>NW_016107557.1:2481792-2486278 GCF_001604975.1 Cebus imitator | reverse complement strand
AGGCAGAAGTTATAGTAAGCTGAGATCACACCACTGCACTCCAGACTTGGTGACAGAGCGAGACTCCATCTCAAAAAAATAATAATAAATAAAGTTAGAGTAACATAAAATCAGAATAACAGACATTGTAAAACAAAAAATGTTGCCCTTTATCTGGAAAAGCAACATATCTATCCAACCTCATTTTATAACTAGTTTGGTTTTTTTTTTACATATAACATTTCTACTATCTCACATTTAATTATAGCCTAGATTATAACAAGCATTGCACTCTGTAAACAGTGGTTCCTATAAACTCTGAACCAAGACTTCTCTTGTGCCGCTACTGAATTACCCTAGGAAATGCCAGTAAAGTTTTTGGGTTTTTGTTGTGGGGTTGTTTTGTTTTTGGTTTGGTTGTTTGTTTTTCTTGATTTTTATCTTTTTTATTTTTATTTTTTATTGTACTTTGGGCTCTGAGGTACATGTGCCCATCCTGCATCCTGCAGGATTGTTGCATAGGTGCATACATGCCATGGTGGTTTGCTGTCTCCATCCCCCCATTTCTCCCAGTGTTATCCCTCCCCATCCTCTCCGCCTCCTGCCGTTCCCCCACCTAGCCCAGTGAGTGTTGTTCCCTTCCCTGTGCCCAGCTGTTCTTGTTGTTCATCACCCACCTATGAGTGAAAACGTGGTGTTTGGTTTTCTGTTCTTGTGTCAGTTTGCTGAGAATGATGGTTTTATCTTTATTTTTTGAGACAGGTTCTCACTCTGTCACCCAGGCTGGAGCGCAGTGGTACACAGCTCACTGCGGCCTCCACCTCCCAGGCTCAAGCAATCCTTTCAGCTCAGCCTCCTGAGTAGCTGGGACTACATGCACACACCACCATGCCTGGCTGATTTTTGTATTTTTTCTAGAGACAGGGTCTCACTATGTTGCCCAGGCTGGTTTTAAACTCCTGGGCTCAAATAATTCTTTCTTGGACTAGGTCGGGGGCAGTGGCTCACGCCTATTTTGGGAGGCTAAGGTGTGCCGATTACCTGAGGTCAGGAGTTCGAGACCGGCCTGGGCAACATGGTGAAACCCCATCTCTACTAAAATACAAAAAATTAACTGGGCGTCATGGTGCCCACCTGTAGTCCCAGCTACTCAGGAGGCTGAGGTAGGAGAATCACTCGAACCCAGAAGATGGAGATTGCAGTGAGCTAAAATCACACTACTGCACTGCAGCTTGGGTGACAGAGTGAGACTCCATCTCAAAAAAAAAACAAAAAAGGCCAGGACTTTTGGGAGGCCAAAGAAGGCAGGTCACCTGAGGTCAGGAGTTTGAGACAAGCCTAACCAACGTGGAGAAACCCCATCTCTACTAAATATACACAATTAGTTGGGCATGGTGGTGAATGCCTATAATCCCAGCTACTCAGGAGGCTGAGGCAGGAGAATTGCTTGAACCCAGGAGGCAGAGGTTGCAGTGAGCCAAGATTGCACCATTGCCCTCCAGCCTGGACAACAAAAGCAAAACTCTGTCTCAAAAAAAAAAAAAAAAAAAAATCCTCCTGCCCTGGGCTTCCAAAGTGCTGTTACTATAGGCATAAGCCACCAGGCCCAGCTATGACGAAGTTTCTTCAAGTCTACCCCAAATAAAATATTTTCAAAAACTATTAGTGAATGAACATTTTTAAGCAGCAAGATAGCACCTGGGACCTGAGACAGCCTAATGCAGCTTCCAAAGATGCTCAATGGAGACTGATTTTGTACCACACAGAGATGATTGTATCTAGCTTGTCTTCATTCATTGTGTTCCAAGGATGTAATAAGCAGAACATTGTGACAACTGAGGTGAGAACAGCTTTTCTCTTTGGTTTGTGGCAAGTCTTACATTACCCCAATACCCAGGCAGGGGTCTCAGGCCCTCCTAAAGGCAGAGGAACCTCACACCAAGTCCCCAAGGCTCCTTGTGCATCTCTCACTCAGAAGAAAGAAAATCAGAGGAGACTAGCAAGTCTCTTTTGTAGCACAATTCTCATAACGTCGTGATTAAGTAAGAGTGTGAAATTAAGTGTACATTTCACTATGTATTTTGCAATTTCGGTGACAACTGAAATAACATCTATCTTGCCTGTTTCTCCCTTTCCCAAGAGGTTCACAAAACAGTGTATTCCAACCAAATGTCTGGCTAATTGACATATTTCCTGCATGGACAAATGTTTAAGATTAGCCAACCTGCCAGGCGCAGTGGCTGACGCCTGTAATCCTAGCACTTTGGGAGGCCGAGGTGGGTGGATCACCTGAGGTCAGGAGTTCAAAACCAGCTTGGCCATCATGGAGAAACCCCCATCTTTAAAAAGAAAAAAAAAAATTGAAAAAAAAAAGATTAGCTAACCTAACTCAAGATTGGGTTGTTATAAGAATTTTCGATAGTCTATGAATTCCAAGAATCTTCCAGATAGCCTACCCATTTTTAATATCAGTAGTAAGTAAAACTTCCATAAAATTTCCAACTGAAGCTGACATTGCTTCGTGGATTCTCTGGGCTACTTATGCTGGACCTTGAAGCAGGATGAGGGCACCTGGATCACAGAGTCCTACCTCAGGGGTGCTCCACTTCCCTTCATCAAAGACATCCCCCAGGATGAAGATGACTTCTGGCTGCAGCAACCACAGAGCTGTCTGGAAGGCTCTCTCCATCTGCCATTCCCTTGCCACCAACAGGAAAAAGTAAGATCAGTCTCTTTCCTGGGTGGAGGCTACTTCTGTATTACGCGTCATTTAAACAGCAAACTAAATGGTCCCATTCTCCTTCTTCCAGGGCCCCACTCTTGCATTCCCACCCCGTGCTTGAAGGGCTAAGGAGTCCACATCTGACTAAAGGTGGGGAATTAAGTATCAAGGAAGAGTCCAGCCATCCCTCCTACACACCCCAGACACCGTGGTGTCCAGGAACAGGCCCCACTCTGCATGCACCCTGCAGCCATTACTCGGTCAAGGTAGCACCTGGGATCTGAGAGAGCCTAATGCAGCTTCCAAAGATGCTCAGTGGAGACTGATTTTGTACCACACAGAGGAGATGATTGTATCTAGCTTAATTTTAGCTTCTTCTTAAAGGGACTTCAACTTCCTTCTTTGCTTCCAAGGTGGAGTGGAGATGATGACAGAAATAGGCTAGCCAATATCAAAACAGTAAATCCTGTAGATTTCAAACATACAAGTAATCCTCCCAGTGGTAAAACAAGCAAATGAAAGAGCCTGGAGGCCAGGAGTAGTGGTTCACACCTGTAATCCCAGCACTTTGGGAGGCCGAGGCGGGCAGATCACGAGGTCAGCAGTTCAAGACCAGCCTGGTCAATACGGTGAAACTCTGTCTCTACTAAAAGTACAAAAAATCAACTTGCTGTGGTAATGCACACCTGTAGTCCTAGCTACTCAGGAGGCTAAGCCAGGAGAATCGCCGGAACCTAGGAGAGGTTGCAGTGGGCTGAGATTACCCCACACACCAAAACACATGCCACTGCACTCTAGCCTGGGCAACAGAGCGAGACTCCATCTCAAAAAAAAAAAAAAAAAAAATGAGGAAGAAAAGAGCCTGGGATCTGCAATCTGACCGATAATGGCTTAACATCCCAGCTTGATCCATTGACAAGTTGTGTGCCTTTGAAAATATTGCCTACTCTCTGATTCCCAGTGTCTTCATTGGTAAACGGGGATTTTAAACCCTACTTGCACAGGATAGTTACGGGGTTAAATAAGACAGCATTTGTAAAGCATGGCAGGGGCACACAGCAAGTGTTCAAAATGTCCGTGCTTGCTCAGCCCTCCCCATCTACAGCCTAACCAAATCCAGCCTATATCATTTTCCTAAGGAACTCAAAACTTTCCTCCTTTTTAAGGCATTTTCCTGGCTGCTCCTCCTCTACAAAAGGGAAATGCTATGTCCTGGGATATATAAATAGGGGAAACTAGGCTGGGTGCAGTGGCTCACACCTGTAATTTCAATGCTTTGGGAGGCCAAGGCAGGAGGATCACTTGAGCCAGGAGTTCAATACCAACATGGGCAACACAGCATAACTCCATCTCTACAAAAAAGTAAAAATTAGCTGGGTGTAGTGGCACAAGCCTGTTGTCCTAGCTACTCGGGAAGCTGCAGTGAGCTATGATCCTGCCACTGCTCTCCAACCTGGGCCACAGAGCTAGACTCCATTTTAATTAGTCAATGTAATTTCTGGTCAGAGGAAGATTTTCAGATCCCAAGTAAACTACTATGTGGTACACATCACCTCTGAAAGGGTTTTTACCCAAGATCTCTCTCTCAAAATACATTTCTCCATTTTTCTTATTTTATTTTACTTTTTTTTAGAGATAAACTCTTGCTCTGTCACCCAAGCTGGACTGCAATGTCATGATCATAGCTCACTGTAGGCTCAAACTCCAGTGCTCAAAATAGCTCAAGCAATCCACCTGCCTCAGCCTCCTGAGTAGCTAGGACTACAAGCGAGTGTCACCATGTTC
>NW_016107557.1:2473507-2481128 GCF_001604975.1 Cebus imitator | reverse complement strand
TTTTGAGATAGAATTTTGCTCTGTCGCCCAGGCTGGAGTTCAGTGGTGCAATCTCAGCTTACTGCAACCTCTGCCTCCTGGGTTCAAGCACTTTTCCTGTCTCAGCCTTTGAAGTAGCTGGAATTACAGGCATGTGCCACCATGCTGAGCTAATTTTTGTATTTTTAGTAGAGATGGGTTTTCACCATGTTGGCCAGGCTGGTCTCAAACTCCTGACTTGTGATCAACCCGCCTCAAGCCTCCCAAAGTGCTGGGATTACAGGTGTGAGCCACCATGCCTGGCCTAAAAATAATTTTTTTAAAAAGCTTCCTGGTGAAAAAACAATGGACCATGCAGGAGCAGGTTGAGTTAGAGAGACAGGACCTGATCCTTCCCCAGGGAGACAGCCACAAATCTGCTCTGCTCCTCTGCTGCCTAGAGGAGGCTAAAACCCAATAGGCTCAAAGTTACACAGCAGCGACAGTGAGATGGGACCACCAACCCAGATCTGTGCCCTCACCTGCCCAGGGGACCGGTCCCAGGCACCAGGCATTGCATGGCATCTTCTTGTCATTGAGTGGCACATCTTATGATGTTTCTTGTCTTAACTCAGTTACAAGCAAGGAGGCAGGGGCTCAGACGGACCCTAACAACTTGTCCAAAGTCACAAGGCAATGTGGCCCAGACCTGACTCCCAAATTATGGGGCCCTGTATATACCCTCAGTAAATGGTAAATTCAAGGAAAATTCAAATGTCCCTAAATGTCCTTCTTTGAGAGGAAAGTAAGAGTAACTTAAAGCCATCTTGCTATTAGGAGAGGGCTATACTTTTTGCCTACAGAATTTTAGAAAGATTCCTGATTTTACCTCTTACCTTCGTAATTTGTCCAGCCAGTGGCCTAGGAATTCCCCAAGCAAGTGGGTGTCAGCCAGAAACATAGCTTTGAGCACAGGCTCACGTGTGGCTTGTTCACCATCATCGGCTGTGGGTTTCATTTCAGGCCACTTACACTGAAAGATCACTAAGTAATAGATTAAAAATTCACAAAATAGAAGCACAGCAAAGACAACAGCTATGAGTTTCAACAGCAATGAACTCTTCCTCTTTAATGGATGAAAGTTCCATCTTCCAAACCCCAATCCGATCCTAGCCATTTCTCAAGCAATAGTAAATCCATCAAGGGTTCACCATGAGAAAACTGCAGAGCCCCAGGCAGGGTGATGGCATTCAGGTCTTAGCTGGGTATCTACAAGGAAAAGGAAAAGAATTCAGTTATATTCCCTAATAATACCAGTATCATCACCTCCCTCTATCAAGAACTAATGAGTTACATAATCCTATCTACATTCCCAAATTAATAGCTGCTGGGAACAGGCCCTAAGCCTGTCATAAACAGGCCTTAAATAAACTGGCCATAAGCAAGGTATCTATAGCACTGTGACCTACTCATGATGGCAGTGACACACATTTCTGGAGGTTGTTGGTTTACTGAAGCAAGGCAAGAGATAGGCTATAGACAGTGGCATTCTACTTTCAGGTTCTTCAACTTGCACTCAAGATGAGAATCTGAGAAGGGCGATGACCTTTCCAGGGAGGGTATAAGGAGCTCAGATGTCAGAGAGGCCCCTGAAGTCTTGTGGAGTGGGAGCTAAGAGAGACACTGACCAGAGATCCTAATTGAACCAACAAAGAAATAAAATCCTTTTTTAGGAAGATGATTTTCTAACATGAATCTAGGACCTTCATGTCACTCATAGGCATGAAGTCAAGAACCACATCATTTCCCAGGGTCTAAAATCACCTCTGTGAAACCCATCTTCAGAACTCTACATTTGTACATGGAAATTAAGAATAACCCCCATTCCTGGCTGGGCACAGTAGCTCACCCCTGTAATCCCAGCACTTTGGGAGGTGGAGGTGGGTGGATCTCCTGATGTCATGAGTTCAAGACCAGCCTGGCCAACATGGTGAAACCCTGTCTCTACTAAAAATACAAAACTTAGGCTGGGTGCAGTGGCTCAAGCCTGTAATCCCAGCACTTTGGGAGGCCGAGGCAGAGGTCAGGAGTTCGAGACCACTCTGGCCAACATGGCAAAACCCCATCTCTACTAAAAGTACAAAAATTAGCTGAGTGTGGTGGTGTTCACCTGTAATCCCAGCTACTCAGGAGACTGAGGCAGGAGAATCGTTTGAACCTGGGAGGCAGAGGTTGCAGTGAGCCATGATTGTGCCATTGCACTCTAGCCTGGGTAACAGAGTGAGACTCAGTCTCAAATAAATAAATAAATAAATAAAATAGAATAACCCCATTCCCTATAAGAGTCCCTAGCTTGTTTTACAGTGGTGTTCTATAATCAACCATTAAGACATGGAAAAATTTTAAACTTCACCTAAAGAAAAATAAACAGGTGTGAAAATGTACTTTGAGCCATTATCAAAAGTTTAAAACCTAACCAAAAAATTGGCAATACCGTCAGAAATTGATAAATGAAGAAAATCTTATCATAATTATTCTAATGGAACACTGGCAATGTGTATGTGGTACTATTAAGTATTCATTACCATTTCTGGCTTTTCAGAAGATGAAAGGGTAGAAAATGGTGAAATGGATGGCCCTGGGGCTGTCATTCCTCTGTCTCATTCGAATGGCATTACCTATATTAAGTACTTGATTTATATTTTATTTTTATTTTTTTGAGACAGAGTTTCTCTCCCATCACCCAGGCTTAAGTGCTGTGGTATGCTCTCAGCTCACTACAACCTCCATCTCCCAGGCTCAAGCAATCCTCCTGCCTCAGCCTCCCAAGTAGCTGAGACTACAGGTATATGCCACTTTGCCCAGTTAATTTTTGTATTTTAGTAGAAATGGGGTTTGACCACGTTGACCAGGCTGGTATCAAACTACTGGCCTCAACTGATCCACCTGCCTTGGCTTCCCAAAGTACTGGGATTACAGGCATGAGCCACTATGTCTGGCCTAGGTACTTGAATTAAAAGGGAACAGCTGGCCTGGCATGGTGGCTCACATCTATAATGCCAGCACTTTGGGAGGTCAAGGCAGGTGGATCACCTGAGGTCAGAAGTTCAAGACCAGCCTGGCCAATGTAGTGAAACCTCATCTCTACTAAATACAAAAATTAGCCAGGCGTGGTGGTGCATGCCTGTAATCCCAGCTACTCGGGCAGCTGAGTCAGGAAAGTCACTTGAACCCAGGAGGTGGAGGTTGCAGTGAGCCAAGATCGTGCCAGGGCACTCCAGCCTGGGCAACAGAGTGAGACTTCGTCTCAAAATAAATAAGTAAATAAAGAGGAAATGGCAACAAACACTGGATATTAAATATGTCCTTTCAGACAGAGAGGTCAAAAGCAGCCTTGCTTATCATCTGGAGTCAACCGCTCTTGCTGGAATTCTCCTCCAAAAACCTACGTCTTTATCAGCTGGTCAAGCTGTACTTTATATGCTTCACTTAGACCTTCGTCATCTCTGTTTTCTCTAAGGCAAACCACACATGCGCATAATTGTAGTCACCACATACCTTTATCTTCCAACTGGTGACAGCTTTGAGTGAAAAATGTCACTAATAAAAACGAAAACAAGGCAATGGTGTGAACTAGGACTGTCTCAGGCAACTCAGGGCTGGCAGCCACTGTCTGCTGCCCATGCTTACTCTGACACAGAGGAGAAGCAGCAGTTCCTGTTTGCAGTCATCCACCTCATCTGCAAGAAACTTTGGAATGATTGCACAAGTGTCAGGAACCATGCACCAGTATGGCGAAGGGCATGGGTTCTCTGCTAGAGAGACCTCTAAGGGATAAGGAACATGTTCCTCAACACCATCCAATTTCCTTTGTTTTGATTAAATCAAATACATCAAAGGCAACTAACTATTCGATCTTAACATCGCATTTTCTTTCAACAGGCTTAGAATCTCCCAAAATCCTAAAAGCTAAACCCAAAACCATCATTGAAACTTTCTAACACTGCATGTTTCCTCCAGCTGTGCAGGACTAGTTGAGAGGGAAGGAATGTGACCTTCTGGGGCAGGCTGAGGAGTCTTTCAGTGTGCAAACCTTTGCTGTTTTGTAGGTTTCTGGTTTCCCAAGATGAAATACCAGAATGACAACTTGATAATTGCTCTTCTACACTCGCTTCTTTTCATCAGAGTGGGGCTTGTTTGAGCAGTTATGACTAAGAGGTGCAAAAAGCATCAGTGAGTGGTGAGCAGGCTGGAGACAAGATGGGCTGACAGTGCGAAGTGGGGCTGAGGGCAGGATAGGATGCACAGCTACAGTCCTCCAGCTTCCCCGGATGAAGAGAGGAGGATAGAGGACACAGAGACGGCCTATGGGCTTGCACTTCCAGACAACCTGGGCTCTCCCTGCCCCAATTCCCCACTCAGCCCACTTAGCATTACTCCTTGCTGGTAAGCCGCCTGCAAGGAGTGTCGCATTGCAAACAAACTGGTCAGAGGAGTTCTGGCCCTTCTCTCAAACTGCCATGTTCTTGTTACAGGTAGTTAGACAGGCATGAGTTGGCCAGGTGAGGGCTCTTCCCACCCACCTGGAACGTCAAATGATCACCAGGTAACGATTCAACAGTGATCATATTGCCTCTCTAAAAATGATTATTTAGCAGCCAGCACCAGGGAGACACAATCTCCTGAGGGTCCACAGCTGACACATTAAAGTGTTAATTAAATGCAGATGGCAGGGAGAGGCAACTTCCTGAGCATACTCATCAGGAGACAAAATGGCAGAGTATGACCTTCTGGGGGCACTCCACCGGAAAAAGGAAGAAAGCCTCAGGTGGGCATGCGTACAACTTCCTAAACACACTGCTCATGCTCACCTCCCAAATATAAGAAGCGCACCGCACACACAGCCAACCCACGCCAAGGCAAGAACCATGGGGAAGGGGTGCAAGACGCCGGATGTGGGACAGCCTATAAAGTCCTAGGATCATGTTAAACACTGCACTTAACCTTCACATTGTCCTCTTGGGTCTCTTCCAAGTGTACTTTTTTCTTTCCTGCTCTAAAGCTTTTTATAAACTTCCACTCCTACTCAGAAACTTGCCTAAGTCTCTTTTTCGGCCTTATGCCCCTCAGTGGAATTCTTTCCTCTGAGGGGGCAAGAATTGAGGTTGCTGCAGACCTGTATGGGTTTGCCAGCAGTAACTCAAATACCTCCTACTCCTGAGATTCTTTTTTCGAAAAGGGAATTTAAAATATCCTATCCAAAGCCATTCAACCAGAGAAAGACTTGGAAGGAAAGAAGGCAGAAAGATAGTAGAAAAAGAGAGAAGAGTAGAAGGGGCTGGGGAGGGAAAAGGGCAGAGAAAGAGAGAGCAAGCAAGCTGGCTGGCACTGTTACATATTTTCCTGAGAAGGCCTAACCATGTGAAGGAGCTATCTGGTATAACATGGTATCTATTTTTTTTTTTTTTTGTCAAGGTCTCACCCTGTCACCCACACTGGAGTACCGTGTTCCCAGCTCAGTGCAACCTCCCACCCACTTCAGCCTCTGGAGCAGTTGAGGTTACAGGTGGGCCACCACGCCCGGCTAATTTTTGCATTTTTCATAGAGACAGGGTTTCACCATGTTGCCTAGGCTGGTCAAGCAATGCTGGCTCAAGCAATCCACCAGCGTTGGCCTTCCAAAATACTAGGATTACTGGCATGAGCCGCTGCACCAGCCCAACATGATCATTTTTTAAAAGACGAGAGGCTGTGCCGGGCATGGTGGCCCATGCCTGTAATCCCAGCACTTTGGGAGACCAAGCAGGTGGATCATTTGAGGCCAGGAGTCCAAGACCAGCCTAGCCAACCTGGTGAAACCCCATGTCTACTAAAAATATTTAATACAAAAATTAGGTGGGTTTGGTTGAGTATGCGTGTAATCCCACCTACTGGCAGGCTGAGGCAGAAAAATCACTTGAGCCCAGGAGGCAGAGGTTGCAGTGGGCCGAGATCTTACCATAGCACTCCAGCCTGGGCAACAGAGCAAGACTCCATCTCAGAAAAGAAGAAGAAAAAAAGGTTACAGAGCAAAAACCTATTTAGAAAACGTTTGACAGTAGATCCTTAAACAGAATACCTTTTAGGCAGGTGGCTCACATCTGTAATCCCAGCACTTTGGGAGGTGGAGGCAGGCAGATCATTTGAGGTCAGGAGTTCAAGACCAGCCAGGCCAACATGGTGGAAACACTGTCTCTACTAAATTAGCCTAATACTAAAATTAGCCTAGTGTGGTAGTACACACCTGTAATCCCAGCTACTCAGGAGGCCGAGGGAGGAGAATCACTTGAACCCAGGAGGCAGAGCTTGCAGTGAGTGGAGATCAGGCCACTGCACTCCAGTCTGGGCGACAGAGGGAGACTGCCTCAAACAAAAACAAAAACAAATAAAAAAACAAAACACCTTTTCTTCCTGTACCAAAAACTCATTGAATTAGCATTCCCAAGGTCGTTATGGCCAAAACATGCCCTCTATTCCCACCTGAAATGAAGACAAAATAACTTGGAGGGCTGATAGGGTCGGGGAAGAGATTCCTTCCCTCTCTAAAAATGGCACCAGCATTAGATAATGAGGCGTCACTCCTATGAATGGCTTGCTTCCCAACAAGTATAAATTGAGTTGTTTCACTCACTTGCTGCACCAAACCTTACCCCAGCCTCCTCATTTTCTGCCTCCCCATTTTCTGACTCAGCTGAAGAAAACCTGTTAACCACCAGCACCTAGGAGCTCTGCAGACACCCCCCACCCCACAACCCCGTGGACCTGCACAAATGCAGCCCTACCTTTTTGTCAGGAAAGAGGAAAACCTGAGAGCTCTGTCAGGAGTTAGCCACTTGTTCCTTGGTGAGTATTTTATTGCATAAGCTGTGACACAACCAGCAGAGACAGCAGCTATGCTGAACTGGAAAGTACCAAATGGCAGCACTGCTCTGTGACCTTGTACCAGCCACTTAACCTCCTCCTGGACCTCACAACCCGTGGTACCCACTTCAGTGCTTTTGTAAGGACTGATAGAAAAAAAACAGAGCTTAGTCCTCAAATTTGTAAAATTTTGAATTTTACGAGAGAGATCCTAGATGTCCAAGATGACTGATCACTAGCAGCTCGGGATTGTAGCTCCCACTGAAAGCGCAGAGAAGGAGAGGATGCCACACTTTCAGACAAATTTTTGTTGCTCACGCACCAGGAGATTCCCAGTGGAGGAGCCCCAGGGGTCACCAGCGCGACTCTTGTGGCCAGCGAGGTGGTTTTGCCGCTGCCTTGGTGCGGCGGTTCTCGGTGCAGAGTCAAAAGCACCATCAATCTTAAAGCCGCTGTTTTGGCCGGCGCAGTGGGTTGCTCAGATTTTAGCGCCAGGAATCAACAAGTTGGACGTCCACTCAGAACCCCAACTATAAAGACAGTAATTATAAAGACCACAGATGGATAAATCTATAAAGAAGGGAAGAAAACAGCCTAAAAAGGCTGAGAATACCCAAAATCAGAACGCCTCTCCCTCTACAGGGGATCACAGTTCCTCATCAGCAACAGAACAAGGCCTGATGGAGAAAGACTGTGTTCCATTAGCAGAAGCAGGCTTTAAAAAGTGGATGATAAGAAACTTCTGGGAATTAAAAGAACTTGT
>NW_016107557.1:2463490-2471702 GCF_001604975.1 Cebus imitator | reverse complement strand
TTTTTTTTTTTTTTTTGAGACGGAGTTTTGCTCTTGTTGCCCAGGCCAGAGTGCAATGGCACGATCTCGGCTCACCACAACCGCCGACTCCTGAGTTCAAGTGATTCTCCTGCCTCGGCCTCCTGAATAGCTGGGATTACAGGCATGTGCCACAAT
Source organism: Cebus imitator (assembly GCF_001604975.1). Lineage (NCBI taxonomy): Eukaryota > Metazoa > Chordata > Mammalia > Primates > Cebidae > Cebus > Cebus imitator. The sequence continues at coordinate 2,471,546 of NW_016107557.1, read as the reverse complement.
GCCTGCCTAATTTTGTGTTTTTCGTAGAGACGGGGTGTCTCCATGTTGGTCAGGCTGGTCTCAAACTCCAGACCTCAAGTTATCCACCTGCCTCAGCCTCCCAAAGTGCTGGGATTACAGACGTGAGCCACTTGGCATCCAGCAAAATTGCTTAAACTGTTACTGTTTTTACTCCCAAATTCAATTTGTCAGTCTTATTAAGATAATCAAACGATAACCCAGCAAGAACACTGTACAGCTTCCACAGGACAGTTCAGGCCGGCCTGGCATGGAAAGGCAGAGATGCACCTCTCTGGTGCCTCTAGACATATTTGTAAAATATGGAAGCTAGATTATATATTACCTATAAGTTTCCAGGAAAATCACCAAGTCACCTCACCTTTTAAAAAGAGAGAGAGATTGGTACGAGTGCTCTAAAGTGGCATCTACTCCCCCAAATCAGAATTCATTTATCTTAAATGAAACAAAAACGTGTGTTTTGTCAGTGAGGGATCTTTTATTTAGTTAAGTATTAACAAGTAACCTGACCAACTTTAGTAAAAAATAAGCTGAGAAGCTAAAGAAAAATGACAATGGGTTAGTGGTCAAGAACACCTATCTTGAATTATAATTTAAAATACCTGTATTTATATATAAATTATACAAAACATTGTTCTGTTCTCCCCAACATATAGGAATAATCACTGCAATCCATAATTGGGAGCAAAATATTTTATCTTTGAACTTTTCAATTTGTATTTATTTTTATTTTTTTAGAGACAGGGTCTCACTCCATTGCCCAATGTAAACCAAAAACGAAATCTTAGGCTCCACACCTTCTGCCTGGACCTCCCCACCAAGGGCATTCCAGAATTAACCTGAAAAACTTGTTTAGGCCATGATGGGAAGTGGGGTGGAACTTGCCTCATTTTGTCCCCCATTCAGGAAAAGCAGACCAGCATTTAGCATGCTGGGCACTTAACTTCCAATCTATTCTCTCCCTATTCTTACCCGGAGGCTTCATCTGCATGATAAAACTTTGGTCTCCACAACCTCTTATCGTAACCCAGACATTCCTTTCTATTGATAATAACTCTTTCAACCAAATGCCAATCAGAAAATTTTAAATCTACCTGTAACCTGGAAGCCCCCCCACCACCTCCTCCCCAGTTGTCCCACCTTTCTGGTCAGAACCAATGCACATCTTAATTTTATATGTATTTGACTGATGACTCATGGCTCCTCTAAAATGTAAAAAACCCAGCTGGGTCCCGACCACCTTGGGTACATGTTCCCAGGGTCTCCAAAAGGCTGTGTCACCAGCCATGGTCACTCATATTTGGCTCAGAACAAATCTTTTCAAATATTTTACGGAGTTTGACTTTTTGTCAACAGCAGGCTGCATCACAGCTCGCTGCAGCCTCAAGCGATTCTTTTCCCAACCTCCCGAATAGCAGGGACTTCAGGTGCGTGCCACTACACCTGGCTTTTTTTTTTTTTTTTTTGGTACATTTTGTAGAGATGGGGGTCTTGCTATGTTGCCCAGGGTGGTCTCGAACTTCTGCGCTCAAGCGATCCTCCCCATTCGGCCTCCCAAGGTGCTGGAATTACAGGCCTGAGCCACCGCGCCCAGCCTCTTTAAATGTTTAACTTCAAAGTTTTCGTTAAAAATTGAAAACCCCCCCCACCAAATATGAAAAAAACATATCTACTGACCTGTAGTTTTTCTCTAGCTCACTATCTTAAATATATTCATTGCAATCTCATCAACGGCGATTTGCATTTGAAATTTTCCACCTTGAGCGGTATTTTTTAATGATAAGATGGATTTTTTAAAAATCTACACCCAAAAACTAAAAAAAAAAGAAAATAAAAATCTACACCCATAAACTAGAGTGAGAGACCCCTGCAATGTAATACACGGATCTTAGGTCATCGAGATTTTCCAGTAAACAATTTGCAGAATGCTGTTTTTCCTAGGTTAACTTGCAATCCTAAAACGGCAGGAGGTTCCGTTTTTAGAAGTTTAAATGTTGTCACACGGGCGCAAGAATACATACAACAGCCACGCTTTCCCTCTCTGCGCACAACGCCAGGCAGATGGGGAGCACCGGGCGGTGCGGGGGCCCTTTCACCTGCGCGGGGCGGCTTCGGCGGCGGAGAGGACCCGGCCCTGCAGCCCGAGCCCGGCGCGCACCCGGCCGGCTTCCTGTTTCCGCAGCAGCGCGCTGGCCTGTCACTGAAGCCCCTGAAACCCCGCCCCGGCGGCCTCAGGAGGGCGGGGAAGCCCGAATACCCCCGGAGCCGTCCGGTCCGCCGGTTGCCGGCGTTCTAGAACGCAGGCTGCGGGAGCTGGCAGGCTGCCTGGAGGGGCCAGGCGGATGGCGCGGGGGCTCCGCAGCCTGTATCCCCCCGAGTGGACAACCCCAGCCGGGGCTGCGTGCGCAACTGCGGAGAGTAAAGGCCGGACCCTGCGCTCAGCGGCGGCGTCCCGGCCCCTAGCGCCCTTTCCCAACTGCCTGGCAGGCTCGGCAGTCCCACTGTCGCGTCACAGAGCCCCTGGGCAGTCACCGCGGACGGGCTGGTGGTTCGGAAAAGGCATTTGGGGGACACCGGAGAGGGCGACGCACGGGTGAGCAGTCGTTATGGCCCAGGAAAGGCCCGTTGCGGGGCGCACACGCGGGCAGGAGAAACTCGCGCCCCGCGGCCTCCTGGAGCCAGGCCCGGCTTCTGGGCACAGCCATGGCGGCGGCCGGGGGTGGCCACTACCCGCGAGCCCGCGTCCCCGCCCCAGAAGTCCCCAGAGACCGCCTCAGAGTTCCAGGGCCTGGAGGAGCCAGGCGGGCAGCTGACTGCCACGAGAGCCCGAGCCGCTCCCCGGCTCCACGCGCGGTGGCAGCCAGGGCCACCCCATTCCCCTCCCGCGCGGCGCTGCCCCTCCGGGACCCACCGGGCCTGGCTGGGCGTCTTTCCTCTCCCGCGACCCCGGGGCCTTGCAAAGTGCCTTCCAGAGATGTGCTCAGGAAGTGTGTGATGAATAAAGGGGACAATCAGGATAGCTATAATCAATATTTATTATGCACTTGCTTTTCTCTCACTGATGTTACTAATTGTAATAGTGTAGCACGGTGTGTTCGTTTTCTAAGTGCTTTCACATCTGTTCGAAAAAATCCTTAAAATAAGCCTGTATATTAAAAGCAGGAGCCATTATTCCATATTTCAAGAAGTAAACAAGCTCAGAGTAATAACCCACATAGAGCCTTCCAAAGCCAATTTTGGTACATTTTCACAAATCTATGAGTGTGGTTAATATACAAAGATGTCGGATGAGGATTATATAGGACACAGCCAGCAAAATGCCTGGTATACAATAAGTATGCAGTAAATCGTTATTATTAGTAAGAATATTGTAGTATTTTCAGGCATGATCAGGTGAACAACTTTGACATAATCAAAACTGGGACAGCCTGATTCCATAAACACACTGACATGTCACAGTGGAATGTTTGCAGCCTCACCGCTAAAGTATTCTTCCTGATCAACAAAGGAAACAACCCAGTTAAGCTTACAACTCTAACCACAGGCTAAAGGAAATACAGGGGCCAAATGAACCCATTAGATTACACCACCAGGAAAGTAATCAGCCAAATCCAGAATGGGGGAAATTCTACAAATCAAATGACCCAATTTCTTTATTCAAAAATAAATACTCAGAGGCTGAAGTGGGAGGATTGCTTAAGGCCAGAGTTCAAGGCTGTAGTGAGCTATGATCACACCTGTCAATAAAGCCACTGCACTCCAGGCTGGGCAACACAGCCAGACCCCATGTCTTTAAAAAAAGAGGGTGGGGAGCTCTAGAGACATTAGCCAAATGCAATTTTTGGACCTTGAGTCATGATTAAGACAAACTTTTACATAAATACATGGGATTTTTTTTTTTTTTTTTTTTTTTTTGAGACGGAGTTTCACTCTTGTTACCCAGGCTGGAGTGCAATGGCGCGATCTCGGCTCACCGCAACCTCCACCTCCTGGGTTCAGGCAATTCTCCTGCCTCAGCCTCCTAAGTAGCTGGGATTACAGGCACGCGCCACCATGCCCAGCTAATTTTTTGTATTTTTAGTAGAGACGGGGTTTCACCATGTTGACCAGGATGGTCTTCATCTCTTGACCTCGGGATCCACCCGCCTCAGCCTCCCAAAGTGCTGGGATTACAGGCGTGAGCCACTGCGCCCGGCCACATGGGAGTTTTAAAAACATTGGGAAGTTCAAACATGGACTGAATGTTAGGTGACATTAAATAATTACAGGTAATTTTATTACGATAATACTATTGTGGCTATGATTTTTAAAGATCTCAGAGAAACATATTAACATATGTACAGGCAAATTATATTATTTCTGGGATTTGCTTTAATAAAATTTAACAACAAATCCCTGGAATTTTTTAGAGAAAAAAGTGAGAGATAGGAGAAACAATATTGGCAAAGTGTTTAATGTTTAAACAAGGAGATGGGTACATGGTTATTTTGCTAGGCCGAATTATGCCCCCCAAACATGTCCACATTCTAATCTTTGAACCTGTGAACAAGTTACCTTACATGGCAAAAGGGGCTTTGCAAGCATGTGATGAAGAACCTTGAGATGGGAGATAATCCTGGATTATCCCAGTCTCTTTGCTTCCTTATGAGACCCTTTACCTGCAAATGAGAATCAGAAAGAGATGTGACAAGGGAAGGAAGGTTAGAGAGATGCAGCCTGACAAGGATGTGGCCGCTGGTGCTGACTCCGGAGATGGAAGAAGGGGCCACAAGCCCAGGAGTGGCACAGGTGGCCTCTCAAGGGTGGAAAAGGCAAGGAATGAATTATTCTGCAGATGCTCAAGGTGTCCTGCCATCACCTGAATTTTAGCCCAGTGAGACCCACGTGGGCTCCTGACCTACAGGACTTGTAGAGTAATAAATTTGCATTAAGTAACTAAAGTGGTAGTAATTTGTTACAGTAACCATAGAAAACTAATAAAAGTGTTTGCTATATTTCTTTCTGTGTTTTTGTAAATTTAAGATTTTTTCAGCCGGGTTCTGGTGGCTCACGCCTGCAATCCAGCACTTTGGGAGGCTGAGTCGGGCAGATCACAAAGTCAGGAATTCGAGACCAGCCTGGCCAATACGGTGAAACCCCATCTCTACTAAAAATACAAAAATTAGCCAGGCATGGTGGTGGGCACCCATAGTCCCAGCTACTCAGGAGGCTGAGGCAGGAGAATTGCTTGAACCTGGGAGGTGGAGGTTGCACTGAGCCGAGACTGAGCCACTGCACTCCAGCCTGGGTGACAAAGCGAGACCCTGTCTTAAAAAAAAAAAAAAGATTTTTTTCGTAATAAAATATTTATTAAGTCCATAAAACATACACCTAAGAAATACATTTTTCAAAGTAATTCATTTAGACCTGAAGTGTAATCTGACCTAGCACAGAATTACACAATGCATTTTAATTTCCAAAAGAATTATATGTCATAAATCCCTTTTAAAAAAGAATTGTTGAGTATAGTTAGTAAAATAATGTTGATTTTCAAAGTCACCGATATAATAAAGCATAGTGTGACCTATACCTGACTTTATTATTTTATTATTATTGTTATTGTTTTATTTTTTGAGACAGAGTCTTACTTTGTCTCCCAGGCTGGAGTGCAGTGGCTTATTCTCAGGTCACTGCAACCTCTGCTTCCTGGGTTCAAGCCATGCTCCTGCCTCAGCCTCCAGAGTGGCTGGGATTTCAGGCACTTGCCACTAACCCAGATAATTTTTGTATTTTTAGTAGAGACAGGGTTTTACCATGTTGGCCAGGGTGGTCTGGAACTCCTGACCTCAAGTGATCTGCCCACCTTGGCCTCCCAAAGTGCTGGGATTACAGGTGTAAACCACAGCTCCTGGCCCCATTCCTAACTTTGGAATTGGTTTATCTAGACTGATTGTTATCAAAATCTGCATATTGACATGACATTAAGATGCTAACATTTATAAAGGTAATTTTCCTACTAGCATATATTAATTTCAGGAAACAGATAAAACAATGAGTAAAAAAAATGTATAAAACAGAATATTTAAAGAAAATAATCTCAGGCGCAGTGGCTTACACCTATAATCCCAGCACTTTGGGAGGTCGGGAGTTCGAGACCAGCTTGACCAACATGGAGAAACCCCGTCTCTACAAAAATCACAAAAATTAGCCAGGCAGGGTGGTGCATGTCTGTAATCCCAGCTACTCAGGAGGCTGAGGCAAGAGAATCACTTGAACCCGGGAGGCGGAGGTTTTGGTGAGCTGAAATCACACCATTGCACTCCAGCCTGGGCAACAAGAGCAAAACTCTGTCTCAAAAAAAAAAAAAAAAAGAAAAGAAAAGAAAGAAAAGAATCTCTTAAAATATGTAAAAGTAGAATAGTTTAAAAAAAAGTACTGAATATTTTAATATAATTTCTAATTTTCAATTAATGAATATTAGGCATTTTCTATTATGTAAATAAATTACCCACATTTTGTCAGATTTGCTAAAACAGTACGGGCACAGTGGCTCACACCTGTAATCCCAGCACTTTGGGAGGCTGAGGCGGGCAGATCACTGGAGGTCTGGAGTTCAAGGCCAGCCTAGCCAACATGGTGAAACCGCATCTCTACTAAGAATACAAAAGAATTAGTTGTAGTGCCGGGCACCTGTAATCCTAGCTACTCATGAGGCTGAGGCAGAAGAATCACTTGATCTCGGGAGGTAGAGGTTGCAGTGAGCTGAGATAGCGCCATTGTACTCCATGCTGGGCAACAAAAGCAAAACTCCATCTCAATTAAAAAAAAAATTGCTAAATCAAATAACATTTATTAAAGTCCATAGTTTTAACCAATTTTATTAGTTGACTTTTAATGCCATTAACCTATTTATTTATTTATTTATTTACTTTATGTTTTGAGACCGAGTCTTGTTCTGTCACCCAGGCTGGAATGCAGTGACACAATATCGGCTCATTGCAACCTCTGCCTCCCAGGTTCAAGAGATTCTCATTCCTCAGCCTCTCAGGTAGCTAGGATTACAGGTGTGTGTCACCTTACCTGGCTTTTTTTTTTTTTTTTTAGGAGACGGGGTTTCCCCATGTTGGCCAGGCTGTTCTCAAAATCCTGACTTCAAGTGATCAACCTGCCTCATAGTGCTAGGAGTACAGGCTTGAGCCACCACACTGGGCCTACTTGGGGTTTTTGTTTTTGTTTCTTGAGACAAGGTCTCATTGTGTTGCCTGGGCTGGCCTCAAAGTCCTGGATTTAAGCAATCCTCCCACCTCAGCCACCTAAGTAACTGGGACCACAGGTGTGCACCGATGAGCCTCACTAACTGGTTTTAATTCTATAGAGTACTCTTCAAATCACTGTTTCCTCTCTAAACATCTTAAGTGTCATATTTTACTTCACTGTCTTATGAACTGTTTTTCTGTGGGAGCAGCTACATTGTATAACATTGTGGTATACACAGTGGTGTACATTGTTGTAGTATACATTGTTGTGTTATGGTAACATTGTGTATCCTTGCTACCTTGTATTTAAAAAATCCTGGCTTACACTAAGGAAGCCTTGGAAACTCTAACATAAAATGGTGTTTGAGAGCCTCAAAGACAAAACAGAGATCTTTCCTCTTATTTTAAGATAGGATCAGGCCAGGCGCAGTAGCTCATACCTGTAATCCCACACTTCAAGAGGCCCAGGAAGGCAGATTGCTTGAGCTGAGGAGTTTGAGACCAGCTTGGGCAACATGGCAAGACCCCATCATACAAAAAAATACAAAAATTAGCTGGGCATGGTGGCACCTGTCTGTAATCCCAGCTACTAGGGAGGCTGAAGCATGAAAATCACTTGAGCCTGGGAGGGGGTAGGTTGCAGTGAGCTGAAATTGCACCTCTGCAGTCCAGCTTGGGTGACAGAGTGAGACTCTGTCTCAAAATAAATAAATAAATAAAAATAAGTTTGGAGGTGGTGGCTCATGCCTGTAATTCCAGCACTTTGGAGTTCGAGGCCAGCCTGGTCAGCATGATGAAACCCT
>NW_016107557.1:2423370-2463188 GCF_001604975.1 Cebus imitator | reverse complement strand
TTCATCTCAAAAAAAAAAAAAAGACAAGGTCTTGTTCTATGGTTCAGGCTGGAGTGCAGTGGCATGAACACCACCTTCAGACTCACAAGTGATCCACCTGCCTCAGCCTCTCGCACAGCTGGGTCTATAGGTGTGTGCAACCATGTCCAGTTAATTTTCAAATTTTTTGTAGAGATAAGGTCTCATGATGTTTCCTGGTCTCAGACTCCTGGGCTCAAGTGATCCTCCCACCTTGGCCTCCCAAAGTGCTGGTATTAAAGGCGTGAGCCACCTCACCAAGTGGAGAAACATTCTTATATTTTAACCATGTTTGCTGAATTATTATATTTGGCTGCATTATATATCAGTGAGCACTATGGGGGGAAATGAAACTCAGGAAGCCGAGCACTCCTCATCTTTCACGATATCCCAGCACTTTGGGAGGCTGAGGTGGGAGGATCTCTTAAGCCCAGGAGTTCAAGACCAGCCTGGGAAACATGGCAAAACCCCAACTCTACAAAGAATACAAAAAAAAAAAAAAAAATTAGCCAAACTTGGTGACGTGCTCCTATAGTCCTAGCCACCTTAGAGGCTGAGGTAGGAGGATTGCTTGAGCCCGGGAGGTCAAGGATGCAGTGAGCTGAGATCTTGCCACTCCACTGCAGCCTGGGCAACCGAGTGAGACCCTGTCTCAAATGAATAAATTACAGAGAACTATGTGGGGAGGGGAGGTTGTCACATGATACATTATAGTCAATCTGCATGGAGATGTTAAATGATTGATACATTTAATATCATTATAATTTACAGATTATCTTCCTACTTCCTGTGTCTAATACAATCCCAGATTCGAAACTCCTTGAGAGAATGGCCAAGCTTCATACTTATTTGTAACCACAATAGCATTTAGTAGAATCCAACACATCACTAATTCCCAATCAATTGTATGGAATGAGTGGAAAACAGTAAGATGTGCTATGTGGTTTTCAGAGATTCTGGTTTAAGGAACCTTGATTTAGTTACTTTTCAGGGTAATTCCTTTTAAGCAGCTTGGTTGTTAGAAATTTTTTGGGAGAGTTACTGTGTTTTGCATTCATGTGCTTAGTTTAAGACAGAGTCCATAGTTCAAATCACTGAAAATAACTCAATAAAATTTTTCTTTCTTTTTCTAGTAAACATGGAAGAAGAGCCATTTATCCATTAGGTGCTTTGGATTGAATAACTAAATGGCAAAACTAAAATCCCTGGACAAGGTTTAGAACAAAACTAGTTGACAAGGTATCCCCACAAACCCCAAAATTAAGAGGGTGAGTAGGAACCACAGACAGCTCCAAGACCTGAGTGAAGTCAGCATATGTACAGATAAAAACAAGGGCATGACAAAGCATCTGGTGGACCTGAAGACAGGGGAACCCAAAAATAGCATCAGGTTCCCCCAGGAAAGTGTGGCTAGAATGGCAGCTGAAAACAGGAAGGATTTTGCCCCATGCAGCAGTGAGTGAGTGTAAGGGGCCCATGGGGAGACCTGAAAGGCTAGAACAATCCTTCCTTCAGGGATTAAGACCCCTCATAGAGGGGAAACTCTTAAGATGGAATAAGAATTTTGCATCATGTAGAATAGAGAAATGTAGGAAAGAGAAAGGGCAGAAAAAGGTGAGAAAAGGGAAATTTCATAAGGCAAGCTTCCCTGCTTTAGCACATGAATTAGAACAACAGAAAAGTTTGCTAGGTGCTATGATCTGATGTTGGTGTTCGCTCCTCCCTATTCACATGTTGATATCTAATCACAGATGTGATGGTATTAGGAGGAAGGGCTTTTGGGAGGTGATTACATCATGGTGGCGGGGCCCTCACAAATGGAATTAGTGCCCTTATGAAAGAGGCCCCAGAGAGCTCCCTAACCTTTCCACTATCGGCACCTGAGGACACAGCAGGAAGGCACGGTGTGAACCAGGGAGCAGGACCTCACGAGACACTGAGTCTACCAATGTCTGTACTTGTCAAGTCCAGTCTTGATCTTGGACTCCCCAGCCTCCAGAACGTGAAAAATAAATTTCTGTTGTCTATAAGCTACCCAGTTTATGGCATTTCGTTAAAGGAGCCCAAACGAACCAAGACACTAGGTGAAGTTGCAAAAGGTCTCCTGAACTCTGCCTCCTTCTAGGTGTTAAGGAGAAGTAACCTAAGAGGAACATTTGTGAAGAACTGACATCAACGATGTACAAAGTTATCATCAGAAAAAAATGAACACCAGGTGTGGTGGCTTACGCTTGTAATCCCAGCAACTTCATCTCTTCTAAAAAACAAAAAAATCGGCCAGGTATGATGTCATGTGCCTGTAGGTCCAGCTACTCAAGAGGTTGAGATGGGAGAATTGTTTGAGCCTAGGAGGTTGAGGGTACTATGAGCTATGATTGTGCCACTGCACTGCAGCCTGGGCAACAGAGAGAGACCCTGTTGAAGGAAGGAAGGGAGGGAGAGAGGGAGGGAGGGGAGGGGAGGGGAGGGGGAGAGAAAGAAAGAAAGAGGAAGGAAGGAAGGGAGGGAGGGAAAGAAGGGAGGGGGGAGAAAGGAGGGGAGGGAGGAAGAGAGGGAGAAAGAAAGACATTTGTACAGACAATGAAAGCATACCACAAAGACATGACCATAAAACAGATAAAAGCTGTAGCCTATTGTTTCAGAACAAGCTCAAGACCTTAAGAGAATAATAGAAGATATGAAGTAATAACATAAATCTGAATTAGGAAAACTCAGAAATTGAGTAACACTTCAGAAAAGAATTAAAAAATAAAAGGAAAAAAGTAAGAAATGTAAACTAAATAGCAGTACCTACTACACAATATTGCTGTGAGAATTAACCCCTTTACTATATATAAAATGTTGGACAGGTGCCTGCCACGTAGTGAGTGCTCAGCAAGGAGAAGACAGAACTACTTGTCACAGGCTGGAGTACAATGGCACGATCTTGGCTCACCACAACCTCCACCTCTTGAGATCAAGCAAGTCTCCTGCCTCAGCCTCCAGAGTAGCTGGGATTACAGGCATGCGCCACCACGCCCAGCTAATTTTTGTATGCTTAGTAGAGATGGGGTTTTACCATGTTGATCAGGCTGGTCTCGAACTCCTGACGTCATGTGATCCACATATCTCAGCCTCCCAAAATGCGGGGATTACAGATGTAGGCCACCACGCCCAGCCTGTTTCAGGATTTAAGGTCAACTGGGAAAGACTTTTAACTTCCCAAGGTTAAAAAACATAAAAAGCTGCTCTTCCTCCCAGCTGCCACAGAGCAGGCCACCACACTGGAATATGCCAATCCTGTCAAGATCTTTTTGCAAATTGTCAGCCTCAGTTCTGGCAGGTACAGAGTCCCCTCTTCCAATCCTCCCTGTGTCATGTCTCCTCTGAGCACTGGTCTGCCTAGTTGACTGCAGATTTGCACCACCCCGCCTGAGATGATCCGCCCTGCTCTGAGATGAATCACTGAGATCACGAAGATACAAAGACAGTGACGGTGTATGTCAGCCATGCACTGTGCTTATTCCTGTGTGAGCAGCATGTACATCCCATGTGGGGGGTCCCTGGCTTTCAATTCCTTTGTCACTAACTGAAAATCATATCAATACATTCTGGAAAATGACAAAAATAATAAATTTCTAAATAAGCAAACATAAGTGCTCACAATTCTTTAAGGAGTTTGCAGATTTTTCAATTATTATACATTCAGGCCACCAGGAATATGCACATCAAATAATAAAACCCAAAACTATATTCCTCAGTATGCTAGGTCAAAGAGTCACTGCCACCCTAAGAATTCCATATATCCAGACCAGCCTAGGCAACCTTTTTTTGTAGAGTGAGACCCCATCTGTACAAAATTTTTTTTTTTAATTAGCCGGGTATGGTGGAGTGCTCCTGTAACCCTAGCTACTTGAGAGACTGAGGTGGGAGGACTGCTTGAGGCCAGGAGGTTGAGGCTACAGTGAGCTGAGATTACATGACTGCACTCCAGCCTGGGTGACAGAGTGAGACCTCGTCAAGAAAGAAAGAAAGAGAGAAAGAGAAAAGGAGAGAGAGAGAGAGAGAGAAAGAAAGAAAAAGAAAGAAGAAAGAGAAAGAAAAGAGGAAGGAAAGAAGGAAGCAAGGAAGGAAGGAAAGAGAGAAAGAAGGAAAGAAAGAAAAGGAAGGAAGGAAGGGAAAGAAAGAAAAAGAGAAAAAGGAAGGAAGGAGAAAGGGAAAGAGAAAAAGGAAAAAGAAAGAAAGTTAGTGGACAACTTAGAATGGGTGGGGCAGTATGTAGTTTTTCAGCATTCCTTTAGTGTTATATAAAAGAAAGATTTGAAAATTACTGAGCTGGATGACAGGAAACATTCTCTGGACTCAAAATGAGAAGGTTGAGCCCTTGACCTTTTGATGTAGATATGTTCTAATTTTATTCATATAAATTCAGCTTATATAAGCTATACAATTGTTAGAAAACAACATAAAAGGGAGTATTTCATTCCTAATCTTAGCTGAATCAGATTTGGGAGGATATTTACACAGACCAAATAAAAAATTACTGCACACTATGCAAACTATAAACACGTCGCATAACTTCACTGGAAGAAAAGTTACGTTTTCTTCTCTCTCTTTTTCACAATGAATCAGCGGGCAATTATTAAGTATTTTCTTTCTTTCTTTTTTTTTTTTAAGACAGTCTCGCTCTGTCACCCAGGCTGGAGTACAGTGGCAAGATCTTGGCTCACTGTAACCTCTGCCTCCTGGGTTCAAGCGATTCTCCTGCCTCAGCCTCCCGAGTAGCTGGGATTACAGGTGCCCACCACTACACCCAGCTAATTTTTTTTTTTTTTTTTTTGGTATTTTTAGTAGAGACAGGGTTTCACCATGTTGGCCACACTGGTCTCGAACTCCTGACCTTGTGATTCACCCACCTTGGTCTCCCAAAGTGCTGGAATTACAGGCATGAGCCACCGCACCTGGGCTTATTAAGTATTTTCTATGTGCCAACATTGTGTTAGCTTGTACTGGGGAATACAAAATACAATTATTTCTCATAGTACTTATGTTCTAAAAGTTGCTGCAAACACTGAATTTGTAAATACTAAAACCTTTGGCCCTAGAGGAATTATAGGGTTAGGTTCCTGCAAGCCTCTGATCATGACATATTCATCAATCAATCAATGCATAACCTTGGGGATTTTTGTTTTGTTTTGTTTTGAAATGGAGTCTTGCTCTGTCACTCAGGCTAGAGTGTAGTGGCATGATCTCAAGTGATTCTCCTGCCTCAGTCTCCTGAGTAGCTGAGACTACAAGCCCCACCACCACACCCAGTTAATTTTTGTATTTTTAGTAGAGACAAGGCCTCACTATGTTGGCCAGGTTGGTCTCGAACCTCTGACCTCAGGTCATCTGCTCATCTTGGCCTCCCAAAGTGCTGGAATTCCAGTCATGAGCCACTGTGCCTGGCCCATAACCTTTTTTTTTTTAATTTGTGTTTCTGTTTAAAGACATCTTATTTAATATACATTAACATTAATAACAGCCAACAGCCCTAAAACTCATGCCTAAACCAAGCTTATCTAACACGCATATTTTCTCCATAAGGGACATCACAGCCTTCTTGCGCTTAGGAACACGAGCCAGCACAAAAACACTGTGCTTAGGGCCTTTCAACAGCAAAATCAACAGGAGGCACAAAAATGTGGCAAAATGACACTAACTAGACCATGCTAAGGAGGCTTGTTCTCAGCGCGGGCCGAAACAAGAAGGCTGTGCATTGCCTTGTTCCACCTAAGCTGGGAATGTGCATTTGGGCCACTTGAATCTTTTGTCACTTGCACATACCTGTGAATTACCTGGAAAGCACTGCAAGTATCGACTTCGGGGTTACATGTGAATTTTAGCAAGTAGGCAAATTTGCCAATTCCAGATTTATGAATCATGAGAGTCAACTGAAAATACCTGCTCAAGAAGCATTAACTCTAGCTGGAAAGCCAGACACAAAACACAGTCATGCATCAAATAATGTTTTGGTCAACGATGAATTGCAAATATGAACAGGCAGTCCTATAAGATTATAATGGAGATGAGAAATCCTTATGGTCTAGTGATGTCAGCCGGGCACAGTGGCGCATGCCTGTAGTCCTAGCTACTTGGGAGGCTGAGGCTGGAGAATCCCTTGAGTTCAGGAGTTCTGGACTATAGTGCGCTATTCCCATCGGGTGTCCGCACTAAGTTTGGCATCAATATGGTGACCTCCCGGGAGCGGGGGACCACCAGGTTTCCTAAGGAGGGGTGAACTGGCCCAGGTAGGAAACGGAGCAGGTTAAAACTCCCATGCTGATCAGTAGTGGGATTGTGCCTGTGAATAGCCACTGCACTCCAGCCTGGGCAACATAGTGAGACCCCATCTCTAAAAAAAAAAAAAAAAAAGGCCAGGCACGGTGGCTCAAGCCTGTAATCCCAGCACTTTGGGAGGCCGAGGCGGGTGGATCACGAGGTCAAGAGATCGAGACCATCCTGGTCAACATGGTGAAACCCCGTCTCTACTAAAAATACAAAAAATTAGCTGGGCATGGTGGCGCGTGCCTGTAATCCCAGCTACTCAGGAGGTTGAGGCAGGAGAATTGCCTGAACCCGGGAGACGGAGGTTGCGGTGAGCTGAGATCGCGCCATTGCACTCCAGCCTGGGTAACAGGAGCGAAACTCCGTCTCAAAAAAAAAAAAAAAAAGTATATATATATATATATAAAGAAAGAAAGTCGTACAGCAATCCATTGCTCATGCATTTGTGGTGGTGCTGGGATAAACACACCTGCTTCACGGCCAGTCATGTAAAAGACCAGCATATGCAATTATGTGCAGTACATAATACTTGATAACAATAACTGTCCCAAGAGCAACTTCCAGTTCTGCAAGCTACATTCATGGTAAGTGCCTATACAGGGGGTAGCAATTTTTCTCTTTTATTTATTTATTCATTTATTTTTATTTTATTTATTTATTTATGAGATGGAGTCTCACTTTGTTGCCCAGGCTGGAGGGCGGTGGCATGATCTCGGCTCACTGCAACCTCTGCCTCCCAGGTTCAAGCGATTCTCCTACCCTTCCCTAGTAGCTGGGATTACAGGTATGTGCCACCATGCCCGGCCTATTTTTGTATTTTCAGTAGAGTCGGGTTTCACCATGTTGGCCAGGCTGGTCTGGAACTCCTGACTTCAGGTGATCTGCCCACCTTGGCCTCCCAAAGTGCTAGGATTACAGGCTTCTCTTTTATACTCTATTTTTACTGAACCTTTATCTTTAGATACACCAGTACTTACCATTGTGTTACAACAGCCTGCAGTGTTCAGTCCAGCCACATTCTGGGCAGGTTTGTAGCCGAGGTCATATCGTATAGCTTAACTTCTGCTGACTGACTTACAAAGCAAAGTTTCCTACAAAGAGGTTTCAACCAACTCATTACCCAAAACTTGAATAATTTGCTAGAATGACTCACAGAACTCAGAAAAAGCTGTGCTTACTCTTAGTTTGTTATAAAGGGTACAAATGAACAATCAGATGAAGTACCCAGGACAAGGTAAGTCCCGACTGCGGAAGCTATCTCAGTCAAGATGGGGTGCACCACCCTCTGAGATGGGGATGTGTTTGCCGACTTGGAAGCTCCCTGAACCCCACCATTTAGGGGTTTCTATGGAGGCTTCAGTCCATAGACTTGAGTGTGGCCACTGGTGATCACAGCCACTCTCCCCTCCCTGGAAGGTGGGGCAGGGGGCGCAGGAAATGCTGATCTAATCGAGCTTAGTCTTTCTGGTGGCCATCTCCTGCACCGAAGCTAAGCACCCAAGAGTTGCTTCCTTAGAACGAAAGACACTCTTAACACTCTCACTCAAAATTCCAAGGATTTTAGAGCTCTGTACCAGAAACTAGGGAAAGCGACAAAATATCTTTCTTGTTATTCCCCAGCAACATCAATTCCATCTACCACCTTGATGCCCCTTTGCCATGAAAGGTAACATATTTGCAGGTCCCGGGAAGTTGGACATGGCTCTCTGGGGGACACTATTCTGACTGCCCCAGTCTCTAGCAGCAAAGACAGCAGCTCAGGAAGTTTGGCCAGGCGGCATTATGGAGCAGGGATTGCAGGGTTGGTTAAAAGGCCATAACCAGGCCGGGAGAGGTGGCTCACGCCTGTAATCCCAGCACGTTGGGAGGCCAAGGCGGGTGGATCAACTGAGGTCAGGAGTTTAAGACCAGCCTGGCCAACATGGTGAAACCCCGTCTCTACTAAAAATATAAAAATTAGCTGGGCGTGGTGGCGCGTGCCTGTGATACCAGCTACAAGAGGGAAACTCCGTCAAAATAAATAAATTAATTAATTAATTAAAAGTTACCCTCTCAGGGCAATGGCAAGAAAACACAAAGGGAGCTCTTGGAGGAAGACGCAGTCATTGGGCGCTGCAGGCTGTGGTCTGCCCACTCCTGCTCCTCGCTCACCGCAGTCGCTCTCCCACAGGAACAAGCCGGCCAGGAAGTCGCTCAGCAGCCACGGAATTTTTTTTTCTTTTCTTTTTTTTTTGAGACAGAGTCTCACTTTGTTGTCCAGGCTGGAGTGCAGTGGCTCAATCTCTGCTCACGGCAACCTCTGCCTCCTGGTTTCAAGTGATTCTCCTGCCTCAGCCTCCCAAGTAGCTGAGATGACAGGCGCACGCTACCACACCCGGCTAATTTTGTATTTTTAGTACAGACCAGCTAGTCTGTAACTTTCGACCTCATGTGATCTGCCCGCCTCGGCCTCCCAAAGCGCTGGTTACAGGCGTGAGCCACCGTGCCCAGCAGCCACAAATTTTAAAGATAGGGAAACACATCCGTGGAGCCAGAGGTGGCAATTCACGGAGTCAGAATCACTCTAACGAGCCCCAAAGTAAAATCCCTGAAGAAAGTGTGTGCTGACGATCAGACGAGCAAAGGAAAAGAATCTCAAAGAGAAAGGACCAGTTCAAATGCCTACCAAGACTTTGAGAATCACTACAAGAAAAATTCCTTGTGGTGAAAGTTCTTTTTTTTTTGAGACAGACTCTTGCTCTGTCACCCAAGCTGAAGTGCAGTGGTGTGATCACGGCTCACTGCACCTCTGTCTCCCAGGTTCAAGCAATCCTCCTGTCTCAGCCTCCTGAGTCGCTGGGACTGCAGTCACACACCACCATTCCTGGCTAATTTTTATATTTTTAGTAGAGACTGGGTTTCACCATGTTGGTCAGCCTGGTCTCAAACTCCTGACCTCAGGTGATCTGCCCACCTCGGCCTCCCAAAGTGCTGGGATTACAGGCATGTGCCAGCACGCCTGGCTAATTTTTTGTATCTTTAGTAGAGATGGGGTTTTACCACGTTGCTCAGGCTGCTCTCGAACTCCTGACCTCAGGTGATCTGCCTGCTTCAGCCTCCGAAAGTGCTGGGATTACAGGCGTGAGCCACTGTACCCAGACAGTGGTAAAAGATCTAAGACGCTGGATTTTTTGCAGATGAGAATCTGCAAGCAACTCATTGACTTGCACGGCCCTTCTGAGATTGGTAAGGAGTTTACTTACATTAGTATTGGGAGGAATCTGTGAGGCATTTATGAGCAGAAATGATAATGATATAGGCTGGGCGTGGTGGCTCATGCCTCTAATCCTAGCACTTTGGGTGGCCGAGGCAAGCGGATCACTTGAGGTCAGGAGTTTGAGACCAACCTGGCCAACATGGTGATACCCTGTCTCCACTGAAAATACAAACAATTTAGCGGACATGGTGGCACACACTTATAATCCCAGCTTCTCAGGAAGCTGAGGCAGAAGAATTGCCCAGCCTGAGCAATAGAGAAAACTTTGTCTCAGAAAAGAAAAAGAAATAATAATGATATAATAAACATGGAGCTGTAATTAATATATGCCATAATTCTCCAATGACACAGTAAATGCATTATGAAAATATTTATGATCTGCATTAGTTTTACATTCTGTTTGTTGTTGTTGTTTTGAAACAGGGCCTCACTCTGTCACCCAGGCTGGAGAGCAGTGGTGTGATCATGGCTCACTGCAGCCTCCATTTCCTAGGCTCAAGCAATCTTCTCACCTCAGCCTCCCAGGCGGCTGGGACTACAGGCATACACCGCCATGCCCAGATAAAGGAGTCTGATTCTAGATACCCAAATTTCCCCTGCTACCAAACTACCCGCTGGTTATGATGGGGGACTTCTGAAGCAGCGCATTTCTACTCCTTTCCTCCTCCTCCTTCCCCCTTTCACCTTGTACCACTTCTGACACTGACTGACAGCTACATGAGATGTGGGAGGGGACACAGATGGAGACATCCTTTCTCAAGCTGCATTCAGTCCCATGATTTAAATGACCAGCCTGTCAGTGATTGGTGGATGGAATTTATAAGCCATGAGCATAAAGTCACAGCACACTCAGGTGATTCATAAACAGGTTGTGGGTAGGAAAAAATACATTCATTCCAAGTGCTTTTCTGGTTCTCTCATTCAAGAACAATCAACACAGAAGTCTTCTGTGAGCAGATGTGGGGAGGGGGATTCCCCACACACCAAGCAAGCAAGTAGTTCTGCATGGACACCACCTGGGTGTCCTCCAATTCAACTCAATTCTGATACTCTTTGCCCAGAGACAGTGTCAGATCTCACAGGTTGAGGCCTCAGTCCCCATGACTGTACCACTTCTGAAGCCAATCGAAAGCCCCAGGTTGTGACTTGTGCTTCTGGCCAACCAGTTCTGAACTGGGATTCCCCCAACTCCCCTGTAGGTTTAACTGGTTTGTTAGAATGGCTCACAAAACTCAAGGAAACAGTCTCCTTATGTTTATTGGTTTATTGTAAAGGATATTGCAAAGGATACAGATGAAGAGCTGCATAGGGCAAGGCATGTGGGAAGGGACGTGGAGCTTCCATACCCTCCTCAGGGGCACCACCCTTCAGGAACCTCCATGTGTTCAGCAATCTGGAATCTCTCAGAACCCAGTCCTCTAGAGCCTTTTATGGAGACATTATTGAATAGGTATGATTGAGGACAACTGTGTAGAAATGTAATTGGACAAAAGGGGAACGATCTAATACTAACAGACTGAGTAGGGAAACCCAGCAAAGCTCAGCTGTTGAGGTCTTTCTTGGCTCTCCGTGGAGCATTCCTTTATCCAGGGTGTGGGACAGGACTCCGTCTGCAATGAGGATCTTATGACCCACAATCAGATTCGAGTCCCGCCTTGGGCAGGAGAAATTCAGAGAGATCCTGTTTCCCAAGGCCTGCTTCTGAGGCCTAAAGACTCAACATTAGAAGGTCAGGTACAGTGGCACATGCCTGTAATGTCAGCACTTTGGGAAGCCAAGGTAGATGGATCACCTGAGGTCAGGAGTTCAAGACCATCCTGGCCAACATGGTGAAACCTCGTCTCCACAAAAAATACAAAAATTAGCTGGGTGTGGTGGCACATGCCTGTAATCCCAGCTACTCTAGAGGCTGAGGCAGGAGAATAGCTTGAACCTGGGAGGTGGAGGTTGCAGTGAGCCAAGATGGCACCATTGCACTACAGCCCGGGTGACAGAGCAAGACCGTGTCAAAAAAAGAAAAAGAAAAGAAAAGAAAGAAAAGAAAAGAAAAGAAAAGAAAAGAAAAGAAAAGAAAAGAAAAGAAAGAAAGGAAAGAAAAAGAAAGAAAGAAGGAAAGAAGGAAAAGAAAGAAAGAGAGAGAAGGCAAGCAAGCAGGCAAGCAAGCAAAGAAAGAAAGCAAAGAAAGAGGAAGGAAGGAAGGAGGGAAAGAAAGAAGGAAGGAAGGAAGGAAGGAAGGAAAGAAAGAAAGAAAGAAAGAAAGAAAGAAAGAAAGAAAGAAAGAAAGAAAGAAAGAAAGAAAGAAAAAGAAAAGGAAGGAAGGAAGAAGGAAAGAAAGAAAGAAAAGCAAGCAAGCTGGCTGGGCGCAGTGGCTCACACCTGTAATCCCAGCACTTTGGGAGGCCAAGGCAGGCGGATCACGAGGTCAGGAGTTCAAGACCAGCCTGATCAACATGGTGAAACCCAGTCTCTACTAAAAATACAAAAATTATCCAGGCATGGTGGCGCATGCCTATAATCCCAACTACCTGGGAGGCTGAGGCAGAAGAATCTCTTGAACCGGGAGGTTGTAGTGAGCCAAGATCATGCCACTACACTCCAGCCTAGGTGACAGAGCAAGACTCTGTCTCAAAAAAAGGAAAAAAAAAACAACAACTCAACATTTTAACAAAAGACTGTAAGAAAGGATAATAAGGGAGAGTCAGGAATGGTGACTGAAAACCTATAAATATATAATGTAGAAAAACTGCCCAAGGATAATGTAGTTTCACAATTGGTCAGTAAATGCTGAAATCCCTCTAAGTGTCAAATGTACCTATGCATCTTGGTTTCAGATACCCAGTCATTCATTCCAAATACAAAAATTTTGATAGTGTAAGGAAATATGGTTCAGAAGGAAAAAAATGTTGATCATGTAACTATGATATGATTTACTATTTCCTCAAATCTAAAACATGATGAACTGTAAGATGAACCACTATTTAAGGCACATTAAGAAAGAAAAAAAGGATTCCATGACACATCACCTAGGGCCAGATTCACTGCAATGCATGTCTTAGGTGAAATGACCCAGCTTTAAAAAAAAAGAAGGACTATTTTCTCAGAGGATAGCAAGGATCATAGATGTGTTGATATGTGAATTATTGGCACATGTATTAGCAAACCTCTATTATCTCGCAGCTTCTGAGTGTTTGGAATTCAGAAGTGGCTCAGCGAGGGCACCCAGTACCAGTCTTTCCTGAGGTTGTAGCCAAGCTGTCAGCCAGGCTGCGGCCACCTGGGGCTGGAGGCCCTGCTGCCATGCTCATCTGCATGGTTGTTGGTATGTCTCCGTTCCCCCCAGCTGCTGACTGGGTACCTTGCTGCTCCAGAACTGACTTCTTGCCAAGTGGGCGTCTCTATTGGCAGCATCTCTACAAGATGGCATCTCCATTTGTTGTACTGGTCCGAGCATAGAAAGTCAACACCAAGACAAAAGTATGCCAAATTGCAGGGTCTTTATTGCCAGTGGCCATGGAGGACTCACGTCTCTCCAACCCGTGACCCCGAAAGGAGGGTGTCAAGACCTTTTATACCCGTAAAACCACCTTGGGAGTGACGGTGAGGGGCAAGGGTGGGGGTGAGGGGCTTCAGACGTTCTGAGGGCTAGTGGATTCTGTAAATCACCTCCTGGGCGGAGATGAGGGTGAGGGGCTCCGGACATTCTGAGGGCCAGAGGACTTCGGACATTCTGATTGTTACTTAAGTGGTTCACAAAAGTCAAGATTAGCATTTGTTTACACATTGTCTGAGTAAGGTGGAAATTACAGTCCTTAATTACTTATTACAAGTCGCAGGGACCAAGATGGCATGGGTTTGGACTGCTTGCCTGTCACACTTGGGTTACAGAGAGCAGTTTCAGTAGAAAGCCGAGGCATAGTTGAGGTATGCAGTTTTATGGGGATTTTACCATGTCACACATTGGCAACATCTCCCCAAGAGGGCAGCAGCCACAGCCTTTTATAGACCCAGCTCAGAAGTGACACATTACTTCTACCATTTTCTACTGGCCACACAGACCAACTCTGATAAAATATGGGAGGGAGCTACGTAGGGCATGAACATCAGGAGACTGGGACCATTGGTTATGGTATGGAAAGGCTGGTTACTGCAATACATATTACAGAAAGGGAAGGGAACCTGAAGCTAATTTGCTTTTTTTTTTTTTTGAGACAGTGTCTTCCTCTGTCACTTGGGCTTGAAGGCAGTGGCATGATCATAGCTCACTGCAGCCCCAACCTCCTGGGTTCAAGTGATCCTCCTACCTCTGCCTCTCAAAGCACTGTGATTACAGAAATGCATCACACATTTAGCTAATGTTTACAATTTTTAGTAAAGACAGAGTCTCAATATGTTGCCCAGACTGGTCTTGAACTCCTGGGCTCAAGCTACCCTCCTGAATTGGCCTCCCAAAGTGCTAGGATTACAGGCATGAGCCACTGTGCCCAGCCTGCTTCTAGTTTAGATAACATTCATTGAGCACTTACTAAAGCTTAGAAAGGTTAAGTAAACTATCCAAGGTCACACAGCTAGTAAGGGTAAGTGCCCATGGCACTCCAGCCTGGGCAACAAGAGCAAAACTCCATCTCAAAAAAAAAAAGGGAAAGAGACAAAGAGACCAGGCGCAGCGGTTCATGCCTGTAATCCCAACACTTTGGTACTTCCGACTTTTGACTAATATACTACCCAGCTTTTGTGTTAATGTATATTATTGTAACATGTCAATCATTACCCTTTTTTTTTTTTTGAGATAACCTCACTCTGTCGCCCAGACTGGAATGCAACGGCGCAACCTCTGCCTCCCTGGTTAAAGCAATTCTCCTGCCTCAGTCTCCTAAGTAGCTGGGATTACAGGCACCTGCCACCATGCCTGACTAATTTTTTGTATTTTTAGTAGAGACATGGTTTCACCATGTTGGCCAGGCTGGTCTCGAACTCCTAACCTAGGTGATCTGCCTGCCTCAACCTCCCAGAGTGCTGGGATTATAGGTGTAAGCCACCACACCAGCCAACCAATGAAATTTCAGAAGAAACATTTGAAAACCTTTAAGATTCTTTATATATTTTTTACTGTTTTTTTTTCTTTTTGTGACAGGGTCTCTCTCTGTCATTCAGGCTGAAGTGCAGTGGTATTCACTCACTGTAGCCTCAACCTCTGAGGCTCAAGCAATTCTCCCACCTCAGCCTCCAGAGTAGCTGGGACTACAGGTGTACACTACCATGGCTGGTTAATTTTTTCGTGTGTCCCCTGTAGGTACAGAGTTTCACCATGTTGTCCAGGCTGGCTTCAAACTCCTGGGTTCTAGCCATCTGCCCACCTCAGCCTCCCAAAGTGCTAGTGTGAGCCACCACGCCCAGCTTGTTTCTTTACTATTGCCATTACCAATTCACCAGAAAGTACTTCTTGTGTTTTAGTTTATTTAATTTGTTGTATTAATTATTTATAATTATAAAAATGCATAGTGTAATGAACTTTGGTCTGATACTGTAAGTACCTTAGCAAAATAAATACAAACAACATGAGCATAACTGGCTGCAAAACACTTGCTCAAACAATAGTAGGTATCATTGTAAAAAATAAGAGGCCAGGTGCGATGGCTCATGCCTGTAATCCCAGCACTTTGGAAGACCGAGGCAGGTGGATCTCCTGAGGTCAGGAGTTTGAGAACACATTCCGTCTATGTAGCAACAACTGAAGCCAACATGGTAAAACTCTGTCTCTACTAAAAATACAAAAAATTAGCCAGGCATGGTGGCAGGTGCCTGTAATCACAGCTACTCAGGAAGATGAAGCAAGACAATTGCTTGAACCCGGAGGTGGAGGTTGCAGTGAGCCGAGATCGTGTCATTGCACTGCAGCCTGGGCAACAACAGCAAAACTCCATCTCAAAAAAAAAAAAAAAAAAAGAGAGAGAGAGAGAAAGGGGCCAGGCGCACTGGCCCATGCCTATAATTCCAACATTTTGGGAGGCTAAGGCGAGTAGATCATGAGGTCAGATGGCTGAGACCATCCTGGCTAACACAGTGAAACCCTGTATCTACTAAAAATACAAAAAGTTATCCGGGTATGGTGGCACGCACCTGTAGTCCTAGCTTCTCGGGAGGCGGAGGCAGGAGAATTGCTTGAACCCTGGAGGCAGAGGTTGCAGTCAGCCAAGATCGCGCCACTGCACTCCAGCCTAGGCAACAGAGCGAGACTCCATCTCATAAATAAAATAAAATAAAGAAAAAGAAAACTAAAAGAATAAAGTGAGGACCTTCAAAGAAAAACTGAAACAATTTCCTCTGAAGAGCAAATAGTCTCAGTTGATAGTATTCAAAATTATTTTTATAACTTAACAAAAACAAACATAAGACAAAAAGATTGCTTTTGATTTTAGCACAGAGATGCTCCAATATTATCTCTAAAAACTGTCAAAAGTAGAGGCATAATCACATTCCGTCTATGTAGCAACAACTGAAAATGCTAAAACTTCTCAACTGCTCCATGAGCACAAAGTAAGTACAGAGAGTCCTGACTCCTCCATGATTCAAGTGCTCATCATTTCCCATACCTCATTCGAACTCACTCCACAGAGAAGCAGGTTTGTAGCTTATAAAATTACCATAGGGCCGGGCGTGGTGGCGCGCGCCTGTAGTCCCAGCTACTCGGGAGGCTAAGGCAGGAGAATTGCTTGAACCTAGGAGGCGGAGGTTGCGGTGAGCCGAGATCGTGCCATTGCACTCCAGCCTGGGTAACAAGAGTGAAACGCCATCTCTAAATAAATAAATAAATACAAAAATACAAAAAATTAGCCTGGTCCACGTGGTGGCATGCGCCTGTAGTCCCAGCTACGCAGGAGGCTGAGGCAGGAGACTCACTTGAACCCAGGAGGTGGAGGTTGCAGTGAGCCAAGATCACACCACTGTGCTCCAGCCTGGGATACACAGAGAGTGTCTCAAAAAGAAAGTGTTCAGGTTGTGAACCTGCTAGAATCAAGCCCATTACTTCATGAAATTATAAAAGGATTAGCAATGTCCCCAGCAGATGGCGCAAGTGTCCCTCTGCTGTGATGGGAAGCCTCAACAGTGACCAAGTTGGTGTGAAAATCTGTTTTCATATGACAATTGAACAGTGGATCCTAACCAGGTAAGGTGTTCAGTTAAGAAACATATCATTCAGCGGGATTCCAGGAGAGGCTAAGTAGGAAAGACAAAATCTGGAGGCTTTTTAATTTACGGTTTAGAAGCACGTATTGACCTCACTGGTAATATGGTTCCATTCACATTTTTAGCTCTGAAAAAGAAAATTCTCCTATGACTGAGATTTAGATGAAGTTTCAAAGGACGACAAAGTACCAATAATTAGAAAATCTGAAAATGTTTTGACAGTCTGGTGGGATAATTAGTGAAGGGCTCATGATGAGAAACTCAGCTGTCTCCCAGCAGATGACAGGTCAATGGTTCTGAAGAAAACTACCGGGAAGGGATGTTGATTAAAGATTATTGGAGTCAGACAACGTTTCTGCTGCTTTGCTAGTTACTTGCAAACAAACACGATTTCCTTGCTCGAATTTTGAAGCTCTAGGCTACACATTCCTGCCCCCGCTCCCTGAACAAGAACATTTGCATTTCTAGGCCAGAGGCGGCCCACCCTGGGAAGGCAGGCAATGTACTGTGTTGCCACGGAATCGTCTCCTGCCTTTATAAGTTTCCAAAGAAACAAGAGTTTAGAATGTTCAGGTCAATGAATAATTTCCTCCAATACTTTCCTGCCAACACCTACTGCCTTCCATCCCAAACACCTATCCATGTTTTAACCCTCTGTAGCCTGCTTCTTATATCCATCTGCCACTAAAACTTTACCGCTTTTTTTTTTTTTTTGAGACCGAGTCTCCCTCTGTTGCCCAGGCTGGAGTGCAGTAGCACGATGTCAGCTCACTGCAACCTCCACCTCCCAGGTTCAAATGATTCCTGTGCCTCAGCCTCCTGAGTAGCTGGAATCACAGGTGTGTGCCACTATGCCTGGCTAATTTTTGTATTTTTAGTAGAGACAGGATTTCGCCATGTTGTCCCGGCTGGTCTCCAACTACTGGCCTCAAGTGATCCACCTGCCTAGGCCTCCCAGAGTGCTGGAATTACAAGCATGAGTCCCTGCACCTGGCAAAACTTTACTTTTTAAAGATATTTAAAATTATAAAGTAATATATGTAAATTGCAAGGAATTTGAAAACACTAAAAGGTGTAAATAGAAAAATTTGTAACTGCCTGCGATGTTCTTCCTGCCAGCTGCATAAAGAAAGACCACAGGCCAGGAACGGTGGCTTACACCTGTAATCCCAGCACTTTGAAAGGCCAAGGCGGGTAGATTATAAATTCAGGAGTTCGAGATCAGCCTGGGCAACACGGTGAAACCCCGTCTCTACTAAAAATACAAAAAATTAGCTGGGCATGGTGGTGCGTGCCTGTAATCCCAGCTACTCAGGAGGCTGAGGCAGGAGAATTGCCTGAACCCAGGAGGCGGAGGTTGCGGTGAGCCGAGATTGCGCCATTGCACTCCAGCCTGGGTAACATGAGTGAAACTCCGTCTAAAAAAAAGAAAGAAAAAAAAAAAGATTACCTATGATTGGCCTGGTGTGGCGGTTCATGCCTGTAATTCCAAAACTTTGGGAGGCTGAGGCAGGCAGATCACGAGGTCAGGAGTTTGAGAGCAGCTTGGCCAACATGGTAAAACACCGTTTCTACTAAAAAAGAAAAGATAGGCAGGAGTGGTGGCACGCATCTGTAATCCCAGCTACAAAGGAGGCTGAGGCAGGTGAATTGCTTGAATCTGGGAGGTGGAGGTTGCAGTGAACCGATTGCCCCACTGTAATCCAGCCTGGGCCATAGAGCAAAACTCGGTCTCAAAAAGAAAAAAGATTACCCATGATTGAGTAGATATGGGCCACATATACTTTACTATTATTATTGTATATCTTTTGGAGACAGGGTCTGACTCTGCTGCCCAGGCTGGAGTATAGTAGTGTGACCATGGCTCACTGCATCCTCGACCTACCAGGCTGAAG
Organism: Cebus imitator; assembly: GCF_001604975.1. Classification (NCBI taxonomy): domain Eukaryota; kingdom Metazoa; phylum Chordata; class Mammalia; order Primates; family Cebidae; genus Cebus; species Cebus imitator. Next base: position 2,444,525 of record NW_016107557.1, on the reverse strand, counting down.
CAATCCTTCCCCTCAGTCTCCCCAGTAGGTGGGACATGAGACTACAGGCACATGCCAGTACACCCAGCTAAATATTTGTTTTAACTTTTTGTTGGGACAGCATCCCACCATCTTGCCCAGACTGGTCTTGAATTCCTGGGCTCAGGCAGTCCTCCTGCCTTGGCCTGCCAAAGTGCTGGGATTACAGTCATATAACTCCGCTGTCAGAAGTGTGTGGACAAAAGCAACTCCATCTTGAATAGGAGCTAGGTACAATGAGGCTCAGATCTACCAGGCTGCATTCCCAGACAGTTAAGGCATTCTAAGTCACAGGATGAGATAGGAGGTCAGCACAAGATACAGGTCATAAAGACCTTGCTGATAAAACAGGTTGCAGTAAAGAAGCCAGCCAAAACCCACCAAAACCAAGATGGCCATGAGAGTGACCTCTGGTCGTCCTCACTGCTACCCTCCCACCAGCGCCGTGACAGTTCACAGATGCCATGGCAACATCAGGAAGTTACCCTATATGATCTAAAAAGAAGAGGCATGAATAATCCACCCCTTGTTTAGCATATCATCAAAAAATAACCATAAAATTGGGCAACCAGCAGCCCTTGGGGCTGCTCTGCCTATGGAGTAGCCATTCTTTTATTCCTTTACTTTCTTAATAAACTTGCTTTTGCTTTGCACTGTGGACTTGCCCTGAATTCTTTCTTCTGCAAGATTCAGGAACCCCCTCTTGGGGTCTGGATCAAGACCCCTTTCTTGTAACACCACCATGGTTAGCCTGGGCAACATATACTTCTGACAAAGAGCTTGTGCCCAGAATATGCAAAGAATTCATACACATCAATTTTCTTAAAAGAATAAATTGAGAAATTGGTGAGAGATTTGAACAGACATCTAACCAAAGAGAATATGTGCATGGGCAACCTCTATTTCATGAGTAGCCTTTTCTCTTTTTTTTTTTTTTTTGAGATGCAGTTTTATTCTTGTTGCCCAGGTTGGAGTGCAATGGCCTGGTTGGGCTCACTGCAACCCACCTCCTGGGTTCAAGCAGTGCTCCTGCCTCAGCCTCCCAAGTAGCTAGGATTACAGGTACCCACCATCATGCCCGTCGGATTTTTTTTTTTTTTTTGCATTTTTAATAGAGATGGGGTTTCACCATGTTGACCAGGCTGGTCTCAAACTCCTGATTTAGGTGATCCACCCGCCTCAGCCTCCCAAAGTGCTAGGGTTATAGGCGTCAGCCACTGTGCCTGGTCATTAGTAACCAATTATAAACTAAAACCACAATGAAGGCCAGGCACAGTGAGTGGCTCACGTCTGTGATCTCAGCACTTTGGGAGGCCAAGGTGGGTGAATTGCTTGAGCTCAGCAGCTTAAGACCAGCCTGGGCAACATAGTGAAGCCCTGACTCTACAATAAATAAAATAAAACCATAATGAGTGTAATGGCTTTAAAATATGTCCACAAATTCTTTGATACTTTTCCCATCAAGAGATGGAGCCCAATTCCCCTCCCCTTGAAAGTGGCTAACCTTAGACACTCTTCTAACAGTTAGAATGAAGCAAACAGACACTGAGCGTTCAGTGATTTGGTTGAGCAGACCTACGGAGAGGCCATGTGGCAAAGAACAGGGACCCCCTGCCAAGTGCTACATGAGTGAGCCCCTCAGCCCTGGGCAAGTCTTCAGCCCAGACAACATGCTGAAAAGGGAGAGTTCCCTGACCCCCTCACAGGATGTGTGACAGGGGTGTGGCCCATCTATTTGGCCACTGTGTGTACTCAAACCCCTTATAGGATGGGGAGCACGCAAATGAGCAGGTACAGGAGCTGGGCCAAGCGCCCCTGGGCTCCAGTCCCACAGCAGGATCCAGGGGTGGGTGTCTGTGACTCCCAAAGCCCAATGGGCATGTGTCAACAGCGAGCTCTTTTAGCCTTGCCATCTGCAGTTGACTTAACTGTTAACCAGCCCAGTACCCTCTTAGTACTCAGATCCTTGTCTGGTGTCCAGAAAAAATTAGGTCGCACGCAGACTTGAAGGATAAATGTGGGGGTTTTACTGAGTGGTAGAAGTGACTCTCAGCAGGATGGATGGGGAGCTGGAAGGGAGATGGAACGGGAAGATGATCATTCCCTGGAGTTTGGCCATCTAGTGGCCATCTCCTCTCTGACCATCCCCAACTGAACTCTTGGCGTTTAGATGCTCCTTCTCTTCTCTCTGCTGTGCTGTTCTGCCATTCCTCTGCACTTCTGTTCACCTCCTTGCAGAGCCCGGGGTTTGGGGTTTATATGGGTACACGATGGGCAGCATGGTAGGCCAAAAGACAACTTGTGAGCATGAAAATAGGAATGCCTGTTCTCATTTAAGGCCACGGGTTTCCAGGCTTGAGGGTGGGGTCTTTGCCGGGAAACTGCTCTCTTCTATGTGGTATTTCCATCTCCTGTCCATATCAATGCTGATGGCAACCTCATGAAAGACTCTGAGCAGAACCACCCTGCTAAGTCATTCCCAAAGAGACTGTGAGGTAACAAAGTTTTTAAGCCAAAAAATGTTGAGATAATTTATTATGCAGAAATAGATAATTTATACAATAAGACACACCCACACATGCACCAGAATAGCTAGAATTTTAAAGTCTGACATGTCAGGAGCCGGTTAGGCTGTGGTGAACAGGAATCTCATTACACCAATGGAATGTGTAATTGGAAAGCATGTGGTATGATCTGCTAAAGGACTATACACATACCCTATGCCACAAGAATTCCATTTCAGGATACACCTACAGAAATGCATACAATATGCATTTTATACAAAGCTCATGTGCAAGAATACTCACAGCAGCGTTGTATATAATAGCCCAAACCTGAAACTAACCCGTCTACCGAAGTAGGTGAAAGCGTAAAGACAGTGTGTTCACATAACACAGTGATACACAGCTGTAAACATTCATGAACTATAGCTACCTCTGATAGCAACAAGAGGCAGCCAAATGCCCAGGTAGTTAGGGGTGAGTCCTGGCAAAACCCCACCTCCAAGCCGAAGACAGTTTAAAGCCTGAAAGCCAAGCTGCAAGTTAAATCCTCAGACCAGATGAATAAACTGCCTTCCCATTTGGCGCAATTTCTTCTGACTGATCGCCATCCTTCACCTTTTTACATATACCTACCCTTTCCTAATTGGCTTTCTACACTGTCGTGCCCACCTCTGAGTGGTGTGAGAAAAGCTCTCACAGTCGCAGACACCCACCCCGGGGGAAAATTCTTCTTCAAAGTTTATATCTTAGACTACATTATAAGGAGTTACAATCTCTTTCTCTGCAGCCATTATCTGCTATTAGCATAAACATATGCCCATGTATATATATTCTCTAAATCAGCTATGTCGTAAATCAGCCCCCTTGACTCACTCTGGCATGTCTGAAGAGAACTGGGCAAGCTCCAAACCCTGGTACATGCCATTCCTTATTTAGAAACCCTCCTGGCCGGGTGTGGTGGCTAACACTTGCAATCCAAGCACTTTGGAGGCCAAGGCGGGTGGATCACCTGAGGTCAGGAGTTCAAGACCAGCCTGACCAACATGGTGAAACCTCGTCTTTAAAAAAAAAAAAAAAACCCTCCTGACCTTCTCCTGACTAGTTTCCTCTTCTTCCTCGCCTTCTTTCCCCCTTACCTATTCAGGAAATTTCCAAATTTTTAGCCAACTGAGTCAAGTATAGAATGTGAGGTCCTGTTCCGGCCAGTGGAAACTGGACACAGCAGTAGGGCGACTGCGTCAGCTTATGAAAGTTACAAGTGTGCCCATCTCCTTTGTTCAGGTGTGCTCTCGTGGCAAAACTGCCGGTGAGTTGCACCCTTCCTGCAAGAAGTAAACTAGCCTTGCTGAGTGATCCATTGTCTCGGTGCGGATTTTTCCCGTCATTATAAACCCATTTCCAACAAGTGGCATCTTTACTTTGACCCATTTTGCATACTCACAAACCAATCATCACACACTGCTTATTCTGAGCCCATAAAAAGCCTCACATTCAGCCATATTGAGAACTTTCCTGCTTTCGGGTAGGGGGACTTACCCCCATGTCTCTTCCTTGATAAAAGTTGTTTCATCACTCAGTAAAACTTCCCACCTTGCTCACTCTTTGAGTGTCCATGAGCCTACTTCTTCCTCATCATGAGACAAGAACCCAGACCTATCTGAGCTAAGAGGCAAATAGTCTTGCATCACCTGTAATAATTCCGTTAAGTCTCACCAACATAATGATGATGATGTTACCCAAACACAAGTGATTCTCTTGTCAGTGTCTAATAAGGAGACAGAAGCTGCCCAATTATTCCAAAAGAGTATGTCAATAAAGAATTATTGACTGGGCACAGTGGCTTATGCCTGTAATCCCAACAGCTTGGGAGGCCAAGGAGGGAGGATTGCTTGAGCCCAGGAGTTTGAGACCAGCCTGGGCAACATAGAGAGACCCTGTCTCTACCAAATGTGTGTGTGTGTGTGTGTGTGTGTGTGTGTGTGTGTACATATAAATGTGTATGTGTGTGCATGCACATAACAGTCAGCTATCAACAAGGAGGTTTCATTTAGCGTAACCCAGCAAATACTCATAGAAATTTTTTTTTTAAACAGTCTCACTCTTTCACCAAGATTGGAATGCAGTGGCACAATCATGGCTCACTGCAGCCTCGACCTCCTGGGCTCAAGCAATCCTCCCACCTCAGCCTTCTAAGTAGCTGGGGCCACAGACGTGTGCCACCATGCCCAGCTAAATTTTGCATTTTTTTTGTAGAGAAGGGGCTTCACCATGTTGAATTCCTGGGCTCAAGCTATCCGCCCACCTCGGCCTCCCAAAGTGTTAGATGAGGAGGTTACAGTGAGCTGAGATCACATCACTGCACTCCAGCCTGGGCTACAGAGGAGACTCAAAAAAAAAGTGTTAGGATTACAGGCGTGAGCCACCTCACCCAGACAGAAATGTGATCCACACTGTAAGATGCGCCTCTTCTTGGAATACTTACCCGATCCTTTGTTCTCTCACTGATGTCTCCACCTCCCCAAGTCTTAGAAAAGTTTTGTCTTCTGATTCCAGTTAACTCCTAATCATGTAGAATCTTTCTTTGTCATGTATTACATTACACATGCTAGTTTTATCTTCCCAACTAGAAGAAAAACCACAGAATCAGAAAAACAATGTTATCATTTTATTTCCCAAAATGACATAGCCCAGGACTGCACTTTCCATAAATATATTGGATGGTCAGCTTCAAAACTAACTACATTGCTGCTTGAGTTAAAATAGCTCCCTTTTTTGGCACCAGATAATAGACAAGCATAAGAAGCCGTGCAGTGGCTCATGCCTGTAATCCCAGAACTGTGGGAGGCCTAGGAGGGAGGATGGCTTGAGCCCAGGAGCCCATAGTGAGCTATGATTGAGCCACTGCACTCTAGCTTGGGCAACAGAGCGAGACCTCGCCTCTATACTAAATAAAATTATAATTAAAAAAAAAAATTCAGAGAGATTATTCTTTTGGGTTCTTTATTAACAGAAGGAAGGCCAAAAGGTGAGCCAAGTAAAAGTGTACACTCTTTCAGGGGAAAAAGTTATTTTCATTTAAAATCGTTTTCTTTATTGCCTTTAAAGTGAAAGTGCCATATCTGGGCTTCCGGCAGAGGAACCACAAACCGCAGACTCAGGCCAGCCTCCCGGCCTGGGCCCGTATTTTCCTCTAGCGACCTTTGCCCCACTTCGGGCCGGCCGTATTTACCAGCTTAGAGGCGCCGCAGCGTTGGCGAGTCCTTTTCTACCCACCCCTTCCTTCAGTTTTCAGGCTTTAACTTGAACAGGCACTCATGACGCTGTAAACGGTACTTGACAGGGTTCTTTGCACGCCAGTCAGGCTGTTTTTAAAATCACTCTTCCCGGAGATCTACAAACCAAAAGCCGCCCCCCAACCCCAGCTTCTGCCGGCCTCCGCTCGGTGCTGCAATCTGGCCCCCAAGAAGCCGCCCCCATACTCCAGAGGGGCTGACCTCAGACACACCCGAAGGACCATCTCGAGACCTCCGAGGAAGAGCCCTAGACCTAGGAGGGACTGCCAGACACCTCAGGGGCAGCCCGCCAAGGCCCAGCTCTACTCCTGACCTGGCGGTGCTTCCTCCTTCCACGCCGCCCCTCTCGGGCTCCTCCCAATCCCTCTTCCCAGGACTGACAATGGCCGGGTGCCCTGCTTTGGGCTAGGATCGGCCTCGAGCCTTCCTCACTAGCGGCCAAGTGCCCAGAAACCTTGCGTCTCAGATTCCCCGGGTCTGTGCACCCCCACCGCCACCGGTCTTCCCACCCAGGGCCCTGTGGTGCCAGCTGCTGGCTTGGACCCAGCCCGGGGCCCTGCGCCTCGCCCGCTTTCCCCGCACAGCCCGAGCCAGCGCCGCGGGATAGGCTCAGGGATGCTGCAGCCGGAGCTGGAGCCAGGGCCCGCTCGTCCTGAGCTCACACAAAGAGCCTTCCAGCCTCACCCAGTACCCCGGAGCCCAAGCCGAGATCTTACAGATGTCACGAAATCTGTTTGGTTTAAAACTCATTAAGAAACTACTGACAATGTTTTTTTTCTCTAGTTAGGAGACCTGGGTTACCAGGTGAATAGAAGGAAGGGAGACATTTTAATAACACCCTGTCACCTTGGGCATTTCAAACACATGCAAGTTACATTCACATTATTCAAATAATATCTTTTTGGCTGGGCGCGGTGGCTCACTTCTGTAATCCCAGCATTTTGGGAGGCCTAGGCGGGCGGCTCACTTGAGGTCAGGAGTTCGAGACCAGCCTGAGTAATATGGCGAAACCCTGTCTCTACTAAAAATATAAAAATTAGTTGGGTTTGGTGGCCTGCGCCTGTAATCCAGCTTCTCCAGAGGCTGAGGCAGGAGAATCGCTTGAACATGGGAGGCGGAGGTTGCAGTGAGCCGAGATCCACACCACTGCATTCCAGCCTGAGCGACAGAGCCAGACCCTGTCCCCAAAATAATAATAATAATAAATAAAAATAAAATGAAATAGTATATTTTTAACGTGGTGCTGGTTGCATAGTGACAATCCAGTGAGTTGTATGTTCAGAATACATGTAATTCTTCTGAATGTGCATGTAATTCAAAACTAAACCTTTGGGTGAGGAGCAGAGCACACTTCATTCTGAAGGCATAGGTGTGCTTCTGGGTCACCAGTAGACAGAGGTCATCCCACCTGTCATCCCACCCAGGGCTTCCTGTGCCCAGGGCCTACGGCGCCAGGAGGAGATAAACCTCGTCTCTGCCCTTGTTTCTATTGCCTTCCTTCCCCCAATCTTGCTTCTTCCAGGAGCGCAAACTCAGTGCATTCCATACTGTCTAATCCTGCCATGAAGCTGGCAAAGGCTAGAATGTTATTTAGGTATTTATGGAAAATCATTCATAGCAATTCAGTTACTAAACACCCACTGTCTCAGATTCCTGTCTTTTAGTAGTACAAACACTTTGTTCTCTGTTAAAAGCATTCCATGCTATATAGCACTGGCCATGCTGTGTCACCTGTCTCTTCCTGCCACCCCCAGCACTAGAAAAGTCGAAGAAAACAAACTTAGTGTGGTCTGGTACGGAAAGTCTTATTACTTGCTGTGCTTGCGCTGCATAACATGAAGCATCATATTGACTTAGGATGTGATGAGACGTACTAAAGGACATTTACTTTGTCAGTTTTCCAGCTCTAACCCCATAAACCCTCGCTTCTAATAGAGTGTGGTGGTTGGTAAATGAATCTAGAACAACAATCAATGAGACATATAAGGATTTTTAAAAGAGAAGGGGAATATAATTGCAACCCAGGTGAAGAATTTCAAGATTTAACTAGACGCCCATTCATGTAATAGGCTAGACAATATGATTTAATCAAATGGTTGGGGATAATCAGATACAGTACATCACATTAAAATTGGTGAGACGATGGGGTATGTCAGAGAAGAGAGAGGCTAATAGCTCAGAAAAGGGAGGGAAACACATTGAAAATCTTAGCGCAGGGCAAGAGTGTTTTAAACAAAAAAGTACTCAGTAAAGGTAGAGGTAAATTAGACACATTAAAAACAAACTCATGGTATTGGCTAAAGTGGTCAAAAATCTGTATTACCTCTTTAGGGCCCCTTGGCTGCTTTTACTTATGACAGCTGATTGTGTTTCTTGAGAGAGGAAAAATAAAAATTGGCCTGACATAATTTGCTTCTAGTAAAAAATGCAGACTATTTCAAAACTATCGATGAACCAGCTCACATCAGCTACATCTCAACAATGGAAAATAATCATTCCAGGCCAGGCACGGTGGCTCACGCCTGTAATCCCAGCACTTTGGGAGGCCAAGGCAGGTGGATCATGAGGCCAGGAGTTGAAGACCAGCCTGACAAAACCCCATCTCTATTAAAAAAAAAAAAAAAATTAAAAAAGAAAAGAATCATTCTGAAAAAAAGGCCCCACCAGCGGGGTGGCTCATGCCTGTAATCCCAGCACTTTGGAAGCTGAGGTGGGAGGATCACTTGAGCCCAGGAGTTTGAGACCAGCATAGGCAATGTAGCTAGACTCCCATCACTACAAAAATTAAATAATTACTGGGCATGGTGGTGTGCACCTGTAGTCCCAGCTACTCAGAAGGCTGAAGTGGAAGGATCTCTGAACTGGGGAGGTTGAGGCTGCAGTGAGCCTAGGTCATTCCGCTGAACTCCAGCTCCAGCCTGGATGACAGAGTGAGAGCTTATTTAAAAAAAAAAAAAAAAAATCTAAGGCAAAGAAGCAGGTCACTTCTCTTTCAATTATGAGATCCAAGACCTAGGCCCAGTCTGTATTTTATGCCTGGTACCCCAGACTAGAAGGGCTGAGGTGTGGAATCTATCCCCTGGGTTGAATGAACACTGCTTTTTTTTTTTTGGCCACAGGGTTTTGCTCTAGGGCCCAGGCTGGAGTGCAGTGGCATGTACCCACAAATTTCTGGGCTCAAGCAATCATTCTACCTCAGCCTCTCAAGTAGCTGAGACCGCAGGCACATGCTATCACCCAGCTAAGTTTTTTGTTTTAATTTTTTTTTCTTTTTTGAGACAGAATCTCACTCTATCGCCCAGGCTAGAGTGCAGTGGCATGATCTCGGCTCACTGCAACCTCCGCCTCCTGGGTTCAAGTGAGTCTCCTGCTTCAGCCTCCTGAATAGCTGGGGCTACAGGTTCACGCCACCACACCCGGCTAATTTTTGTATTTTTAGTAGAGACGGGGTTTCACTGTATTGGCCAGGCTAATCTTGAACTCCTAAACTTGTCATCTGCCTGCCTCAACCTCCCCAAGTGCTGGGATTACAGGTGTGAGCCATCGCACCCGGTCGTTTTTTATTTTTTAATTTTTGTGCAGACAGGGTCTTGCTATGTTGGCAGGGCTGGTCTTCAACTCCTGGGCCCAAGCAATCCTCTTGTCTTGGCCTCCCAAAGTGCTGGGATTATAGGCATGAGCCACTGTGCCTGGCCAGGGTTTGGGAATTTTTAGGGGAAATAGATGTGTTGGTCAATAAATGAGAAGCGTTTCCAGTGCTCTCATAGCTACCCGAGCAGGTGCGGCAGAACCTAAGGTAGGTGAACATTGCCAGATCTAGAGAGACAGGGAAGAGGCTTCCTTCAGAGAGGGAAGCGGCAGGGCTGGGGAGCAGGCCAGGTCAGGAGGGGCTGCATCCGCCACCCTAAGGAGTCCAGACTTTCTCCTGTGTGTGTGGGCAGGGGTGGTATACTCGTTACTAAGGGTTTGTCTCTCAGCTCAAAACCACCTTCCCCTGCTCTGCAATTTGATGCTAAGGCTAAGACTCTGCAGACATGTTTGTCTCCCTTTGGCAGCTGGCACCTGTTAAAATTTAGCAGGAGGAGTGAGGGAAGGAGATGGTGGGGGAAGGGGCTGGAAGAGGGAGAAGGGACCTGCTCACCTGCTGTCCTTGTCAGCCTCCCTCCAGCTCTCCACACGCTCTGAGCCAGACTCCCGTGCCCTGTAGAGGCTACGGCACCAGCCAGGCAGCACCCTCTTCTTAAGGCCCCCCTTTGAGCGTGTTGTGGCAGCCACAGCAGTGCCCTGCACAGAGGTCCAGCTCTCAGCTCTGTGGCCCTCCTCCTCCCAGCTTCCGGGTTCTGACAAGCCCAACCTCTGCCTGTTTCCCCAGCCCTAAGGTTGGTAGCCACCTGTGTGGTGAGCAGGTCTCTGCAAACCTCCCTCCAAAGTCCAAGGAAGCTGAGAGGCTCAAGAAAGAGGCTGACAAATCCAGCTTCTTAGAAAAGAAACATTTATGTGGGACTTACAAACAGAAGCCAGGTTTGTGTCTCTGGTGACTGCGAGTCGAGATGGCAGACCCTGCGCCATCATCCCCAGACCCAGGGTTTATACACCATTGGGAAAAGGTGTGCGTGCTTCAGAAGAGATGTGTAGGACCATTGAAATATGATAACATCAAGGTCGTTTGACCTAAGGGCAGGATTTATGGTAAAGTACCTGCTCTTACACAAGGAACAACACATAAACTGGAAATCTTGGAGGCTTCCGGGAACAGGGGTTAACCAGAAGCCAACATGGAGGATCAGCGTCTTTGGTGGAGCTGCTTTGGCCTCCTCACTGCCTCCTGCGTTTAAGGCCTGTGCTGCCTCAGTTTTCTGGTTTTGCCTTTTTACTTGCATCGCCAATTGCTTTCTTTCTTTTTTTTTGTTAAGGCGTGCACTTTATTCAACTGGCCTCAAGTCAGTGGACAGGCAAGCCCTAGCTGCCTCCACCCACTCCCAGGGAGACCAAAATCCTTCATACATGTCAAGTTCAGGGACAAAAAAGGGGTAGCCACAGAGGCTAAAATCTTTTAAAATAAAACAAAATAAAAAAAAGTATTAAGGTGAAATTTAAAAATTTTTTCATTACATAATTTACAACAAAAGCAATGCTGTTACCTCCCATGTGGACTCGGGAGAGGACTGGGCCATTCTCCTTAGAGAGAAGTGGGGTGGCTTTTGGGAGGGCAAGGGACTTCCTGTAACAATGCATCTCACGATATTTGGAATGACTTTATAAAAACAATGTACACAATCAAGTCCTCGGCCACATTGTAGAACTTTGGGGGATGCTCGCTCCAACCGACTGCTGTCACCTTCACCGTTCCAGTTTTTAAATCCTCAGTCAAGCCAAAAAAAACAAAAACAAAAACAAGACAAAACAAAAAAACAAATAAAGCCAAGCCAATCTCATCTTGTTTTCCACGCAAGTTAGGTTTTGTCAAGAAAGGGTGTAATGCAACTAAGTCACAGTCTGCCTAGAAGCATTTGTGGTGGACGATGGAGGGGTCGGACTCATCTACTCCTGCTTGCTGATCCACATCTGCTAGAAGGTGGTCAGCGAGGCCAGGATGGAGCCACCGATCCACACGGAGTACTTGCTCGGGAGGAGCAATGATCTTGATCTTCATCTTGCTGGGTGCCAGGGCAGTGATCTCCTTCTGCATCCTGTCAGCAATGCCAGGGTACATGGTGGTACCGCCAGACAGCACTGTGTTGGCATACAGGTCTTTGCGGATGTCCACGTCATGTTTCATGATGGAGTTAAGGGTAGTTTCGTGGATGCCACAAGATTCCATGCCCAGGAAAGAAGGCTGGAAGAGCGCCTCAGGGCAGCGGAACCGCTCGTTTCTGATGGTGATGACCTGGTCATCGAGCAGCTCGTAGCTCTTCTCCAGGGAGGAGCTGGAGGCCGCTGTGGCCATCTCCTCCTCGAAGTCCAGGGCGACGTAGCACAGCTTCTCCTTGATGTCATGCACGATTTCCCGCTCAGCCGTGGTGGTGAAGCTATAGCCACACTCGGTGAGGATCTTCATGAGGTAGTCAGTCAGGTCCCAGCCAGCCAGGTCCAGATGCAGGATGGCGTGTGGGAGGGCATACCCCTTATAGATGGGCACAGTGTGGGTGACTGTCACTGGAGCCCATCACAATGCCAGAGGTACGGCCAGAGGCATAAGGAAAGCACGGCCTGGATGGCCACATACATGGCTGGAGTGTTGAAGGTCTCAAACATGATCTGGGTCATCTTCTGGTGGTTGGCCTTGGGCTTCAGGGGTGCCTCAGTAAGCAGCATGGGGTGCCCCTCAGGAGCCACATGCAGCTCGTTGCAGAAAGTGTGGTGCCAGATCTTCTCCATGTCGTCCCAGTTGGTGACAATGCTGTGCTCGATGGGGTACTTCAGGGTCAGGATGTCTCTCTTGCTCTGGGCCTCATCACCCACGTAGGAGTCCTTCTGACCCATGCCCACCATCATGCCCTGGTGCCTGGGGCACCCCACGATGGAGGGGAAGACGGCCTGGGGAGCATCATCGCCCGTGAAGCTGGCCTTACACATGCTGGAGCCATTGTCCACAACGAGCGCAGCAATATCATCATCCATGGTGAGCCGGCGGCAGGTGTGGACGGGTGACGGAACGGCAAGGGCGAGGCTCTGTGCTCGCGAGGTGGACGCGGTCTCGGCCACCAATTTCTTTTTTTGTTTGTTTGTTTTGGTGCAGACGGAGTCTCACTCTGTCGTCCAGGCTGGAATGCAATGGTGAGATCTTGGCTCACCACAACCTCTGCCTCCTGGGTTCAAGCGATTCTCCTGCCTTAGCCTCCCTAGTAGCTGGGATTACAGGCACCTGCCACTACGCCCAGCTAAATTTTTTTGTATTTTTAGTAGAGACAAGAGTTTCACTATATTGGCCAGGCTGGTCTCGAACTCCAGACCTCATGATTTGCCCACCTTGGCCTCCCAAAGTGCTAGGATTACAGGCATGAGCCACTGCACCCGGCCACCAATTTCTTTTTCTTTTCTTTTTTTTTTTTTTTTGTGGGGGACAGAGTCTCACTCTGTCTCCCAGGCTGGAGTGCAGTGGCACAATCTTGGCTCACTGCAACCTCCATCTCCCAGGTTCAAGCAATTCTCCTGCCTCAGCCTCCGGAGTAGCTGGGATTAAGGCACCCAGGACCATGCCTGGCTAATTTTTTTTTCTTTTGAGACGGAGCCTCACTCTGTCACCCAGGCTGGAGTGCAATGGCGTGATCTTGGCTCACTTCAACCTCTGCCTCCTGAATTCAAGCGCTTCTCCTGTCTCAGCCTCCCAAATAGCTGGGGCTACAGGCGCATGCCACCACGCCCAGCTAATTTTTGTATTTTTAGTAGAGATGGGGTTTCATCATGTTGGCCAGGCTGGTCTTGAACTCTGACCTCAGGTGATCCACTCGCCTCAGCCTCCCAAAGTGCTGGGATTACGCAGGCGTGCGCCACCGCGCCCCACCTGATTCACGAATGTCTTATATTAAATTATCTCTGTTGAAATGCTAAGGTTGTTTTCTGTTTTCTTGACTGGACCATGACTGATGTCACACTGGGTATGAGGTCTAAGAAAACGGACTCTCATAGATTAGATTACGGGATTGGTATGGAGGTGTCTTTGACCTTGACGATAGTGCTGACCTCCTTTCTGGTAGGAAACTGAATATTAGTAATCTACAGCACATGGGGCCATCACTATTAGTCAAACTGTCATCAACAGTTCACTGCGATGATGTGTCTGCTATGCATTGAAGGACCAAGTGGCTGCTGCACTTAACTGTCATGGCAGCAACGATGATGACAGAGCTGCTGGGATGAGGCTTCTGGGTTCTTTCTTCTCTTCTCTTCTTTTTTTTCTTTTCTTTTCTTTTCTTTTCCTTCCTTCCTTCCTTCCTTCCTTCCTTCCTTCCTTCCTTCCTTCTTTCTTTTCTTTCTTTCTCTCTTTCTTTCTCTCTTTCTTTCTTCTTTCTTTCTTTCCTTCGACAGGCTCAATCTCACTCTGTCAACTAGGCTGGAGTGCAGTGGCATGTTCACAGCTCACTGCAGCCTCCACCTCCTAGGTTCAGGTGATCCTTACACCTCAGCCTCCTGAGTGGCCAGAACTACAGGTGCATGCCACCATGTCCAGCTCATTTTTTTTTTTTTTTTTAGTAGAAAGGGGGTTTCATCATGTTCTCCAGGCTGGTCTCAAACTCTTGGGCTAAAGCAATCCACCTGCCTTAGCTTCCCAAAGTGCTGAGATTACAGGCATGAGTAAGCACACCCAACCTAGGCTATTTTTGAGCAAGGAATCCAGTATCCAAGAGCATGGCTAGAGGAGTTGGCGATTCGGAGTGTATTGCCAATTAAATTCAGTAACCTCCTAATGGTGACTGACAAAAGTTCATTCTGAAATATTGAATACTTTTGAATATGTATTTGTGTTACTTTATAGTACTATAGCAATTTAAACAATGCTAACAAATGGATACATTGGGGTGCCTGCTAAAAATGATTTCTAGATGCTTTACAGCTTATCTTAGAGATTCAGATTCCTGGAGTTGGAAGGGATCATCAGCTCCTCTTACAACATCCTGCAGGCGATCATTCTGTTCCTACTTGAAGACTTCCAGTGACATGCTCACGGGTTTTCTGCAGCCCATCCCAATTTTTAATAGAGCTGACTGGGAGAATTTCCAAATCTTGAGCAATGTTCTGCCTTGCTGTAAGTTTCAATTATTAGTCTTTGTTTTCTCCTAAGGAGTTATGGAGTCACGCAGACTCGTTCTGGCTCTAGGGTGGACCCAGAACTGGTTAGTGGGCTAACCTTGTTGAACTTGGGAAGCTCTTTTTCGGGAAGAAGAATAACAATTATGAACACAAAATTATGTTGCAGGCTCAGAAGAGGCCCATGTCAGCGTGCGGCCAGGAAGCTTCCGTTCCATGAGAGTTGCAGCAAATGCAGCTTTGTTTGGGCCCTTCTTCCTGAGAAGTCTTCACATCATCTTGCTTTCTGCTGCTGTTTCTTGCCTTCTCCACCATAAGCATCCTAATTCACTCATTTGTTTCCTTACACAGTTTCCCTATGGTCAATGGCCCTTCTGAAAAATGGTGAAGGCCAAGCGCGGTGGCTCACGTCTGTAATCCCAGCACTTTGGGAGGCCAAGGCAGGTGGATCACCTGAGGTCAGGGGTTTGAGGCCCGCCTAGTCAACATGGTAAAACCCTGTCTCTACTAAAAATACAAAAATTAGCTGGGGATGGTGGCGGGCACCTGTAATCCCAGCTACTTGGGAGGCTGAGGCAGGGGAATTGCTTGAACCCAGAAGGTTGCAGTGAGTCCAGACCATGCCATTGCACTCCAGCCTAAACAGCAGAGTAAAACTCTGTCTCAAAAGCAAACAAACAAACAAACAAACAAAAAAAGAATGGTGAATAGGGCCAGGTGTGGTGGCTCACACCTCTAATTCCAGCTATTTGGGAGGCATGAGAATCTCTTGACCCTGGGAGGCAGAGGTTGCAATAAGCCAAGACTGTGCCACTGCACTCTAGCTTGGGCGACAAAGCAAGATCCTGTCTCAAAAAAAAAAAAAAAAAAGAAAATGGTGAATAAATAGTAATTGCCTCTGGGGAGGGAAAATGGTAGACAGTGGACGAGGTGGAAGGGAACATTTTCACTATGTGGCCTCCTGAGTTTTTTCTTTTCTCTATGTGCATATTTATTTAAATATTTAGATACATTTCAATCACATAGCTAAACAAATAAGTTTTCAGAGAACACCTAAACTGAGCATGAAACTTCTGGGATGGCCTGCTCAGCCAGATCCAATGGGACTATGTTCTACATGTTACGGTGGAGGGTGTCCAGGTTCCCGGCATCTTGAGCAAAGAATTGGACAAAACGCACAGCAAGGAAAGCATGAAGGGCTTTATTGAAAATGAAAGTACACTCCACAGTGTGGGAGCGGGCCCAAGCGTAGGGGCCCGAGGGTCCTGTTACAGAATTTTTGGGAGTTTGAATACCCTCTAGAGGGTTCCACTGGTTACCTGGGGTATGCCCTACATAAACGAAGAGGATGAAGTAAAGTCGCAAAATCATTTACTGTGGAGAGGGTATTTCCTGTGATAGCTGAAGTGTGAATAGGCCTTATGTTCCCTACTTCCAGACCCTGTTTTCCTGCCTCACACATACTCCTAAATATCAGGGAATCCTAACACTTCCATATGCTGCATTCCACACCTCTACAGTTACTGTTTTAGTGGGCCTAAGCGGAGGATTTTACATTTGCCCAAATGACATTTTCCTTTGCCAAGCTGTCCACAAAATTTCTTAAAGCCTTATTCTATCATCCTGTTAATGACTTAAGTTTGTCATCTGGAAAATGAAACCATGTTCTCATTCACTCAATTCTAAAATCATGAAGTGCCTGCTAGATTCAAATACAAAGAAAACCAAATAATTGCATAATGTAACTATGGCTAGAGCTAACTCAGAGCCAGTTGAGCTGCCAGGGGACCAGGTGAGGGAGTGGGGAAGGGCTAGGAGCGCAAAAGTCCAGGTGGGGAAAATGTCTTCAAGGAACCCCAGAGAAGGTGGTCTCAGCTGGGTGCCATGGCTCGTGCCTGTAGTCCCAGCACTTTTCGAGCCTGAGGCAGGTGGATCAGATCAGGGAGATCAGCCTGGCTAACATGGTATAACCCCGCCTCTCTCTATAAATAGGTAAATACGTATGTGTGTATATATACATGCCCGCACATGCATACACGTACATACATATACATGCCCACACACATATAGAAGGTGTGTATGTGTGTGTATGCATACATATGCACACACATGTATACACATAGAGGTACACACAAGTGCACACATACATGTGCATACACACGTGCACATACATGCACATACATGCACACATGTACACACACGTATACACATACGTGTGCAAATATACACATACATGTGCACACACATGCATACACGTGTATACATGCATACCCATACACATACAGGCATACATGTATACACATATACACATCTATACATGCATGTATACATGTATGCATACATACACAATTATACATACATGATACACACATATACACACACATACACATACACGTATGCACATACATGTATACACATCCATACATGCATATGCATACACTCACATGTATACAGTACATGCATGTATATGTGCACACACACCACACACCTACATGTATACACACATGCATACACATACATATGCACACATGTACACATACATGCATGCATGAATACAAGTGCATGTATACACACAAATACCTGCATATACATACGTGTATACACATACGTGCATACACATACATACATGTGTACCCATACATACATGAGTTTACATGCATGTGTATATGTACATATGTATGTATGTGCATGCATGTGCATGTATGTGTGCACATGCATGCACATGCATACATGTAAGCACATACATGTAAGCACACACGTACCTGCACACACATAAAACATGTATATACATACCCGCAGGTACACACATGTACACACATGCATACATGTACGCACACATACACACATACATGTAGACACATACATACAAGTACATATATGTGTGTATACATACATGTATACACATATATACATAGGGAGTCTCATTCTGTCACTCAGGCTGTAGCATAGTGGCGTGATCCTGGCTCACTGCACCCTCTGCCTCCCAGGTTTAAGTGATTCTCCTGCCTCAGCCTCTCTGGAGTAGCTGGGGCTACAGGCGCCCTCCACCACGCCCAACTAATTTTTGTATTATTAGTAGAGACAGGTTTTCACCATGTTGGCCAGGATGGTTTCAATCTCTTGACCTCTTAATCTGCCCACCTCAGCATTCCAAAGTGCTGGGATTATAGGCATGAGCCACCATGTGGTGGCAGGTGCCTGTAGTCCCAGCTATTCAGGCTGCTGAGGCAGGAGAATCATTTGAATCTGGGAGGCAGAGGTTGCAGTGAGCTGAGATCACAGAACTGTACTCCAACCTGGGCAACAGGACTCCATCTCTAAAAATTAAAAATTAAAAAAAGAAGTCTGGGGTGGTGGCTCACACCTGTAATCCCAGCACTTTGGGAGGCTGAGGCTGGTGGATTGCCTGAGGTCAGGAGTTCAAGACCAGCCTGGCCAGCATAGCGACACCCAATCTCTACTGAAAATACAAAAATTAGCCAGGCGTGGTGGTGGGCGTGTGTAATCCCAGCTACTCGGGAAGCTGAGGCAGGAGAATCACTTGAACCCAGAAGGCAGAGGTTGCAGTGAGCTGAGATAGTGCCACTGTACTCCAGCCTGAGTGACAGAGTGAGACTTTGTCTTTCTCTCTCTACATATATATGTATACGTATATATATACACATACATATAACTTTATATTTCTATAAAAGAAAAAAAGTTGGCCTCACCTGAGACACCTCCCCTCACCTCAAAATGGAGGTGCCTAGGCTAGGCCTGCAGATGTGTCTGAGAACCCAGCTTGGGGGTGGGGACGGGGATGGCTTCTGAGTCTTTGCAACTCCCTTGTACAACTGCAATGCACCAGCTATGCAGCAAGGCTAGGATGGCCAGTGCAGTTCCCCAGCCCTCAGAGACCTGCCAGGTAAATACCTGTGTAACCGCCTATTGTCAGGTCTGAAAAATCACACATAGAATTTGGCCTGGAGCTGGACTCCTCAGACTGGAGTGAAAATAGAACATGACTTCTCAATGGAAGTGTTATTCATGTTTTGGTCGGATAATGCCTTGTGTGAGAAGCTGTCTTGTGAATTGTAAGGTGTTTAGATGCCTCCCTGGCCTCCAACTACTAGATGTTAGCTCCCCACAGCTTGCGATCATGAAAAATGTCTCCAGACATAGCCAAATATTGCTGGGCAGGGCAAAATTGCCCTGGTTGAGAAGCATGGAAATAGAGGAATATGCTATTTACAAATTGTTCAGAATTCTATTTGTGTGAATCTACTTCTGTCTACCTTTTTGCCATTGCCCTGGGAATGTTTCCTCTGCCCGAAATAATTTTTCTCTTCTTCTCTATTTGTGAAGGCCACTTTTACCCTTACTTCCCTCCTGAAGCTTTCCCAGACTTTGCTCCAGACCTCCTGAGAGTCCACCCTGTCTTTTGCATGACTTCTGGACTAAACAAAGGCTTCTTTTGTTTTGTGTGTCACACTGTTTTTCAGTGATTCCCTTACATTCTACTTCTCTCTGGACTGCAAGCTCCCTTAAATTTCCCCTGAGGACAGGGACTGTGCTTTAGTCTGTCTGGGACACACCTGTGAACACACAGCACTTGGTCAGTACACACTACATGGTAAAGAAAGTGGGCCTGGACCAAGAAGGGCCAGGGTGAAGAACCATGCATTTCCCAGAAGACTGGAAAAGCAGTAGCTAAAGATGTGCAAAAAATACCAGCACAGACTGATAACCTGAAACAAACAAACAAGAGAATTTCAGGGAGAAATCATCCTCCAAATGAAGTGCTGTTGAAAATCCAAGTAGTGGTCAGGCGTGGTAGCTCATGCCTATCATCCCAGCCAAAAAAGCTTTTTTATTAAGCAAAGTGTGGGCACTGATATCAGGAGTAGGGCAGAGCACTGAGGGGCCGGGGTGCAGGTCAGCATATCTGGCTGCCATGGTTCTCTTGCATCAAGGGTCCCCTGGTGGCCTGTCCAGCAGCAATGAGACTCAAATCAATTGTTCAGCATTCCTTCCTGAAGTAGCACACTGGACACCTGGTTTGATATTTAGGTTTCATAAGGTCAGTTCCTAGAATTTTTCAAGTACAAGGGATGTTAAACATGAAGTAGGGGCCAGGTACAGTGGCTCACACCTGTAATCCCAGCACTTTGGGAGGCTGAGGTGGGTGGATCACCTGAAGTCAGGAGTTCGAGATCAGCCTGACAAACGTGGTGAAACCTCATTTCTACTAAAAACACAAAACTGGCTGAGTGTGGTGGCACATGCCTGTAATCCCAGCCACTTGGGAGACTGAAGAACGGAATCACTTGAACCTGAGAGGTGGCGATTGCAGTGAGACAAGATTGCACCATTGCACTCCAACCTGGGCAACAAGAGTAAAACTCCATCTCAAAAACAAAACAACAACAACAAAAGAATACAAAAAATCATGAAGTAGGAGCCACATCCCATTCCCATTCTATCTCACTGAGACACAGGACTGGTGTTCTTGAAGTTAACACCAGAGGCAGTGGAATTGCTGAATGGCAGGGGCCTTAGGGGAGCTGTGGCTGTGGCATGAAGATGGAGCCAGGTGAGCTGGGGGAGAGGAGGGGCCATCGTTTCCCTCTACTAGCCACCCTGCTCTATCATCATGCACCCCTGACCCTGGGGATGCTGAAGAGTTTCCAGAGACTGTTATGGAGAGAGCTAGGTTTAATTCAGAGCCAGAAGAGAAAGAGCTTTCCATGAAGAGGCTGAGTGTGTGTGTGTGTGTGTGTGTGTGTGTGTGTGTGCACGCGTGTCTCCTGAAGGGGTTGTGTCTGCAAGGGGTTGCTACCAGAGGGCCCAGTGACAGAGCCTAAGAAGCTTCTCAGCAATGGGGGTGTCACTGGATGAGAATTGGGGATGGGACTCAGGGCCTGGAAAAAGAAGAGATTTCTAGCATTTTTGCTTTCTGAGTTGATTTAAGCTGGATCTATATTTCATTTATATCACTCTTTGCACCACCTAAGAAGAATAAATGTACTGAGAAGTAAAGACATTCCAATGAATCAGCCAGGCATAGTGGCTCACACCTGTAGTCTCAGCACTTTGGGAGGCCAAGACAGGCAGATCACCTCAGGTCAAAATTCGAGATCAGAGAGAGAGATCCAAGATGACTGATCACTAGCAGCTCGGGATTGCAGCTCCCACTGAAAGCGCAGAGAACGAGAGGACGCCACACTTTCAGATCAATTTTTGTTGCCCATCCACCAGGAGATTCCCAGCGGAGGAGCCCCACGTGTTGCCAGCGCGACTCTTGTGGCCGGCGAGGCGGTTTTGCCGCTGCCTTGGAGCGGCGGTTCTCGGTGCAGAGTCAGAAAAGCACCATCAAACTTAAAGCCACTGTTTCGGCCGGCACAGTGGGTTGCTCAGATTCTAGCGCCGGGAATCAACAAGTTGGACGTCCATTCAGAAACCCAACTATAAATACGGTAATTATAAAGACCACAGATGGATAAATCTATAAAGAAGGGAAGAAAACAGCCTAAAAAGGCTGAGAATACCCAAAATCAGAATGCCTCTCCCTCTACAGGGGATCACAGTTCCTCATCAGCAACGGAACAAGGCC
>NW_016107557.1:2401641-2421872 GCF_001604975.1 Cebus imitator | reverse complement strand
AGGTTTAAATGAAATATTGGTTGGCTGCTTGTTAATTATTTTCTTCCCTCATTTTTTTTTATGTCTCTATTATTAAATATAATTACAGGCATGCCCATTTTTAGACTGCATTTTAGCCTGGGCAATAAAGCAACACCCCTGTTCTCTCTCCCTCTTCCTCTTCCTCTTTCTTCCTTTCCTTTATTCTTTTTTTTTCTTTTTCTTTTTTTTTATTTTCTTTTTCTTTCTTTCTCTCTTTCTTCCTTAAAAAAAAAATAAATAAAAATTTCGAGATCAGCCTGGCCAGTATGGTGAAACCTCATCTCTACTAAAAAAACAAAACAAAACAAAACAAAAAAACAGAAACAAAAACAAAAAACAACTGGGTGTGGTGGCCGGCGCCTGTAATCCCAGCTACCTGGGAGTGTGACACAGGAAAATTGCTTGAACTGAAGAGGCAGAGGTTGCAGTGAGCTGAGATCACACCACTGCACTCCAGCCTGGGTGACAGAACAACACTCCATCTTAAAAAAATTAAAATTTCAGGATTATATTTATATATGTGTATAAATATATAATATATATTTTATATATTATATATAAATATTATACATTAAAAATTATACAGTTGGGCACAGTGTCTCATGCCTGTAATGCAAGCACTTTGGGAAGCTCAGGTGGGTGGATCACCAGGTCAGGAGTTCAAGACCAGCCTGGGCAAGATGGTGAAACCCTGTCTCTACTAAAAATACAAAAATTTTTACCACAACTGCATGTGGTGGCAGACGCCTGTAATCCCAGCTACTTGGGAGGCCGTGAAATATGGTTAGGTTCCTCTTCAAATAGCTTAGCAAGCAAGCAGTCTCCCTGTTCTTTATTCTTTAATTCCAAGTACCCCCCCATTTTTTCTTCTTTTTGATTTTTCTATGCTTTAACCTGTCTAAATATGCCTAGACAAGCCACAGTCCCAGTTCACATTCCTTTTCTTATTTGGGAACAGATTAGCTCTCTAGTCCTCCATAGTCGACCCCTTCTTCTTCTCCCTTCTCCCCCATCATGTGCCTACCTTATCTAAGAAAGTTCAAATGTTTAGCCAATTGGGACTAGTTTAGAGTGTGTGGTCCAATCCTAGCCAATGGAAAAGGACACAGAGGCAGAAGTTGCATTAGGAATAAAAACCTCTACTCTCCTTTGTTCAGTGTGCTCTCATGGTGACCAGACCTGCAAGGAGCACCCTTCTGCAGAAGTAAATTTGCCTTGCTGAGAAATTCTTTGCTTGAGTGCTTGTTTTCTTTGCAACACTGAGTTTTCATTTCCAACAAGGCTGAGGCAGGAAAATCGCTTGAACCCAGGGGGCAGAAGTTGCAATGAGCTGAGATCACACCTCTGCGCTCAAGCCTGCACAACAGAGTGAGACTCAAAAAAAAATCATTAATTAAAAAAAAATTTAAAGAAAGAAGTGCTCCTTTCAGCAGCACATATACTAAAATTGGAACGATACAGAGAAGATTAGCATGGCCCCTGTGCAAGGATGATAGGCAAATTCATGAAGTGTTCCATATTTTTGCATGTTCTCACTCATAGGCGGGTGTTGAACAATGTGAACACGTGGGCATAGGGAGGGGAACATCACACGCTGGGGTAGGTTGGGGGGTGGAGGGCTAGGGGAGGGATAACGGGGGGTCGGGGATGCTGGGGAGGGAAAACACTGGGAGGAATGCCTGATGTAGGTAAGGTGGGGGATGGAGACTGTAAACTACCATGGCATGTGTGTACCTATGCAACAACCCTGCAGGATGTGCACATGTACCCCAGAGCTTAAAGTATAATTTAAAAAAAAGAAAGAAAAAAATTTAAATTAAAAACAAAAAACAAAAATTATAAACATATATAATACATAATAAATTGCATATTATACAATATATTATATGATATAAACATGTTATGTATTTTAATATAATAATTATAATAAATAAATACACACACACACACATATATATATATATATATTTTTTTTTTAGACTCAGTCTCCTTCTGTTGCCCAGGCTGGAGTGCAAAGGTGTGATCGCAGCTCAGTGCAATCTCTGCCTCCCAGGTTCAAGCGATTTTCCTGCCTCAGCCTCCCAAGTAGCTGGGGCTACAGGCACACGCTACCACGCCTGGCTAATTTTTGCATTTTTAGTAGAGATGGCTTTCACCTTGTTGGCCAGGCAGATCTCAAACTCCTGATGTCAGGTGATCTGCCTGCCTCTGCCTCCCAAAGTGCTGGGATTACAGGCATAAGCCACTGTGACCAACCAAAATTTCAGCATAATATATTAATGTTCCATTCTTCTGCAACATCCTGAGCCATTACAAGAGGGTACAGTGTGCAGTTTGCCTGATAAATCATATTTCTAAAATGAGTCTTTATGCCCTCTTCTCCTTCCTGGCAGTCCCAGGATATTTATTCTTAAATAAATTTTATTTTTGGTGTTCTTAGAAGGCAAGAAATCTTCGAATAATTTCTGCTGCTGCTGTTATGAGTACTGCATACATCTTCCTGTTCCTGGTCCAGCCTTCTCTATGGAGAAGCTTGGAATTTGATAAAGAAGCAAAGTTTCCTGGAGCAATGAGGAATTGGTAATGTCATAGGATTATCAGAGCCACAATATTATCAGTCAAAAGCTCTCTCAGGCTGCAAAGAGCCTGCAGATCATGATTAGAGCGAAGGACCAAGCAAATCCTGGCAGCACTGACCTTTTATCCCTCCTCTGGCACTGCCCCCCACCCCTCCACATTAAATCCAGCCACTGAATGTCCCATGAGCCTTGGGACAAGGTTTATGTTATGCTGTTGGAAAATCTGATCCTATCCTAGATCATTGCCTTGTATGCCTTCCTCATTTGCATTTAATGTGGCAGATCACTGGATCCAAAATAATTTGGTTGAGAACAAGTTGATCCAAAACAATATTTTTGTTTAAGCAATAAATCATTGCTAACTAAATGGATCATCTACTATTTGTATTTTCTTGTCTTTCTCATTTGAGTTATCTTTATTCATTTAAGGCATATTAGGCTCAATATACTAGTTTGGCAATGTCTTTGATCTTTTAATTTTTCAAATTGGCTAAAAATGAATGTTTCCAATCACCTGCTAATGTTTGCATAATTTGTATGCGTGACGTGGAGAGTGGGTATTAATTTTACATACCATTAAAGTAATTGTGGCACTGAGTGATACTGAGTTGCTACTCCAGCAAAGTGAACCATAAGGAGATATAAAGTCCTTGACCCAGCTGGGCTTTCTGTCTAAATTTTCTGACCATCCTGCTAGGGGAGTTTCAGAATCCTTCCAGGTTACTTACTTTCTTTTTCTTTTCTTTTGGACAGATGAATCTCACTATGTTGACCAGACTGGTTTCAAACTCCTGGCTTCAAGGGGTCCTTCCATCTTGGTCTCCCAAAGTACTGGGTGTAAGCCACCACGCCTAGTGAGTAGATGGTTACTTTCTATGTGCTTGCCTTTGCAAAATAAAGAATGTGTTCTTTTTGGCCCTACCTAAATCAGGAAGCCTAGCAACACATTTACAGCTTTCCCCGGGGTAGATTGGGAGGCCCTTCAGGTCAGCAGCCTGTGGAGTTAGCATGGGGTTAGTACTCTCTCCCCTCACACTCTTCAGTGTCCAAGACCAGAGCCCCCAGGCTAGCTCTGGTAATGCACTTTCTGCTGGGAGCATGCTGACACCTCTGGCTTAACCTTAACACTGTTGCCTCAGAATGCATCTCCTTGTTCACTCTCCTTAGAAATAGGGACTGTTCTTTCTTTCTCTTTTTGCACTTTTCCCAAAAGTCTTCACCCTTCATCACAAAACTATTCAGAATGCTAGGAAACAGGCCCTCATTGTAAGCAAAACATTTTTATTGGAACACAAAGTTAATATTAATATAAAACTGCACACATGTGAAATAAGCCGCCTAAAATGTCAGCAACCTTAGGGTTTACATATGCCGTTTGTTAGAAATGTTAGAAATTGTTGCAAATAGCCAAACAAAAGGTGAATTCAGCTCTGAAATGTAGATGACATGAGAATGACACTCATCAACAAACAGAAGTTTTTTTTTTTTTTCCAAATATGGAAAAAGTAGATCTGACTTCAGAGGTTAACTTTATTAACAACTTCAGTAGAACTCTCCTATAAATAGAAATCAAACATACTCACTTCTCTGCCTCAGTGATGGTCCCCCTATTACCACCACTCTCAGAGAAATACACTTGGGAAAGTTGTAGGAGTCAATACATTTTTCAGTATCCTTGAGAATGTTTTCTTTTGTGCAGAGGAAAAATTATTCGAAGATGCCTTGGTCTTAAAACTTAATATTTGATTTTAAAAGTTTTTAGTTCCACTTAATTCATATTCCTTTTAGCAAATTTTAACAATTAGCTGGGCATGGTGGCTCCTGCCTGTAATCCCAGCATTTTGGGAGGCCAAGGTGGGTGTTTTGCTTGAGCCCAAGTGTTCAAGACCAGCCTGGTCAACATAGTGAAAACCTATCTCTACAAAAAAGTACAAAAATTAGCTGGGTGTGGTGGTGTCTACCTGTAGTCCCAACTACTTGGGAGGCTGGGCAGGAGGATTACCTAACCCCAGGGAGTTCAAGGCTGCAGTGAGCCCACTGCCCTCCAGCCTGCGTGGCAGAGTGAAACCTTGTCTCAAAAAAAAAATTTTTTTTTTTTTTTTTTGAGGCAGAATCCCACTCTGTTGCCCAGGCCGGAGTGCAGTGATGAAATCTCGGCTCACTGCAACCTCTGCCTCCCAGGTTCAAGCAATTCTTCTGCCTCAGCCTCCCAAGTAGCCACCACGACCAGATAATTTTTGTATTTTTAGTAGAGACAGAGTTTCACCATGTTGGCCAGGATGGTCTTGATCTCCTGACCTTGTGA
Organism: Cebus imitator; assembly: GCF_001604975.1. Taxonomy (NCBI): domain Eukaryota; kingdom Metazoa; phylum Chordata; class Mammalia; order Primates; family Cebidae; genus Cebus; species Cebus imitator. The sequence goes on along the minus strand of NW_016107557.1, from coordinate 2,416,967 downwards.
TCTGCTGGCCTCGGCCTCCCAAAGTGCTGAGATTATAGGTGTGAGCCACCTCGCCTGGCCAAAAAAAAATTTTTTAACAATCACTTTTGGTAGTGATTTTTATAATTTGATTATTTGCAAATATTATTACATGTGCTTTAACATAGTGCTTTTATATATTTAATAATTGATTTTGGGCCGGGCGCGGTGGCTCAAGCCTGTAATCCCAGCACTTTGGGAGGCCGAGGCGGGTGGATCACGAGGTCAAGAGATCGAGACCATCCTGGTCAACACGGTGAAACCCCGTCTCTNTCCCAGCTACTCAGGAGGCTGAGGCAGGAGAATTGCCTGAACCCAGGAGGCGGAGGTTGCGGTGAGCCGAGATCGCACCATTGCACTCCAGCCTGGGCAACAAGAGCGAAACTCCGTCTCAAAAAAAATAAAAATAAAAAAAAATAATAATTGATTTTAAGCACTTCAGACACTTCACTTAGACAAAATGTTTCCAAGTTTTAAATTATTAATTTTTTAATATATAAATCGAGACATGTCACCCAGGCTGGTTTCTAACTCCTGAGCTCCAGCAATTCTCCGGCCTTGGCCTCCCAAAGTGCTGAAATTTTAGGCGTGAGCCACTGCACCAGCCCAAAAATTTTTAAAAACATTCATAGATACAAATCAAATGCATTAATATGGTGAACTTAAGGACATTTAAATGCTAGTTTCTTTTATTTTGAGACAGAATCACACTCTGTTGCCCAGGCTGGGGTGCAGTGGCACAATCTCGGCTCACTGCAACCTCCACTTCAGGGCTCAAGTGATTCTCCTGCCTCAGCCTCTGGAGTAGCTGGGATTATAGGTGTGCGCCAGCACACCTGGCTAATTTATTTTTATTTTTAGTAGACATGAGATTTTGCCATGTTGGTCAGTTTGATCTCAAACTCCTGACCTGAGGTGATCTGCCCGCCTGGAGCTCCCAAAGTGCTGGGATTACAAGCATGAGTCACCACATCTGGCCTCATTTAAATGTTTTAACAATTAATTTAATTTAAATATTTTAGTAAAATTTCATCTTAAAATCACAAATTTGGCCAGACGCAGTGGCTCAGGCCTGATCCCAGCACTTTGGGAGCTGAGGGGGAGGGTCACTTGAGTCCAGGAGCTGGTGACCTTGTCTCTACAAACAACTTAATTACTTGAGGTGGAGGGTGGTGCATGCTTGTAGTGCCAGCTACTGGGAGGGCTGAAGTAGGAGGATTGGTTGGGCCCAGGAGTCAGATGCTGTAGTGAGCTGCAGCCTCTGCACTCCAGCCTTGGGGACAGAATGAGACCTTGTCTCTAAAACAACAAAAGCAAAAAACCCCACAAATTCAATTACATATCTTAATTTGAATTACAAAACATCTGTAAGAACCCCTTAGAACCTGCTAACTATATACAGATCACTCTTTAACATGGAAATATTAAGCATATGAGTTTGAGTCCCTTTAGTACTTTGCTTTGTTTTGTGGTTTTTTTTTGAGATGGAGTTTTGCTCTCATTGCCCAGGCTGGAGTGCAATGGCACGATCTTGGCTCACCGAACCCACCCTCTCCCGGGTTCAAGTGATTCTCCTGCCTCAGCCTTCCGAGTAGCTGAAATTATAGGCATGTGCCATCACACCCGGCTAATTTTGTATCTTTAGTAGAGATGGGGTTTTTCCATGTTGCTCAGGCTGGTCTCGAACTCCCGAACTCAAGTGATCCACCCGCTTCGGCCTCCCAAAGTGCTGGCATTACAGGCATGAGCCACTTCATCTGGCCTCTTTTTAGTATTTCTTTGCTTAATTCTGCATCCTCCCAGGGATAAGAGGCTTATCTCCTCAGGGAGCAGTGGATCTTAATTCAGGGAAGGTGAGATTTCTTCTGTCCAAGACCTCTGAACATAATAGACTTTGGCATTACTTTCACCATCTTTTTTTAAAAAAATTATTTATTTATTTATTTATTTTTCGAGGCTGAGTCTAGCTCTGTCACCCAGGCTGGAGTGTAGTGGCATGATCTTGATTTACTGCAACCTCCAGCTCCCTGGTTCAAGCAATTCCTCTGCCTCAGCCTCGAGAGTAGCTGGGATTACCACCATACCAGGCTAATTTTTTTTTTGTATTTTTAATAGAGACAGGGTTTCACCATGTTGACCAGACTGTTCTCAGACTCCTGACCTCAGGCAATCAGCCCATCTCAGCCTCCCAAAGTGCTGGGATTACAGGCATGAGCTACTTTCACCTTCTTACTGCTCTCTCTGATAGGACAATGATTGGTCTGGCAATGTTACCTGATTAAATTCTGCATCTCTCATCTGTTTTTTCCCCCAGATTCTGCAAACCAATTTCCAAGACCATTCTAATGACAATCTGTTGCTAGGCCCAACCAGCAGTGTTGTCATCTCTTATATCCTACATAATATTCTTTTTCTGTTCAGTCACACTTCTAATTTAATTTGGGACCCTAAGTTGTGCCTGTCTTAGTGTGCAGGGCTACCAATGAAATGAGTGATGTTAATATAGAATCCTACATCTCACTTTCCCTTCTCGTTTCCCTAACTACAAAGGCCAATGTGCAACGAATAAGTAGAAGAAAATACTTTGTGTGTGTGTGTGTGTGTGTGCGTGTGTGTGTGTGTGTAAAACTGACAGGAGAGAGGGAGAGAGAGGGAATCTTTCAGGAATTTATAGCTGATAGAAGAAAGCTGGTAAATACAGAATCTCATTAAGAATTTCCATTTCTGGGCCAGGCATGGTGGCTCATGCCTATAATCCCAGTGCTTTGGATTGAATTAGTACAAGAATTAGCGAATTAGCTGAATTAGTACATGAATAAGTGAATACATGAACAAATGATATACATGAGGATGTATCCATGTAGAAATGTGAAATTTATGTTTGTTTTATTTTCCCTTTTAAATTGGGTCCCTTTCCTGGTAGAAGAGACTTGAATGTTGGTGCTTACTGTAATATTTTCTTTTTGAAACACAGACAAGTAGAACATACATATCTCATTTAAGTCTCATATTCATCCTTCGAGGTAAAAAAGAATGTGTTTAATTGTGGCAGCTGCCTTAGAAATGGAAATTCTTTTTCTTTTCTTTTTTTTTTAATTAGACAAGGTCGGCCGGGCAAGGTGGCTCACACCTGTAACTTTAGCACTTTGGGAGGCCGAGGTGGGCAGATCACGAGGTGGAGTGATCGAGACCAACCTGGTCAGCATAGCGAAACCCCATGTCTACTAAAAATACAAAAATTAGCTGGGCATGGTGGCACGCACCTGTAGTCCCATCTACTCAGGAGGCTGAGGCAGGAGAATTACTTGAATCTGGGAGGCAGAGGTTATAGTGAGCTGAGATCACACCGTTGCACTCCAGCCTGGTGACAGAGCCAGACTTTGTCTTCAAAAATAAAAAAATTAAAAAGGCCAGGCGCGGTGCCTCACGCCTGTAATCCTAGCACTCTGGGAGGCCAAGGTGGGTGGATCACCTGAGGTCAGCAGTTCAAGACCAGCCTGGCCATCATGGAGAAACCCCATCTTTATAAAAAAAAAAAAAATTAGACAAGGTCTCCCTTTGTCACCCAGGCAGGAGTCCAGGAATGGGATGATCTTGGCTCACTGCAACCTCAACCTCCCAGATGCAAGTGATCCTCCCACCTCAGCCCCCCTAGTAGCTGAGATTACAGGTGCAAACTAATTAAAAAAATTGATAGAGATGGGGTCTCATTATATTGCCCAGGCTGGTCTTGAACTCCTGGGCTCAAGTGATCCTCTTGCCTCAGCCTGTGCTGTGATTACAGGTGTAAGCCATAATGCCCAGCCAAGAAGAAGTGTTTTAAATAAAGAAGGATAATGGAAAAATGGTGACCTGTCATGGTGAAGGAAGCCTGGGAGGGTTGAGCGCATTAACTGCTTCCTTTCTGCAGTTGCCAAAATGACCTGGAAAGTGCAGGCATTAACACTTCCAAAAAAGGGTGTTTGTGTAATGAAGACAAAGTTTAAAGATAAATCTCCTTGAGTCATGTTGGTCTTTGTTCCATCCACTTCACAATGTCAAGTGTTTTGATAATTGGATCAAATGCAGCACAGTCTCATTGTGTTATCCTCTCAAATGTTATCTAGTAAATTTGTAGCATTTTTGTATGCATCAGCATACACATTTTTCCAGGGGCAATTTTTTCCTTTTTTATCTGTAGAAAAACATACCAAAACCAGATGCAATAATATAACAAACCTTTTCAGGTTTGAAAGCAACAACAACAACAACAACAACAACAAAAACCCTTGCAAATGGAACGTAAGCTTTTTTTTTTTTATTTCCTTGAGTTGGGCTGGAGTACAGTGGCACTATCTGGGCTCACTGCAACTTCCACCTGCTGTTTCAAATGATTCTCCTGCCTCAGCCTCCCAAGTGTTGGGACTACAGGCACGTGTCACCACGCCTGGCTAATTTTTTTTGTGTGTGTTTTCTTTTTTTTAGTAGAGACTGGATTTCACTGTGTTAGCCAGGATGGTCTCAATTTCCTGACCTTGTGATCCACCCACCTTGGCTTCCCAAAGTGCTGGGATTATGTGAGCCACCACACCCAGCCAACCTTTTCATTTAAAAAAAAAAAAAAAAAAAAAAGGAAATAAATATTTGCCTGAAAACAATTTTTTTTTTTTTTTTTTGAGACAGAGTCAACCAGGTTGGAGTGCAGTGGCAATCTCTCTGCTCGCTGCAACCTCTGTCGTCTTGGTTCAAGTGATTCTCCTGCCTCAGATTCCTGAGTTGCTGGGATTACAGGCGCATGCTATCATGTCCAGCTACTTTTTGTATTCTTTTTTCTTTTTTGGAGACAGAGTCTCACTCTGTCACCCAGGCTGGAGTGCAGTGAAGTGATCTCGGCTCACTGCAGCTTCCATCTGCTGGGTTCAAGCTATTCACCTGCCTCAACCTCCTAAGTAGCTGGGACTACAGGGGCCCACCATCATGCCCGACTAATTATTTTATTTTTAGTAGAGACAGGGTTTCACCATATTGGCCAGGCTGTTCTTGAACTCCTGACCTCAGGTGACTCGCCTGCCTCCGCCTCCCAAAGTGCTAGGATTACAGGCGTGAGCCACTGTGCCTGGCCTTCATTTTGAATCTGATTTTTTGAGACGGAGTTTCACTCTTGTTGCCCAGGCTGGAGCGCAATGGTGCGTTCTCGGCTCACCGCAAACTCCACCTACCAGGTTCAAGTGATTCTCCTGTCTCAGCCTCCCAAGCAGCTGGGATTACAGGCATGCACCAACATGCCCAGGTAATTTTATGTTTTTATTGGAGACGAGATTTCTCCATGTTGGTCAGGCTGGTCTTGAACTCCCGATCTCAGGTAATCCTTCCACTTCAGTGCTGGGATTACAGGTGTGAGCCACCATGTCTGGCCACTTTTTGATTTTTTTAATAGAGATGGGGTTTCACCAAGTGGGCCAGGCTGGTCTCAAACTCTTGACCTCTAGTGATCAGCCTGCCCCGGCCTCCCCAAGTGCTGGGATTACAGGTATGAGCCACCGCACCTGGACAAACAATCTCGGTTTAAAATACAAGCAGGCAGAGCTGGGAGCTGTGGTGTGTGCCTGCAATCCCAAATAATGAGGCTGAGGTAGGAGGATCCTTTAAACCTAGGAGTTCAAGGCAAGCCTGGGAAACATACGGAGACCCCGTCTCCAAAAACCAAAAAACAACCAAAACAAAACTACAAAACAAAACAGGCAGCCAGGAGAATTTGTCAGTATATTTCCACCTCCATTCATGTTTAATCCCAGGAACCTTCCCCATGCATACAGTGTGATTTGAGGCGTAAATTACCATGAAAGTGGGAGTGGGGTTGGCATTTATGGTGAGAACTGGGAACAAAGCATTCCCAAAGCCCGTTAGGTTAATTCTGACAAACGAAATAATGCAATTGAAAAATAAATAATACGGATAGGGTACAGGGTATATGTACTTTCCCCTTAATTTTGCGGCGAACTTAAAACTGTTCTGGTCTTTTTTTGTAGAGAAAAAAATAGATACGCTGAAGCAGAGGCTGTGTCCCTTCTCTGCCCTGTAGAAGGAAGCACAGAGGGGCTGGAGGGGTGACGCCAGACCGCTGCAAAGCAAGCGGGAGTATTAGATCCCTGGCCGGGTGAACATCCAGTCCCAGGCACACTCCCCTCCTTCTAAGGCCGAGGGTCGGGTGAGGGTTGTGCCAGAAGGTGACTTTTCCTGGAAACGTTTAGGGCCTGGGCCCCATTCCCGCGAGTCCTGGGAACAGGCAAGCTCCTGGCTTCCTTCCGCAGAACACCTGCACGGGGTAGGGGCGCAGCAGGCTTGGAGAGAATGTCCAGGCCCAGCGATGCGGAGCTCCCCCGACGCCTCCCACAGCCTAGGCGCCTCGGGGAGTGCTGCGAGCCCAGGAGGCCTCCCGGACAAAAGAAGAACTAACACAGTCACGGACCAGGGTGTGGGGGCCACTCCCGAGAGGCCAGCAGAACTGGGCCAAAACAGACGAACGTCCAGTCTCAGCATCGGCAGGGGCAGGACACAGCAGGGGCCAAGGTGCAGGGACCCGCGAGGAAAAAGGAATTGACTGATTTTTATTTTATTTTTTGAGACAGTCGCGCCCTGTGGCCCAGGCTGGAGTGCAGAGTGCAGTGGCTCGATCTCTGCTGGTGTGCAGAGGCGCGATCTCCGCTCACTGCAAACTCCCCATCCCGGTTTCAGGTGATTCACCTGTCTCAGCCTCCGGAGTAGCTGGGATTACAGGTGTGCCCGGTTAATTTTTCTTTTCTTTCTTTCTCTTTTTTCTTGCTTTTAGACGGAGTTTCACTCTTGTTGTCCATGCTGGAGTGCAATGGCTGGATCTCCACTCAGTGCAACCTCTGCCTCCCGGGTTCAAGAAATTCTCCTGCCTCAGCCTCCCAAGAAGCTGGGATTACAGGCATGTGCTACCATGCCCCGCTAATTTTGTATTTTTAGTAGAGACGGGGTTTCACCATGTTGGTCAGGCTGGTCTCAAACTACTGACCTCAAGTGTTCCGCCTACCTCTGCCTCCCTAAGTGCTAGGATTACAGGCATGAGCCACTGCGCCTGGCCTAATTTTTGTATTTTTAGTAGAGATGAGGTTTCACTGTGTTGGCGATACTGGGCTTGAATTCCTGGCCTCAAGTGATCCACCTGCCTCAGTCTCCCCAAGTGCCGGGATTACAGGTGTAAACTACCTTGAAGGTCCGAATTGACTGAATTTTAAACCTGAAATGTCTAAAAAATCACGAACATGTCTGAGTTGTCTGGAAGTCAGTAGGTTGAGTTTTCTGCTATTAAGCAGGAAGGGAGCTGAAAAAACAAAGTTTATTTGTGGGTAAATGAAGACAGTTGTAGGTTGTACAACTGAGTGTGGATCACAAAATAGCATCTGATAGGCTAGCATCATTAATTTCAACTCAAGTGGCAGAAGAAATTCAGATGCATGGGATTAGAAACACTGGAAATTCTCTTTTAGGACCAAGGCCTTGCAGGATAGAGTTTTTAACAGATGGAAGGTAGCACCAATTGTTGAAGTACAATTTCATAATCTCTAGGATCTGTGAATGTGGGATCTACAGGCATAGAATCCCCACAAGGAGTGACTAAAGTGCAGAGCAATTACAAATCCCAAAAAAGTTTGCCAAGTTTTGAAAGCCAGTACACCATGTGAATTCTTAGGGACTATCTAGTACTACTGTGTTACCCTCTGCAGGAAGAGGAATGACCAGCACATTAACCCCTTCCTCAGTGGGAAATAATGACTTGGGAGGATTTTCCAGAGTAGAAAAAAAAGCATCTCTAGTTCTATAGTGGAAATAAATAAATAGAAATAACCCTGGAGATTTTTTTTTTTTTAATATCCATAGCTTAGCAAAGACCTCCAGAATTGTTCGTGGTTGTGGAGCTGTGCACAGTGTTGGGTGATATTTAAATACAGGGCATTTGTTGTAATCATCCATCTAACTTAATTTAGTGAAGAGTTGTGGTGCTGGCTGACTTCGGTTATTGCATAAGTGACTGACCCTGAGCAGTTTGTCTGGGTTGGGGAGCAGGAGGGTTGGCACTGCTTTTCTGTTCCTAGAGTGCTTTGCACTCCTTGCTGCCTTCTTCAAGGCCTCTAGGCTGAGAAGAGTGCCTCATAACCCCTAGCTTGCTGATGACCAAGACAAGCCTCCTTGGCTCCAACTGTATCAGCTTGCTGCAGCTGTGTAACAAATCGCCACAGACTAAGCAGCTTAAAAAGAGAAATGTACTTTCTCATAATTCTGGAGGCTGGAAGTCTAACATCAAGGTGGACAGTCCAACATCAAGCAGGTTGGATAAAGACAGTGTGGAAGGCCAGGCGTGATAGCTCACAGGCATGGTGGCTCAGGCCTCTCAGCACTTTGAGAGGCCAAGGGAGGAGGATTATTTGAGTCTAGGAGTTCAAAACCAGCCTGGGTAATATAGCAAGACCCTGCCTCTACAAAAACCAAAAAAAATTAGCCAGGTGTGATGGCACATAGTTGCAGCCACTTGGGAAGCTGAGGCAGGAGGACCACTTGAATCTGGGAGGTGGGAGGTCGAGCAGCGAGCCATCATCTTGCTGCAGCACTCTAGCCTGGGTGACGCAGGAGATCTTATCTCAAAAAAAGAAAAGAAAATGTGGTACATATACACCATGGAACACTACGCAGCCATAAAAAGGAGATCATACCCTCATGGACGCAGCTGGAGGCCATTATCCTAAGTGAATTAATGCAGGAACAGAAAAACAAATGCTGCATACTCTCACTTATAAGTGGGAGCTAAATGTTGGGTACTCATGGACACAAAGATAGGAACAACAGACACTGGGGATTCCAGAAGGAAGGAGGGTGGGAGGGGGTCAAGTGTTGAAAAACTACCTATTAGGTACTATGTTTGCTGCTTGGGCTACAGGATCATTAGAAGCCCAAACACCAGTATCACACAGTATATCCATGTAACAAACCTGTACATGTACCCTTTGAATCTAAAATTAAAAAAAAAAAAAGTGTCAGTAGGGTTGGTGTCTTCTGAGGCCTTTCTCCTTGGCTTGCGATGGCCACCTTCTCACTGTGTCCTCCTGTGGCCTTCCCACTGTGCACATGCAATCCTGGTGTCTTTTTCTAGGTCCAAATTCCCTCTTTTCATAAGAACACCAGTCAGATTAGAGCTAACCCTAACGATGCCTGTTTAACTTAATCACCTCTTTAAAGGCTCTATCTCCAAATATAGGCACATTCGGAGATTTGAAATTCAGCACATAAATTTGGAAGCAGGGGGTGGGGGAGTACAGTTCAGCTTCTAACATCAATTTTTCCACACTTCAGTTTAAGAATGGTCAGACATTATTCTGGACCAACTTCTAGGGATTTAGATGAGCCCTGGAGAATAAGATCAGATTTCAAGGTAACCTGAGGAAGCTAGAGAAGTGGTTGGAAGAAAAGGACACAGCCTGACATTTTGTTTATTTAGACATTGCTTTCTTTCATAAAGGACATGGGGTGGGGGGACTCCTGGATTAATAAGGACATGAAGTCTATCCTGACTGTCCTCAGTGCCCTTTCACCTTCTCACTGCCACTGCTCTGGCTTCTTGGGCCCCTACCCAAGCACTGTGCATGTGGCCTCCTGGTGACCAGGGTGCCCACTGAGGCTGTGCCTTAGGGTGGGGGTGGGGAGGAGTAGTTAGGCAATAGTTTTTCAAGGCAGAGCACAATATTCTAGGGGCTTAAGGAAAGTTCGTGTAGCTTCCAGGACCTCTGAAGGAGACAGTGTGCAGATTGGCGTGGAGGCCGGCTGGGGAAGAGTATTTTATATTTTCATCCATGATTCTTTGATCAGGATTTGGGCCCCTTACAATAAAATCAGAACAATTTTTACTTAATGTTCAGAATCAACTTTTAATGCAAAAATAATGTATGACCATTCTTTCCTCTAAATTTTCTTTTCTTTTTTTTTTTTTATTTTTTGAGACAGAGTCTTGCTCTGTCTTCCAGGTTGGAGTGCAACGGTGGGATCTCGGCTCACTGCAACCTCTTGAACCTCCAGGTTCAGGTGATTCTCCCACCTAAGCCTCCCCAGGTAGCTGGGATTACAGGCATATGCCACCATGCCCTGGTCAGTTTTGTATTTTTAGTGGAAACAGAGTTTCACCATGTTGCCCAGGCTGGTTTTATAAATTTTCTAAGTATTACGTATAAAGCTAAAATCGGCTGGGCACAGTGGCTCACGCCTGTAATCCCAGCACTTTGGGAGGCTGAGGTGGGCAGATCACCTGAGGTCAAGAGTTCAAGACCAGCCTGACCAACATGGAGAAACCCTGTCTCTACTAAAAATACAAAATTAGCCAGGTGTATTGGTGCATGCCTGTAATCCCAGCTACTTGGGAGGCTGAGGCAGGAGAATCACTTGAACCTGGGAGGTGGAGGTTGCGGTGAGCCGAGATTGCGCTATTACACTCCAGCCTGGGCAACAAAAGTAAAACTCCACCTCAAAAAAAAAAAAAAAAAAAAAAAAAAAAAAAAAGAAGCTAAAATCGTTTTGTTTTTTTTTTTCCCATATCCCTAATTCTCTCTAATTCCATTTCCCAGCATCTGCCCAACAATGGCCTCTTTCCAAAGTAGCCACTGTTATTATTATTTTTGGGTAGTTTTATCTTTTCAGAATACACACACATACACAGAGAGGGAGAGAAATTTGCACTTTTAGCTTGTGAACCACACTTTTCGTGCCATTTGACAACTTGCTTTTCTACTTCACAGCATGTGTTAGAGATAAATCCATGTTGTTCCATAGCTCTAACAAATTCCTTTCAACCCCTGTCATTGAGATTTGATGTTTATTTAGCTGTTCCTCTACTGGTGGATGCTGAAATTGTTTCCAATTGTTTGCCAGCAGTGCTCAATAAAAAATCCTAAATATTAAAATAATAATAATAACAAAATGGCTAGGCGCAGTGACTCACGCCTGTAATCCCAGCACTTTGGGAGGTCGAGGCGGGTGGATCACGAGGTCAAGAGATCAAGACCATCCTGGCCAACATGGTGAAATCCCATCTCTACTAAAAATACAAAAAGCAGTTGGACTGTGCGCCTGTAGTCCCAGCTACTTGGGAGGCTGGGACAGGAGAATTGCTTGAACCTGGGAGGTGGAGGTTGCAGTGAGCTGAGATCAAACCACTGCAGTCCAGCTTGGTGACAGAGTGAGATTCTGTCTCAAAATAAATAAATAAATAAAAAATAAAAATAAAAGTAGCTGGGCACGGTGGCCCATACCTGTAGACCCAGCTTCTAGGGAGGCTGAGGTGGGAGGATAACTTGAGTCCAGGAGGTCAAAACTGCAGTGAGCCATGATCGTGCCACTGCACTTTAGCCTGGGCAACAGAGTGAAACCCTGTCTCAAAAAAAAAAGCTAATTTCAATACTCAACAATGAAGATACTTATTAAGCACCTATTAGGTGCCAAAGCAGTATGCTAATTGCTTGAGGCTACCTATACTGGTGCCTAAATGACCAGTCTTTTAATAGTAATAGCAAACACATAAGTTATAAGCACAAGTACATTAACCCATACAATGGTTATAAAGACCACTTTACAGTTGAAGAAACAGGCACAAATGGTTATTTGTAACTTGTTCAAATCCACACAATAAGGAAGAAGTGAGGCCAATTTTTTTTAAGACGGGGTTTCACCATGTTGGTCAGGCTGGTCTTGAACTCCCGACCTCAGGTGATCTGCCCGCCTTGGCCTCCAAAGTGCTTAGATTACAGGCCTGAGCTACCACGCCTGGCCGGAGGCTAATATTTTAATTTAGGAAAATCTGGCTGGTTCAAAGCCTCATGCTGTTAAAAACCACACTATTCTGCCTTAAGATATGTCAGTTGGGAAAAGAAAGTTAACTCCTTTTCTAGATGTTTAGAGCTGAGATCCATAATAAAAGTTTACCTACACACATAACTTAGCTTCCAGATGGGGGTCACACTACCAGAGGTGTTCAGAAAGCCTAACTGGGAAGAGATGGAAGAGACATTTTGCTTCTTAACTTTTCTTGATGTTGGAAGTGATGGCTATTGAAAACCTGTCACGAAAAGCAGCAAAGAATTCATTTATTTTAAAATAGGCATTCACAGCACAGTCTTAAGTGCATTCTGAAGTCCTGCTGTCTTGAACATCATAAAAACTCAGAACACAAAAAAGATGGAGGTGAGCGCGTCCTTAGCTGCCTCAAACTGGCATGGTGGGAGGCAGGGCAATTGGTCTTGTTTTCTAAGCCGTAGGATTAGGACACAGGATGAGGACAGAGTCCCTAAAGTTGTACTCATATCTAAGTGTTTGTATTTCCTGTTTGTAATTCCTCCTCTGTGTATTTTTTGCTTCTTACACTGTACACTTAAAAGAAGTGTCTTCACAACGTGTCTCAACATAAAGTACTCACAGACAGGCTGGGTGCGGTGGCTCACGCATGTAATCCCAGCACTTTGGGAGGCTTAGGGGGGCGGATCACGAGGTCAAGAGATCAAGACCATCCTGGCCAACATGGTGAAACCCCATCTCTACTAAAAATACAAAAATTAGCTTGGTGTGGTGGCACGCGCCTGTAGTCCCAGCCACTTGGGAGGTGGAGGCAGGAGAATCTCTTGAATCCGGGAGGCGGAGGTTGCAGTTAGCCGAGATCTCGTCACTGCACTCTAGCCTGACGACAGAGCGAGACTCGGTTTCAAAAAAACAAAGCACTCACAAAAACTTAAAACGTTTAACTTCATTATTAGGTTAAGCGTGTAAAAAAATGTCCCATCAAGATTCTTGTATAAACTCCCATTGTTCTCCCAGACTCCCAAGTGGCACTCCAGAATAATTTTACGTGGGTCTGCATCTTTTATAAAAAGGGCAGGCAGGGCGGCTTATGAAATTAACTTTGGAAACCACGCAGCCACTCTTTCGGGAAACGTCTCCTATTTATGTTTACATGGGCCAGCAAGGGAATCCAAGGTTGGAAAGGTCATTCCTCACTACGGAGGTTCATCGCAATCACAGTTCCGGCTCCAAATTCGAGTTTTGGGTGTAAACAGTTTATAAAGCCCAGCCGCTGTCCTCGCAGTGTTTGGGGTTGGGGACGGAGAGCTTGTTTGTGTCGAAACTTCCCGCGCCTGGCGGCCGCCTGCGGCAACACTGCGACCTTGTGCGCTCAGCTGTCTGAGGTCCCGCGAGGCCGGGAACGACGCACGCAGCACGGCGGCCTCCGAGTCTCTCGGCCACCCCTAGCTCCTGAGCCCGAAGCTGGCCACAGACCAGGAAGGGACGCCCGGCGCCAAGTGCTCAAGGATCGGCGGGACGTGCCCCTGCACATCCGGCGCTGGGCCGGCCCCGCACCGGTTCACCCAGACAGCAGCTGCCCCGGGGCCCCAACACCGCCGCCCCTAGCCCCTCCCTCCCAGCTCCGCGCCGGCCCAAGCCGCCCTCCGCGCGCAGCACCCAGCGCAGGGCGGAGCTCAGCATCAGCCGGGGGTGGGGGCCGGGGCAGGGCTGGTCTCAGCGCGCGGTAGCGGGGCGGGGTTTGGACCCGGGTCGGGGTCTACTTGAGGGAGGCGGGGCTCGAGGATCAGAGTAGTTGGACTGCGAGCCCGCTCGGCGCATTGCGGGCCGGGACACGGCGGGGAGCGGTTGGGTCCGCCCCGAGCGGGGAGGGTGAAGCGCCACGAGAGGGGCGGGGCCAGAGATGAAGCGCGGGGAGGGGCGAGGCTCGGCACTGATTGGTGTTCAGAGCAAGCCCAGAGGGGCGGGGCCAGGCATGGGGCGTAGCGCAGGACTGGGCCGGGCTTGGCGCGGGGCGGGACCAGGAGCGGCGTGCGGGTGCAGGGCGGGGCCTGGAGCGGCAAGGGGCGGGGAAGAGAAGAGAGGGGGCGGGGCCTGGCTCTGCGAGGGGCGGGGCGAGGGGCGCGGGCGCGGGGCCGGGCTTGGCATGGGGTGGGGCGGAGGGCGGGACGGGGAGCCGGGAGGTGAAAGCGCGGCTCCCGCGGCCCGCTGTATCCCCTTCCCGCTCGCGCTGCTGTGGGACAGGCGGCGGACTAGGCGCAGAGCTGCGGGAGCAGGCAGAGGGAGTGTGGAGCCTGGAGGCGGGACGGCGGGATCCGGTGGGAGCCGGGGTCCCGCCGAGGGGGGCTGGAGGTGGCGGGGCCCTGTGAGGCGGCGATGAAGCCTAGCGGTGAGGACCAGGCGGTGCCCGCGGCCGGCCCCTGGGAGGAGTGCTTCCAGGCGGCAGTGCAGCTGGCGCTGCGGGCGGGACAGGTGAGCGCCGCGGCTCGGCTCGAAACTCCCGGCGGAGCGGAAGCGCGTGGGCCGCAGGAGCCGCCTGGAGCGGCGGGGTCCTGGCGCGCAGCCGGCGGGCCCCGGGGGTCCGCACCTGAGGGAGCAGAGCGCCGCGCGGTGAAGGAGCCTTTGTGCTGGTGTCTGGGACACACCTTCCCCGCCCAGGAGCCCGGGGGGCGAGCCCCTCTGCTTTGGGGTTGAGCGGCTAACGTGACCTTTGCGTTTGAGCGAGTGGTCAGAAAGTAGGAATCTCTCCACGGCTAGCGTACCGGGCTGATTTTTAGGGACCTATGAATGGATTCTGCTCTCGGGAGCAAGCCTGGGGCTAAGCCCCAGCCGTGTGGGGATCTGGCTGGGCTGCACTTTGTCCTGGCTCCAGCATCCTCAGCCCAAGCTTACCCTGACCCACAGCCTGAAAGTGGCTACACTTTGCGGTGGGCACGGATTCTGAGTTCAGGAGGAACTTGTTACACTGCCCGGAAGGATGTAAACCGAGCCTCAGAGCCACCGAAAACTAGGGAGCAGGTTTAAAATGGAATGCAGCTCCTCTCTTCTCTTTTTCATTTTTGTGATTGTTCCTTCCACCTTCCTCAGTGCCTGACACACCGTCAGTACTGGGAGGCAAGCGAGTGTTGGTTTTCCCAGCGTTGTAAGATGGCTTACTACGTGTTTGTCTCTTAAGTAGTGATTGTGGGCCGGGCGCAGTGGCTCACGCCTGTAATCCCAGCATTTTGAAAGGCCGAGGCGGGTGGATTACTTCAGGTCAGGAGTTAGAGACCAGCCTGGCCAGGATGATAAAAACCCATCTCTACTAAAAATACAAAAATAGCCGGGCGCACGCCGGTAGTCCCAGCTACTTGGGAGGCTAAGGCAGGAGAATCGTTTGAACCCAGGAGGGGGAGGTTGCAGTCAGCCGAAATGTAAATCGCGCCATTGCATTCCAGCCTGGGGCAACATAACTCCATCTCAAAAAAAAAAAA
>NW_016107557.1:2360524-2401516 GCF_001604975.1 Cebus imitator | reverse complement strand
TTTTTTTTTTTTTTTTTGAGGTCTGGCAGTTTGAACATGCTGTACCGGTTTTCCCTAGATATTAAAATAAGACTGTTACCAATCTAAAATTTGAAGTGAGTTGTCACAAAGTATGGATAGTGCTTTACCTTGGTGCAAATCCTCTAATCCTGTTTTTACTAAGTGGACACGTTTTTTGTTGAAGGGCCTTCCTTCCCTCTGGTTTTAAGGACCCAAGACTCAGCCTGTAAAGAATGAATGAATTTAAAAGTGTTGTGAAACTCCATCCTTATGTCCTGACCCTTTCCTATAGGAAAAGGAGGACCCTAAACCTTCCTGCAAGGCAGATGAAGCTTGTAACTTCAGCGCAAGTGTTCTTCCTGGAAAGCAGGTCTGCTGTGTGCATGAAACACGGCCTCTCCTTCCCTCCTTTCCTGCCTCCTAGCTTTCCTTCCAGAGCAAGCATCAGCCAGATATTGAGGAACTTTTAGGTTCTACCAAAAACCTTTCCTTTCTTGAGGCATTGAGAACCCAGCTTAGGATTCAGACGCTGCTGTGTAAACCCTGGTGATTAACGTTAAGTTAGAGGCTTCCGTACTTTTCAAATTTAGGTCCTTGAAGAAACAGATTTTTAAATTTTGTGTTATTATTTAACAAATGTGCATCAGGAACTTGCAATAGAGCAGGGACAGTTCTAAGGCTCCTATGACTTTTAACTTATTTAAGAGATATTTCATGTCTTCGCAACTTGCCAACAACAAAAAAAGCTTTTTTTAAACGCAGGAGAGGGTTGAAATAAAGATGCTTCCATTAGGAGTCCGGTCAGGAAGCCCTGGCTGCTGGGGCTCCCCCTCGGGCATTATGCGGATGCTTCCTGCCTGCCGGGCAGTGCTGAGGGAATGGCTGGAATGGTTTGCAGCAGGGACAAACAGAAGCCACACAAGGTCATCGGAACCTGTGTAAAGAGGGACAGATTGTCTTCTAATGCAATCGGGTGCTGACTGGAGAACACATCCTTTAGCCAAATGGCTTGGTTCGGGTATAAAGGTTGTGAGTGGTGATCCTTTTGAAATCCTCCTTAGTAAAAAGCGTGTTGGCAAAGTTGCTGTGGCCCCAGATGCCCACCCTTCACCAGCACCTAGCATTCTGCTGCTCTATTGGTAGCTTCTCTCAGTTGCCCCTGAGATGGAGTCTGGGTTCTAGATGCTGAAAGGTGAGGGAGCGGAGGGAGGGACCTCCCAAGAGTTAAAGGTGCACTGTCCCTTCTCTCTTAGACACTGGTTCCACTCAAGGTGGCCCTGGAAAAGCTGCTTCCATCTCTCCTCTGCCTCAATCCTAGGAGGCTTCCCTGTCCCAGGGGTTAGGCTTCCAATTCCCTCGCCTGCCCCCTCTGTGGCTCTGTGCCACTCTTCCTTCAGTGACCCTGGGAGTCATCCCTGCTCTTCCAGTTCCAGCCACCCACATCGTGATGGTGGGTTTTAGGGAGGGAATGACCACAGCCCCACCTCAAGTACAGATGACAGCCTTCACCGACGTGGGTGCTTGTTATCTTTTATGTGATGTATGAATAGAAGTATGGTAGACAGCTCTGCCTTTAAAATCCCCCCATGGGGTTGAGCCAGTTTTGTTGGGCCAGAAACTTAGACAATTTCAGGGGTCCTCTTTAAGAAAATGCAAAGTTGGTCCAGCATGGTGGCCCAAGCCTGTAATCCCAGCACTTTGGGAGGCCGAGGCGAGTGGATCACCTGAGGTCAGGAGATTGAGACCAGCCTGGCCAACATGGTGAAACCCTGTCTCTACTAAAAATACAGATATCATTTGGGCATGGTGCATTTCTGTAATCCCAGCTACTCATGAGGCTGAGGCTGGAGAATTGCTTGAACCCAGGATGCCAGGGATGCAGTGAGCCTAGATTGTGCCACTGCATTCCAGCCTGGGCGATAAGAGCGAAACTCTGTCTCAAAAAAAAAAATAAATAAAAAGAAAGAAAATAAAAAATTTAGATATAAGATTATTTAGAATAAGAATTGTCGCATCTACAAATTTTTAAGATGCTAAGAAATACTGCACATATCACAAAATACACAAAAATAACAGTTCTTTCACTGCTTCTCATATTTCTGTAATACTTTTTCCTCTTTTTTTGGCTTCATACTGTTTGTAGAATGACAATGGTTTTGTAATAGTTTATATGGGGAGAACAGAAAGATAAATTCAGCCTTTCCTATAGCTTGGCCGATTGAAATTTATTACTGATAATTTAGAAAAGTTAATTTAGGCTTCAAACTTGCTATTGGTAACAATTGGCTATGTGTATTTTTAGGATGCCACCAAATTGAGAACCTTCTATGAATTTTTTATACATTATTATAAGCCAGTCTGTTTTTCACAGACTTGCTTCTGGCTCTATGCAGTTGAAATCTGGTTTCTTTCTGTGATCCACACATTTTCAGTGCCGGCACCTGTGTCCACCTCACATGTTCCTGCTCACATAGACGCAGCCAGTCTGGAGTGGCACTATGGGAACTTCCACTGCATGGTATTTTATTATGTGAGTATATCACTATTCATTCAACTGTTTTATTTATTTATTTTGAGACGGAGTTTCGTTCTTATTATCCAGGCTGGAGTGCAATGGCACGATCTCGGCTCGCCGCAGCCTCTGCCTCCTGGGTTCAAGCAATTCTCCTGCCTCAGCCTCCCGAGTAGCTGGGACTACAGGCGCGCACCATGACCAGCTAATTTTTGTATTTTTAGTAGAGACGGGGTTTCACCATGTTGACCAGGATGGTCTCGATCTCTTGACCTCGTGATCCACCTGCCTCAGCCTCCCAAAGTGCTGGGATTATAGGCGTGAGCCACTGCGCCTGGTCTGTTTTATTTTTAAAATTTATTTATTTATTTATTTTTTTCAGATGGAGTTTTACTGTTGTTGCCCAGGCTGGAGTGCAATGGTGTGATCTTGGCTCACCGCAACCTTTACCTCCTGGGTTCAAGCAGTTCTCCTGCCTCAGCCTCCCAAGTAGCTGGGATTACAGGCATGCGCCACCATGCCCCGCTAATTTTGTATTTTAGTGCAGACGGTGTTTCTCCATGTTCGTCAGGCTGGTCTCGAACTCCCGACCTCAGGTGATCCGCCCGACCTGGCCTCCCAAAGTGCTGGGATTACAGGCGAGAGCCACCTTGCCTGGCCTATTTATTTTTGAGATGGAGTCTCGCTCTGTCGCCTAGGCTGAAGTACAGTGGCATGATCTTGGCTCACTGCAACCTGTGCCTTCCAGGTTCAAGCAATTCTCGTGCCTCAGTCTCCCGAGTAGCTGGGTTTGCAGGTGCACACCACCATGCCTGGCTAATTTTTTTATTTTTATTAGAGACAGGGTTTCACCACGTTGGCCAGGCTGGTCTTGAATCTCTGACATCAAGTGATCCACCTACCTCGGCTTTTTAAAATGCTGAGATTACAGGCATGAGCCACCGGGCCTGGTCATTTATTTTTATTTTTATTTTTTTTTGGATGAAACCTAGCTCTCTTGCTCAGGCTGGAGTGTGGTGTTATGATCTCAGCTCACCACAGCCTCTGCCTCCTGAGTTCAAGCAATTCTGCCTCAGCCTCCCAAATAGCTGGATCTACAGGCATGAGCCACCACTTCTGGCTAATTTTTGTATTTTTAGTAGAGACGAGGCTTCACCGTATTGGTCAGGCTGATCTCAAACTCCTGACCTCAAGTGATCCACCCACCTTGGCCTCCCAAAGTGCTGGGATTATAGGCACGAGCCACCGTGCCAGGCCTCATTCAACTCTTGAGCAAACTAGATAATATCGAGTTTGGAGTTAATTCGGATAATGTTGCTGTGAACATTCTTACACATGTCTTTTGATTATGTATGTATGCATTTCTGTTGTGATTTATTAATAGTCGGAGTAGAATTGCTATGTCATTGGGAATGTAAATTCTGCCAAGTAGTTCTCTAAAGAGGATATACCAAGATACACTTCACCCTGCAGTGTGTGAGGGCTCCCATTTCCCCATGTCTTCCACAGCACTTGGTATGGTCTGTCTTTTATATTGTAGCCATCCTGATGGGCTTGAGGTGGCATTTTATTGTGGTTTTCATTTGCGTTTCTTAGGTAATTAATGAACTTAAATGCACATGTTTATTGGCTTCTTTGATATTGTTTGCTTTTAAGATGATGGTACTAAAATACTGATTAGAAATGTATTCATCCAACAAAGAATCATTGAACAATTCAGAAAAGGACATTAGCCTTTTTACTCTGAGTGTGAGGGGAGGTTTGGGGCAGAGTCCTGTGTGGGGCTTTACCGGACTCTATGCAGGGGGACCACCCTGGCTGCTGCATGGGGCCCTGTGTAGGACACTAGGGGGACCAGAGTCAGGTATCTGATAGGAAGCCACGTGAGAAATGGTGGATTTGACTGGGGTGCAGCGAAGAAGGAACATTTATTTTGAAGGCTGAGATGACAGGGTTTGTCGCTGGGTTGGATGTGGGGTGTGAGAAAGAGAGGAGACAAGGATGACTTTAAGGGTTTAGGCCTGAAAAACTGGTTAAATGGATTTGCTACTTCCCAAGATGGCAAAACTGCAGGAGGAACAGGTTGGAGATGGGAGTGGAGTGTTTTCTTCTGGTCAGGGTAAGCTCGAATTGCCAGTAGATTTCTTATTGTTTTGAGACAGGGTCTCGCTTTGTTTCCCTGGCTGGAGTGCAGTGGTACAATCACAGCTTCCACCTCCTGGGCTCAAGTGATCCTCTCACCTCAGCCTCCCGAGTAGCTGGGACTACAGGCATGCGTCACCATGCCTGGATAATATTTTTTAATTTTTGTAAAGACAGGGTTTCACTAAATGGAGATGTTGCATTTGGATCCAAACTGATGGCAGAGATGCCGTGTGGAGGTCACGGTCCTGGAGATGGTATTTAGGGCCATGCCCTGGACAGGAGGAGAGCAGGCTTGACTGCTGATGGGCTTTGCTGTCAGACGAGCCCAGGTCAGGCTCCCGTTTTCCTCCTTGGGATCCTCGCAAATGCCAGTTTGTGGAGGTCATTTTTGAAGTGGTTCATTTCTCCAGAAAAGGCTTCCCCACTCTTCCTGCCTGGGCTGAGCGCACCTGCTGCTGGAGGAAGAGGAGGCAGGAGGAGGAAAGGAGGCAATGGTGACGGCCTTGAGCCCCTGCCTTGCCTGGTCCACGCCTCCAGTGTCTGCTTAGCTCCACAGGGTGGGGTCAGCCTACATGAGAAATTCGAAAACTCGCCAACATTTCAGACAGCAGCAGAGACAGAATTCCTGTGAGACAGCAGCTGGCAGGCACAGAGTAGCAGCTGTCCCTTTGGTGGGGCGGGGGCCGCACATGGTCTCCAAGTGTCCGAGGCTCACTGCTTTGACCTTGTCTGAGAGGTCCCTGCCATTTCCTACCTACTTTGCTAACAAAAGCTGCCTGAGAAGCAGCAGGAGGGCAGAAGGCACTGTCCCTGCCACTGGGCAGCCTCATCCTAGCCCTCAGCACTCTGGAGCACCAGAGAGGTCCCACCTGTGCCCCCTTAAGGAGAGGCTGGTAAAGACCTCATCCCCATGGGAAGAGTGAGTCCTGGACTCAACTGTAGCTCACTGCAGCCCTGAGATAGTCACTTGCTTGCCCAAATGAAGCGCTGCCCAGGGGAGATTACTGTCTTTGGAGTTTGGGGGAGAAGGGTGGGTAAAATCACTCAGCCAGAGGATGGAGAGGTTGCTAGTAAGATACAGGCCCCAATCTCCCCGAGCTTTAGGGGTAGAGGAAGGCAGGAGCTTAAAGGCACTGGGAGCTGAGACTTGGAGGAGAGGGGAGTTCAGGATTCCAGGCCCCTCCCTGTCTCCTGGACCCTCCTGGGCCCAGTGGAGACTGGAGCCTGGAGCCTGGAGCCTGGTTTGCATCTTCTTTCTTCTGTGGGAGGTGGGGAAAGGCCTTGGTCCCTAGGCAGAGCCAGTTTCAGGATCTTGTGTCCACTGTCCCAGCCTGCTGTGAGCACTGCAGGAGGCCGTCTGCACAGTGGTGCCCTGCCCTTGGGCTCACCTCTCATGTGAGTGATGGAGGAGGTGCAGACCTGGCCAGTCGCTGGTCACCGCAGTGTGCAGGTGGACTGGGAGGCCATCCCAGTGCCTGGTATGTGGACAACTTCCTGGAGGAAGTCACAGCTGAGGGTGTCTTTAGAAAGAAAAGCAGGAGTCAGCTAGGAAAGTTCGGTGATGGTCTTGGGGAGGGGAGAGGGAAGAAGAGGTATCGGGACTGGTAGAGAAGATGAAAAGCGGAAGGGGAAAAGAGAGCACAGCACCTAGGACCTGCAAGAAATGCCGTTTGGCTGAAGCTTGAGGTGGGAGAGAGGAGGTCAGTACTTGGGGGCCCTGTGTGGAGGGCAGAGTTGCAGGTGGGTGTCCTGCTTGAATTGATGGGGTGTGGCGCTTGGGGGCTGTGAGTTGGGGTGGACTTGATGATGAGTCATACATTGAGGAAGACATAGGAATAAAGGACTACTGGGTTTCTGGCTCATGCTGCTGGCGGGCTGTCATTGCTGTTGAGAGAAATGTGAACTGGAGAGGGATTAGGAAGTGATCAGTTGCGATGGCTACAGCTGTGGGGTCAGCTCTGTTTAGCGGTGGAGGACTTGGACTGTGGTGCTGGGATCCCTTTTCCTGTGCCCTTTTCCTGTGCTGCGGGATCTTGGGCAACTGTCTCCATTTCTTTGTGCCTCTGTTTCCTCATCTTTAGCATGAGGAGAATAAGTTTTGCTGTCCTCAGAGTTACTGTGTGGAGTATATGTGCAGGTGAACTGCTCAGAACGGCACGGGGGAGAGGAAGTGCTCCGTATGCGTGAGCTCAGGCCATGGAGTTGGGGAGGGTGTGAAGAAGTGGAGGCCATCTCCAGGGAGCTCAGCTGCTGGGGCAGTCCCGAGGGCTTGCAAATGCCCACTTTCAAGGAATGATGGAAGATGAGCCGCAGAATGGTGGGGATCTAGGAGGAAAGTCATGAGAGGAGGTAGGGGCCACAGCCACGGGCCCTGCAACACAGAGAATGCAGCTGGGATGCGGGTGATGGGTGGCTGCTGGCATGGGTATGGGAGGTGCCAGTGGCTTGTCAGGGCAGAGGGCGAGTAGAGATGAAGGTGAGGAGAAATATAGTCACGAGGCTGAAGGAGGTGCTGAGGATTGGAGAGCCTGAGGCGGGCTGGCCTGAGAGCCACCTCTGCTTGGACGGGTTCCTCCTCTTCCTCCTGGGGTTGAGATCATGCAGAGATTTGCAATGTGTGAACAGCTGTGAAATGCTGACCACTTGTGCCACGTGACACCATATGATAGGCATGTTATTACTTGGGTGTCTGATGAACTGTTAGGTTTTATTGTCACCTTTGTCAGCGTTCTTCAGAGAAACAGGCCTGGCAGGAGGCAGGTGGGTTCAGTCTGCAGAGTGGGTTGGCAGCTGGAGACCCAGGGAGAGAGCTGATGTTCCGGTTCGCAGGCCATAGGTCAGGAGGAGCTTAGCAGTCCCACGGCTACCTGCCAAGAGCCGCTTCTTACTTGCGGGAGGGTCAGCTTTTTCATTCTGTTTGGGCCCTCAGCTGATTGGACGAGGCCCGCCCACATGAAGTAGGGTGATCTACTTTCCTGATTAGGATGCTGACACCTGGCCAGGCACCGTAACTCATGCCTATAATCCCAACACTTTGGGAGGCTGAGGTGGGCAGATCATTTGAGGTCAGTGGTTCTAGACCAGTCTGGCTAACATGCTGAAACCCCATTTCTACTAAAAATACAAAAAAGTTAGCTGGGCGTGGTGGTGCATGCTTATATTCCCAGTTACTTGGGAGTTTGAAGCAGGAGAATCGCTTGAACCCAGGAGGGCTTTTTTTAAATTTTATTTTTCAAAAAAAAAAATTTTTTTCTCCCTTTCAAAAAACACCTTAAATTTTTTTTTTTTTTTTTTTTTTTTTTTTTTTTTTTTTTTTTTTAGATGGAGTCTTGCTCTGTCTCCCAGGCTGGAGTGCAGTGGTGAAATCTTTGTTCACTGCATCCTCTGCCTCCTAGGCTCAAGCGATTCTCCTGCCTCAGCCTCCTTAGTAACTGGGATTACAGACGTGCGCCAGCACACCCAGCTCATTTTTGTATTTTTAGTAGAGACAGGGTTTTGCCATGTTGGCCAGGCTGGTCTTGAACTCCTGATCTCAGGTGATCTGCCTGCCTTGGCCTCCACAGTGCTAGGGTTACAGATGTGAGCCATTGTGCCTGGCCCAGAACAATGCTTTACCAAATATCTGTGCTCCGCATAGCTCAGTCAAGTTGACATGTTAAAGTAACCATCACACCACGATTCAGTGGTGTTGCAGTAAATCTGGAAGCATAAACATGAGGCGTGTTGTCAGGCGCACACCTCCAGTGGCCACCTTCCTGACCTGACAGAGAGAAAGACACGTCACCTATTGAAACTGCACTCTGGCAAGGCTCCAGTGTGCTGCTTCTTGGGTGATGTGCAGGGCCTGGGTTCCAGAGCACATGCCACCTGCCCTGCAGTGACAGGCATGAAGGTCGGATGGGACAGGAACACAAGACCAAGGTGGGGTGAGACAGGAAAGACATTTGGATATCTCCATGAATATGTCAGCCTGGGATGTCTCTGAAGCTGGAGTTGATGGTGACCTTTTCTTTTAGATTTGAAATTCAGGCTTCAGTGACTTCAGGCCCATATTTTACATGTTATGTATTAACAGAATTCTACTGGAAGGAGAGTCCCAAGCCAGGGGGTCTGTGAAGTATATGCTTAGTTAGCGAGTAGCTGAAAAACATTAATTAAAAACCAGTATACCTAACTTATTGCTGGTGGAATAAGAGTGTTTAAAATCTCTAAGACTGAGGGAAAATAGCCATGGTAAAGGGGTTCAGTGGAAACTGAACCAGTGACCCCACGTGCTCCCCCGCTCTGTGGATGTGATCCTCGCTAAAAGGCAGGGCTGCTTGAGTCTCACTGATTTTAGAAATACGCACTTTTCATCAGCTTTTCTCTTAGCATAGGACTGTTTGTGAATTAAACTTTTCTTAACCTAGTATTTTAGCATCCCCTTTGCAACTTGCACATTGTATGTATGTTACGTTCTTATTTTTTGTCATAAGTCATTAAATTTTCTCAGATACATGTTCTCACCACTGATACTGTTCTATGTGTAAATCAATCAGTTTGTGTACTAAGACCTTTTGGTACAATACCTCCTGTGATTCTTAAAACACCCCAATGTCTTAGATATACTGTTATTACAGAAGAGGAAACTAAGGCCCTGAGAACCCATGTAGAACTGGAATTCAGAACTGTCTGATTCTAGAGTATACTTTATCCCCCTCTATTCCCACTGATGCTATGAAACTGCTGAAAACAAGGATTACATCCTAGAGGGGAATTTTTCATATGCATCTTCTTCATGAAGAGCTACAGGACAGGCCTTCTGAGTTTACTTAGGTTAGCTTAGTGTCATTGTCTGTTGGTGACTGAAGGAAGCTACCTTGTGCAGCCCCCCTGCGTGCAACGCCCCCGAGTACACCTGGTAAAGCCTCCTCTGGTGCATATGAGTGCGTGTCGCTGGTATCATTCCCCTGCCTGGGGTGAGGGTAGTTCCTGGAGCTACTGGGATGAAATGCAGAGTTCCCAGCCTGGAGGAGTGCATGGTCCAGTGTAGGGGACAGGGCAGTGGCCAAGTACAGTGGGTTATGTAGTATAGTAGCTGACCCAGAAAAGGGGCTTCAGCCAGACCAGTGGGCGGACGGCCACACGAGTGGCTTCCTGGAGGAGCTGTGCTGGAGTAGGTGGAAGCTGAGATCACAGAGAGGCAGGAGGTATCCAGGGATGTCACTGCAGGCACAAGGGACATCATGTCCAAAGACACAGAGGTGTGGGAGGGAGAAAATCCCAGGGGGCTTGAACCTGGCATGGGGTGTGTGGCCCTGGCTGGGTGGGAATTGCCTTGCACACCTGACGCAAGACAACAGCCCGATGGTGAGGCCAAGTCTAGAGGGAGAGGCTGGCCACAGGGTCACCTGCCGTGCTGCTAGGAGGCACAGGCATGTTGGAGCCCTGTGGCTGGCCTCCTAACACACCCACAAAAAAAGCCATCAGAGAAACTGCGGGAATAAATATTAATAAAATCAGAAAATAGTTAATACTTTAAAAGATCATGAAGGCAGGGTGTAGTGGCTCACACCTTAATCCCAGCACTTTGGGAGGCTGAGGCGGGAGGATCACTTGAGGTCAAGAGTTTGAGACCAGTCTTGTCAATATAGTGAGACCTCACTTCTCCAAAATACAAATAAAAATGAGCCGGGCATGGTGGCACATGCTTGTAGATGCAGCCACTGGGGAGGCTGAGGCAGGAGTATTGCTTGAGTTCAGGAGGTCAAGGCTACAGTGAACCAAGATTGTGCCATTGCACTCCACCTGGGGCAACAGAGAGACCCTGTCTCAAGAGAAAAATAACAGCATAACACAACACAGTGTCCTGGCTCTGATTCTATACCTCTTCCCACTATGTATTTAATGACTGGGCCCATTTTCCTGGGGGGCACATCCAGATTGCAGCAGATATTCTCCAGGCTGCCCCCAGGGCCCTCAGCACACATGTCCTCCACACACACAGCTGTGTATGTTTTGAATGTGGAAAACTGAGTGCATAAATACCGGCGAGCTTAGATAAGGTGACACGGAGTACCTATTAAAAGGTCTTCTAGTGTTTAGTTAACTGTGAGCTCAGCGTGCAGCAGCCAAGGACTCTTTATGCATCCACTCAGCAGGTCTTTCTGGAGACTCCTGTGTGGCAGCCCCCATGCCGGCTGTACCATGACTTGTTGGAGGTGGACGGAGAGAGAAGGCAGTGTTCCTTACCCAGGCTGGTTGAGCAGATGCATGGAATGATAAGTGCTGTGGGTGCCAGTTGGTGGTTTGCATAAGTGCTGTAGTCACAGTCGGGCAAGTGCCCCCTCTGCCCGCAGAAGCTGGAGACTCCTGGTGGAAGGTGGTGTTTGAACTGAGTCATAAGGGAGGAGGACAGTGGGCTGGCTCAGGCCGCCAGTGCCGGTTCCATCAGGAGACTCCAGGATGAGTGATAACGTGTGGCAGGGCCATGGGGTTCTCAAAGCTTGGAGGTGAGGGGAGCTGAGAAAGGAGGGATTGGGGAAGGTGCACAGCTGCTGGGCTGATGGTTTGGTTTCTTCACAGAGGCCAGTAACAGGAGCAGGTGAAGTCTAGTTAGTTAGAGGTATGGGAGTGGGGCGGTCTGCTCCACGAAGTCACCCAGGGACCCAGCTTCCTTCTCCCTTGTTGCTCCAAGGTTTTCTCTTCCTGCATAGACAGCACACCTACTTTGTAGCCTGTGGCAAGGGGGAACGGAACACAAGGAAGTGCAAGGCAATGTCCTTTTGAGGATGTGACTCAGAAGCTGCAGATCTTGCTTCCAGTCCCACCCTCTTGGGCAGAACTTGGTGCTGAGGCTGCACGTATCTGCATGGGAGGCATGGCGTGCAGATTGCGAGGTGGCTCTGTGCTTGCTCCAACTTGGGGGTTCTGTTCCTGAAAGGAAGAAAGGGATACTGGGCTTTTGGGATCAAATGGTCTCTGCTGCAAGGACAAATCTGGAAGCTATTGTATGCTCCCTTTCGGGGGGTTTTGACTTTATCCACATAGTGACAGGGCGCCACCAAGTGCTCTGCTGGGGAGATGCGTTGTCACTGTGAGTGTTTTAGGAAGTGCGTCTGGCTGTGCCGGGAGAGTGCATGAAGCAGATGTGGTCAGGCTCCAGGAGGTGGGACTCGTGGATGGAGGCACTGGATCTTTTCAACAGGGCAACCAGAAAAACAGCCAGACAGAAGGACCTGGGTTGTCAGCACTCACACAGTCACATGTTCCAGTTTGGAAAAATGTTGCATAGTCTATTCAAGCAGCCCAGTGTATGTTTTATTCATTCTTTCAAAGAACTCTGTGTACCTGTTGAATGCCAGGGAGCATTCCTCATGCTAGGGGTACAGCGGGGAAGCAGAAAGAGCTCTGCTCTCAGGAGCTGCCTGGGAGAGACAGTCAACAACAAAACAGACAGGAAGGACGGTTTCAGATGGGATACGATAAGTTGTACAAGAACCAGAAAACAGGAAGTCCCTGGGGCAGAAACAGATTTGGTTAGGATCAGTGATAAAACCCCAGAGCGAAGCCGGAGAGCAACTTGGGGCTGACCTGTTGGAAGTGAGCTGTGAAGAGTTGGCCCTGGGATTTGGAATTTGGAGTTTTCCAAGGGCCCTGGGGCTTGGGATTTGTTCTGTGAGCAGCAGGAAGCCATTGGATCATTTTCTGCAGTAGTAAAGTGATCTGATGTGATTGGGGTCTGAAGATTCCCCGTCCAGCTGCTGCATGGAGGCTGCAAGGGTGGACGATTGGAATGCTATCCACACTTGGAGGTAGCTTCGCGGCCGTTCCCCCTGTGGGGATGCCACAAGCATGAAGTAAAGCGGCTGTCTCCTCAGCTGGTGGTCCTGGGTGGAGTTCCCGGACTCACTGGGGGTGCTGGTTCAAAACGTGGAGCCCCTCACCCCACCTGCCCACCCCCGCCTGCTGAGATGGAACGTCTTGGTCTCCTAGTGGCCCTCTTCACGTGGGGGTTTGAGAACCTGCTCTAGCCCTATGTTACTCAAGTGAGTAACATGCATCGGGATCACCCTAGAGCTTACCAGAAAGGCAGCTTTCGGACCCCAGTCAGACCTGTGCAGCCACAGTCTGCCCTTCCATGAGATCCCAGAGGCTCTGCTGCCATATCCTCTCTGGGGCTGTGTCCCCTGGTTGGGGTGTCTTTCTCACCCTGCCTCTATGCACACGCTCCCCACAACCCCACGCCACACCAATACACACACCCAGAAATCCATACACACCCAGAGATATACAGAGTCACACACACCCTCTACACTGATACACACACATACAGAGATAGACATAGAGGCACACATACCCTGCATCCTCTCATACCGCAGCAACACACACACACACACCCCCTCAGAGATACACACAGAGACACACAGATACACACACACACACACACACACACACACACACACACAGACATAAAGACACACTGCATCCCTTCACACCACAGCAACACACACAT
The DNA here is from genome assembly GCF_001604975.1 of Cebus imitator. NCBI lineage: Eukaryota > Metazoa > Chordata > Mammalia > Primates > Cebidae > Cebus > Cebus imitator. Next base: position 2,388,365 of record NW_016107557.1, on the reverse strand, counting down.
ACACAGAAATCCATACGCACCCAAAGAGACACACATAGACACACCACACCCTGCATCTTCCCACACCACACTGACACCTCACACACAAAGAGATAGACATAGTGTGATGTGAACCTTTTCACACCACAGTAACATACACACACTGAGATACACACAGAGACACACATACCCTGACTCCCCCACACCACATGAACACACACTCATAGATACACAACAGAGACACACACATGCCCGGAATCACTGTGGCTACACATGAGATAAGCTTTGTGCCAAAGGCCTGTCTGGCCAGCTCAGAGTTGAGGGTTCTGGAGCATAGGCAGGTGCCACGGGAGCCACAAGTGAGGAGTGTGAGTCACAAACAAGGCCTGTGGAGCTTGATTTGTTGAGAGAGTGCTGTGTGCAAATTGGTGATTTAATAAAATTGACCTGGCGGCAATGAGCAGGAACTGGCAAACCCTGGCCAGAGGCAGAGCCTGGGTGGTGGGAGCTGGGGGCTGTTGTAAGAATATGAAGTCCTGGAGTTATGGCTACCCGGAGGACGTGGCTGTGTGGTCGCTGTATGCCTGTTTTTGGTATGACCTATCACACTCTGAATTTTCTATTATATGTATCTGTTATTTTTGCAACCAAGCTTAAAAGAAAAACTGCCTCAGCTCAATATGGGATGGGCCAGCTCTGGGATGCAGGCAATGAGAAGAGCAGGTGGGCCCTGCATGGAGTGGAGCACATGGGAGGCTGAGTTTCGGGGGCTCCTGCTTGTTCTGTAGAATTCCCCATGTGCTTCGTCTGGCAGCACAGGGCCTGGCATGAGTGGGTCCTCAGTGCGTGCTTACCAGAAGCTTGTAGGGTGATGGACGTCACGTCTAGGTACCTGGCCAATTGATGGTCCTTTTGAGAGAAATACAAGATTTTGGGGTGTAACTGGTTTTGGAGGAAGGCTCTGAATTTGTGTTTAGGTGCCCTGATTTTGTCATCATGATGAGGGAGACACCAGGTTGTTGACGAACAGAAATGGGCAAGAGCTGGGCCCGGTGGCTCACTCTGTCATTTCAGCACTTTGGGAGGCAGAGGTGGGAGGATCAGTTGAGCCCAAGAGTTTGAGACCTGCCTGGCTAACATAGCAAGACCCTGTCTCTCCAAAAAATAAAAAATTAGCCAGGTACAATACTAGTGCCTGTTGTCCCAGCTACTGGGGAGACTGAGGTGGGAGGGTTACTTGAGCCCTGGGGTTTGAGTTGCTGTCAGCTGTGATCGTGACACCACACTTTGGCCTAGGTGACAGAGAAAGACCTAGTCTTAAAACAAAAAGGAGAAAAAAGGCCCAGGCTGGACCAGAACTAGTCCCTCTGGAGGTGTCCAGTGACTGATTCGCCACTCTTTATCCCTTCCCGTTTGGGTTTTCCTGGGGTTCTTGGAGCCATCCCACTCCTTGCCCCTATGCTTAGCTGTGATAGGTGTAGACCAGTGTGTTGGCAGCTTGCACAGCTGTGGAGCCTGTGTCTGAGCTCAGCCCTGTGGATCCTGTGTGAACTCTGTGACAGCTGAGGCTGCTCCAACCCAGAGCAGCAGTGAGAGCTGGCCGTGGTTCCTGAAACACAGTTTAGCTCTCCTGGGTTCTCAGTGGGAACATTTGCAATCTAGATTTGAGGGCATATCCCATTTCATGGGATAAAGTGAATTAGGGAAAATAAGCTTTTGCTTTATACAGAGATCTCCTAAATTTGAATTCATGGGATTACATGGGGCACAGGTGTATAACATGATCTTGTTTTGGGCAGTTCTTATGGAGGAAGTTTCATACTCTTTTCAAAACCCCTGTGTTTTTCTTTTACTCAAATAAAAATTGTTTCACAGGTGGGACAAAATAATTTCAAGCAGTGAGTCTGTTTTGTAAAAGAATAATGGTTGAGACATTAAGGCTCACTAGAAACCCAGAGAGCCTAGGCTGTGATACTAGCTCCGAGGTCAGTGATGTAAGAAGTCAGTGACCCACAGAGCCACACATGCTGCGCCCTCCCCATGGCAGGCTGAAAACAGAGCGGATTCAAAGGAGTGGAGAATTCTTTCGCCTGGGAAGAGGATGCTTGGACGTTTAACCCAGCTTCTGTACTTTTATTTTAGATCATCAGGAAGGCCCTGACTGAGGAAAAACGTGTCTCAACAAAAACATCAGCTGCAGATCTAGTGACAGAAACGGATCACCTTGTGGAAGATTTAATTATTTCTGAGTTGCGAGAAAGGTTTCCTTCACACAGGTAGGTGTATTTCTCTGGGAAACACCCCCAGTAACCCTTGTCACACTAATAGAGAAGGCAGGGTCTGCAGGGGTCAGGGGTCTCTGCCATTTGTTGATGTGGCCAGACATGAAGCCCTAAGCCACGCAGGCTGACCTGCGATCCGTCAGTTACTTAGTAAGCAAACTGAGCCCTGTTTTCATTCTTTTTACTGTCATCTTAACAACCATCATGTTGATACATCCTCTTAAGAATATCGTATGCTCAGGAAAAGCTCCTTGTACCCCTGTACTAAACCATTTGTTATTTCTAGAAGGACCCACTAGAAATGTGACCCATTCTAAGAAGCCTGGCGTGGTGATGTTCCCTGCTGGCCTGTGCCTGCTCAGCTGCCTGGGGAACTTTCCCAGGAGGCTGGGATGCCACGTGGCACTGGCAGCTGCATGGGGCCCCCGGCCCACCACCAGTGCTGAGCCATGCACACCCCCTTGCCCAGGCCAGAGGGCATGGTGGGAGTGGCTGCCACAGCCGGTTCCCAGAGCTGTCCCCACAGGAAGCCTGTAGGAGCATTTCTTAACGTTTTTGGAGTCACCTTTTAAGTATTTGATGCTAGCTATTGATCTTTTGTTCAGAAAAATTAAAATACTCACATAGCAATTTGGATAGAGTTCCAAGGGAGTTGTGAACCCCAGATTGAGACGTCCTCTTTAACTCTGGGGGGGCTCTGAGGCCCGTCCCTCACCTCTGGAGTTCTGCAGTACAGATTTTGAAGACCAGTACCTTGGATGCAAGGCATCTTTTTTCTTCATTATGTAGAATTTCTTAAGGATGTTGGATTCTGGCTGGGTGCAGTGGCTCACGCCTGTAATCCCAGCACTTTGGGAGGCTGAGGCAGGTGTATCACAAGGTCAGGAGTTCAAGACCAGCCTGACCAACATGGTGAAACCCTGTCTCTACTAAAAATACAAAAATTAGCCAGGCGTGGTGGCGCATGCCTGCAATCCCAGCTACTCGGGAGGCTGAGGCCAGAGAATCGCTTGAACCAGGACCCAGGAGGTGGAGGTTGCAGTGAGCCGAGATTGAGCCACTGCACTCCAGCCTGGGCTACAGAGCGAGACTCCGTCTCAAAAAAAAAAGAAAAAAGATGTTGGATTCCTAAAACTGAATGCCAGTTATTGAATTTCTGGCTATAGAGTATTATAACTGTTGTGATCCGGGTTTATATGGACTTAGGTGGCAGAAATATAGACGTTAATCTCCCTCAGTGTTCATTCAGCACATGGTGGGCTTAAAATACTTTTCTTTACATTGATTTTTAATGCATTTTTTAAGAGATAAGGTCTTACTCAGTTGCCCACGTTGGAGTGCAGTGGCGTGATCATAGCGTTGAACTCCTGGGTTCGGGTGATCCCCTTGGTTCAGCCTCTTGAGTAGCTGGTATTACAGGAGCCACTGCACCTGGCTCTCAGTATATTTTTTGTTGTTGCTGTGAATGATTATATGAAAGAACAAGCCAGTGTTAAAATACATACCTCCTTTTTTCCTGTTGTTTCCTTCTAACTAGTTAGGTTATCTCAAGCTAGGTTACCAGCTCTGCCTCTGAATTTCTGTCTACCAGTGGCTCATGTTTGTTTTGCTGACAACATTTGAGTTTAAGCTTCTCTTACTTTCTATTTCCTTACTCTGCTTAAGGTTGGGATCCCTGGCATCAGTTACAATGGTTATAGGATGTAAAATGTTTGTGATTTTTAAAAAACCTTTTAAAACATAATTTTAATTAAAGGGCAATATGAAAAGAATTTATCATAAGGAATTTTTGAGAGGAAACATGCTACAGTAACCAGCCAGCTGTTTCCAGGTCCTTTATTAATTGTATAGGGCTAGAGGTTTCTATAGTGATGAGCCATGTGGATGTGGCAGGGGAGAGCTGGCTTATCTGTGTGGGGTCTGGTAAAGGCTGGGAGGAAATGTAAGACCAGGCACAGTGAAGTTACTGGGGCTGTGATGTGTTTCAGCAGGTCACTTGGACAAACTGCACTCGGACATTGCATGCAACCCACTGTTGTGTAAATGTATGTAGTTGGTTCCATTTGTAAGAGGTAAATTTAGATACTCGTTGTAGACACAGGATAAAAGTTGATGTATTATGGAGTGAGCACAGGTACCTCCCTCCACCCTTGAAGCCTTAGGGTTGCCAGGGACCATTAGGCTCTAGAGCTCCTTTGGAAAACCATGACCCAAAGCAGGGGATTATAGGTAGGGCAAGGCAGGCTTACCTGGAAGCCTGCCCAAGGGCTGACACCAGCGTCCATCTCTGAAAAGGCCCCCTGGTAGGTCAGACTCACACACCTGACCAGGAGTCAGTGATTGAGAGCTGGGGTTCCCAAACTCTAGCCCACAAGCCAGTGAACACTGGCTGCACCACTGTCAGCCACAGCCTGTGTGTCACCCCGTCCTCCCTGGCTCTGGGGGTGAATGCAAAGACAAGATGAAAGCAGGTGTTATCTTCTCTTCTCAGTTTGCCTCAAAAATTGAGATCAAATGAAGTTTTCTTTTTTTTTTTTCTAATTTTTTAAAAAATTATATATATATATATATATATACATACATTTTTTACTGCATTTTAGGTTCTGGGGTACATGTAAAGAACATGCAGGATTGTTGCATAGATACATACATGCCAATATGGTTTGCTGCCTCCATATCCATCACCTATATCTGGCATTTCTCCCCATGTTATCCTGCCCAACTCCCTAGCCCCCACTGTCCCTCCCCTAGTCCCCCCCAACAGTCCTCAGTGTGTGATGCTCTCCTCCTTGTGTCCATGTGTTCCCATTGTTAAACACCCGCCTAGGGGTAAGAACATGTGGTGTTTGATTTTCTGTTCCTGTGTCAGTTTGCTGAGAATGATGGTCTCTAGGTTCATCCATGTCCCTAGAAAGGACACGAACTCATCGTTTTTTATGGCCGCGTAGTATTCCATAGTGTATATGTGCCACATTTTCCCTGTCCAGTCTGTCATCGATGGGCATTTGGGTTGGTCCCAAGTCTTTGCTATTGTAAGCAGTGCTGCAGTGAACATATATGTGCATGTGTCCTTATAATAGAACGATTTATAATCCTTGGGATATATACCCGGTAATGGGATTGCTGGGTCAAATGGAATTTCTACTTCTAGGTCCTTGAGGAATTGGCACACTGTCTTCCACAATGGTTGAACTAATTTACACTCCCACCAACAGTGTAAAGTGTTCCTATTTCTCCACATCCTCTGCAGCATCTGTTGTCTCCAGATTTTTTAACGATTGCCATTCTAGCTGGCGTGAGGTGGTATCTCAATGTGGTTTTGATTTGCATTTCTCTAATGACCAGTGATGATGAGCATTTAAATGTTTGTTGGCCTCATATATGTCTTCTTTTACAAAGTGTCTGTTCATATCCTTTGCCCACTTTTGAATGGGTTTGTTTGCTTTTTTCTTGTAAATCTGTTTTAGTTCTTTGTAGATTTTGGATATAAGTCCTTTGTCAGATGGGTAGACTGCAAAAATTTTTTCCCATTTTGTTGGTTACTGGTTCACTCTAATGATTGTTTCTTTCGCTGTGCAGAAGCTCTGGAGTTTAATTAGATCCCATTTGTCTATTTTGGCTTTTGTTGCCAATGCTTTCGGTGTTTTAGTCATGAAGTCCTTGCCTGTGCCTATGTCCTGAATGGTTTTACCTAGGTTTTCTTCTAAGGTTTTTATGGTGTTAGGTCTTATGTTTAAGTCTTTAATCCATCTGGAGTTAATTTTAGTGTAAGGTGTCAGGAAGGGGTCCAGTTACTGCTTTCTGCATATGGCTAGCCAGTTTTCCTAACACCATTTATTAAACAGGGAATCCTTTCCCCATTGCTTGTTTTTGTCAGGTTTGTCAAAGATCAGATGGTTGTAGATGTGTGGTGTTGCCTCCGAGGACTCTGTTCTGTTCCATTGGTCTATATCTCTGTTTTGGTACCAGTACCATGCTGTTTTGATTGCTGTAGCCTTGTAGTATAGTGTGAAGTCAGGTAGCGTGATGCCTACTGCTTTGTTCTTTTTGCTTAGAATTGACTTGGCTATGTCGGCTCTCTTTTGGTTCCATGTAAAGTTTAAGGTGGTTTTTTCGACTTCTGTGAAGAAGGTCATTGGTAGCTTGATGGGGATAGCATTGAATCTATAAATTACTTTGGGCAATATGGCCATTTTCACAATATTGAGTCTTCCTAACCATGAGCATGGAATGTTTCTCCATCTGTTTGTTTTCTCTTGGTTCGTTGTGTAGTTTGTAGTTCTCCTTGAAGAGGTCCTTTACATCATTTGTTAGTTGTATTCCTAGGTATTTTATTCCCTTTGTAGCAATTGTGAATGGCAGTTCATTCTTGATTTGGCTCTCTTTAAGTCTGTTATTTGTGTATAGGAATACCTGTGATTTCTGCACATTGATTTTATATTCTGAGACTTTGCTGAAGTTGCTTATCAGTTTCAGGAGATTTTGGGTTGAGACAATAGGGTCTTCTAAATATACAGGCATGTCATCTTGAAATAGAGACAATTTGACTTCCTCCTTTCCTAATTCAATACCCTTTAATTTCTTTTTCTTGCCTGATTGCTCTGGCTAGAACTTCCAGTACTATATTGAATAGGAGTGGTGAGAGAGGGCATCCTTGTCTAGTGCCAGATTTCAAAGGGAATGCTTCCAGTTTTTGCCCATTCAGTATGATATTGGCTGTTGGTTTGTCGTAAATAGCTTTTATTATTTTGAGATATGTTCCATCAATACCTAGTTTGTTGAGAGTTTTTAGCATAAAGGCTGTTGAATTTTGTCGAAGATTCAGAGAACTGGATCTGTTGAGATAATCATGTGGTTTTTGTCTTTGATTCTGTTTATGTGGTGAATTACGCCCCGGGGTGAGGCCTACTTGATCGTGATGGATAAGCTTTTTGATTGCATTGGTTTGCCAGTATTTTATTGAAGATTTTTGCATCTGTGTTCATCATGGATATTGGCCTGAAGTTTACTTTTCTTGTTGAGTCTCTGACAGGTTTTGGTATCAGGATGATGTTGGTCTCAAATGACTTGGGGAGGATTCCCTCTGTTTGGATTGTTTGGAATAATTTCAGAAGGAGTGGTACCAGGTCCTCTTTGTATGTCTGGTAGAATTCGGCTGTTAACCCATCTGGACCTGGGCTTTTTTTGGTTGGTAAGCTGTTAATTGCTGCCTCAACTTCAGCCCATGTTATTGGTCTATTCAGGGTTTTGACTTCTTCCTAGTTTAGGCTTGGGAGGGCGTAAGTATTCAGGAATTTATCCATTTCTTCCAGGTTTACTGGTTTATGTGCGTAGAGTTATTTGTAGTAATCTCTGATGGTGATTTATATTTCTATGGAATCTGTGGTGATATCCCCTTTATCGTTTTTTATTGCATCCATTTGATTATTTTCTCTTTTCTTTTTTATTACTGGCTAGTGGTCTGTTTATTTTGTTGATCTTTTCAAAAAACCAGCTCCTGGATTTATTCATTTTTGAGAAGGGTTTTTTATGTGTCTATCTCCTTCAGTTCTGCTCTGATCTTAGTTATTTCTTGTCTTCTGCTAGGTTTTGAATTTTTTTGATCTTGCACCTCTAGCTCTTTCAATTTTAACGATAGGGTGTCGATTTTAGATCTTTCCTTCCTTCTAATGTGGGTATTTATTGCTATAAATTTTCATCTAAACACTGCTTTATATGTGTCCCAGAGATTCTGGTACATTGTGTCTTCGTTCTCGTTGGTTTAGAACATCTTTATTTCTGCCTTCATTTCATTGTTTATCCAGTCAACATTCAAGAGCCAGTTGTTCAGTTTCCATGAAGTTGTGAGGTTCTGAGTTAGTTTTTGAATTCTGAGTTCTAATTTGATTGCACTGTGGTCTGAGAGACTGTTCGTTATGATTTCCGTTCTTTTGCATTTGCTGAGGAGTGATTTACTTCCAATTATGTGGTCAATTTTAGAGTAGGTGTGATGTGGTGCTGAGAAGAATGTATATTCTGTGGATTTGGGGTGGAGGATTCTGTAAATGCCTATTAGGTTTGCAAGTCCTGGATATCGTTGTTAATTTTCTGTCTCATTGATCTGTCTAATATTGACAGTGGAGTGTTAAAGTCTCCCACTATTATTGTGTGTGAGTCTAAGTCTCTTTTTAGGTCATTAAGAACTTGCTTTATGTATCTTGGTGCTCCTGTGTTGGACGCGTACATATTTAGGATCGTTAGCTCTTCTTCTTGCGTTTATCCTTTATTATTATGTAATGCCCTTCTTTAGATCTGTAATACCCTTCCCTTGTCTCTTTTGATCTTTGTTGGTTTAAAGTCTATTTTATCACAGACTAGAATTGCAACTCCTGCTTTTTTTTTTTTTTTGCTTTCCATTTACTTGGTAGATCTTCCTCCATCTTTTTATTTTGAGCCTTTTGTATATCCTTGCATGTGAGATGGGTTTCTGGATACAGCACACGGATGAGTTTTGATGTTTTATCCAATATGCTAGTCTGTGTCTTTTAATTGGAGCATTTAGCCCATCTATATTTAAGGTTAATATTGTTATGTGTGAATTTGATCCTGCCATTTTGATGCCAGCTGGTTGTTTTGTCCATTAGTTGATGCAGTTTCTTCATTGTGTTGATGCTCTTTACCATTTAGTATGTTTTTGGAATGGCTAGTAATGGTTGTTCCTTTCTATGTTTAGTGCTTCTCTCAGGAGCTCTTGTAAAGCATGCCTAGTGGTGATGAAATATCTGAGCAATTGCTTGTTCATAAAGGATTTCATTTCTCCTTCACTTATGAAGCTTAGTTTGGCTGTATCTGAAATTCTAGGTTGAAAGTTATTTTCTTTAAGGATGTTAAATATTGGCCCCCACTCTCTTCTGGCTTGTAGAGTTTCTGCTGAGAGGTCTGCTGTGAGTTTGATGGGCTTCCTTTTGTGGGTTACCCGACCTTTCTCTCTGGCTGCCCTTAGCATTTTCTCCTTCATTTCAACCCTGGTGAATCTGACGATTATGTGCCTTACGGTTGCTCTTCTTGAGGAATATCTTTGTGGTGGTCTCTGTATTTCCTGGACTTGAATATTGGCCTGCCTTGCTAGGTTGGGGAAGTTTTCCTAGATAATATCCTGAAGACTGTTTTCCAGCTTGGATTCATTCTCTCCGCTACATTCAGGTACACCTACCAAACGTAGGTTACATCTTTTTACATAATCCCATATTTCTTGGAGACTTTGTTCATTTCTTTTTACTCTTTTTTCTCTGATCTTGCCTTCTCATTTTATTTCATCGAGTTGATCTTCAATCTGTGGTATCCTTTCTTCTGCTTGGTTGATTTGGCTATTGAAACTTGTGTATGCTTCATCAAGTTCTCGTGTTGTGTTTTTCAGCTCCATCAATTCATTTGTATTCCTCTCTAAGCTGTTTATTCTCGTTAGCATTTCATCAAACCTTTTTCAAGGCTCTAAGTTTCTTTGCGTTGGGTTAGAATGTGATCTTTTAGCTCAGAGAAGTTTGTTATTACCCACCATCTGAAGTCTGTTTCTGTCAATTCATTAGACTCATTCTCTATCCAGCCTTGTTCCCTTGCTGGTGAGGAGTTGTGATTCCTTGGAAGAAAAAAAAAAAGGGTATTTTTATCCTTTTTGTACTGGTTTCTTCCCATCTTTGTGGTTTTATCTACCTGTGGTATTTACACTTGGTGACTCTCGAATGGGGTCTCTGAGTGGATGTCCTGTTGTTGCTGATGAAGTTATTTCTTTCTGTTTCTTAGTTTCCTTCTAACAGTCAGGGCCCTCTGCTCTAGGACTGCTAGAGGTCCTGCTAGAAGTCCACTCCAGACCCTGCTTGCCTGGGGATCACTTGCAGTGGCTGCAGAACAGTAAGGGTTTCTGCCAGTTTCTTCTTCTGTTGTCTTTGCTGCAGAAGGATACCCATAGATGTCAGCCTGAGCTCTCCTTTATGAGGTGTCTCTTTGGTTATACGGGGGTCGGGGAGCTGCTTGAGGAGACAGTCTGTCCCTTGTAGGAGCTCAAGTGCTGAGCTGTGAGCTCCGCTGTTCTGTTCAGAGCTGCTTGGCAGGAACATTTAACTCTGCTGCAGCAGAACTCATAATCACCTTTTTTTCCCAGGTGCTCTGTTCCGGGAAGGTCGTGCTTTATTTATAAGTTCCTGTCATTCTGCTGCCTTTTTTCAAAGATGCCCTGCCCAGTGAGAAGGTAGCCTAGTCACAGTCTGCCAGCAGAGGCGTTGCTGAGCTGTCATGGGCTCTGCCCGGCTGCTGTGTAAACGTCCTTGCAGTTTTGTTTATACGGGTATAGTTAGAACTGCCTCAGTAATGGTGGTCTGCCTCAGTAATGGTGGAGTGTCTCTGTAATGGCGGCCTGCCTCAGTCATGGTGGACTGCTTCGGTAGTGGTGGACTGCCTTGGTCCTGGCGGGTGCCCTTCCCCCCACAGAGCTGGACCGTCCCAGGTCCAGCTGTGCTTGCTGTGAAACTATCAATCCAGAGTGTTTCAGATTGCTGGTCTTTGTGGGGGTGGGACTAGCCGAGCGAGATCACCTGGCTCCCTGTTTCAGCCTCCTTTTCTTCAGTTGAACGGGCGACTCTGTCTCCCAGGCATTCCAGTCGCCAGTTGAAATGGTGCCTGGATTTCTGTGAGTTTTTGTGTGGAGACCCGCTGCACTGGCTGAAACAGCCATGCTGGAGACTCGTGGTAGTTTTCCACCCAGGAATATCCAGGTCTGTGGGCAGTAAAAATCTGTTTGGAAATGCGGTGATCACTCACCCTCTGCGTTTTCGCTGGGAACTGCAATCCAGAGCTGTTCCTATTTGGCCATCTTGGATCCTCCATGAAGTTGTTTTTCAACATATTTATGTGAAGTGTGTTTTTTGCCAATGACTAAGTCTAAAAAGAAAGTAAATCTTGGGGATTTAATTGTATTTTAGATATAGAAAAATTGGTAAATTTGTGATGTAAGAAAATTATATACATATTATAAAATAAAATAGGACATTGTGATTTTTCTGCTTTCAAAATATTTAAATATATCCCTTAAGCAATATGTTTAATATGAAGTTGCCTCTCATCCCCCCTTACGAAAGACTCTTATTGAGCTTTTCTCTTTCCTTGATTTTAGTCTTTCATGAAATGATGTTAAAGATAGACTTCATTACTTTTTAAAAAAACCTGAAATGAAAAAACCTCCCCAGTTTTTTTATTTCACTCATCCATGAAATCCAAAGGCTTGATCCTTAACTTAGAAGACAGGTGTAGACTGAATCAATGAATGATAAGATTTAAACTTGCTTCTGGTGGGGTGCAGTGGCTCATGCCTTGTAATACTAGCACTTCGGGAGGCCAAGGTCAGAGGATTGGTTGAGCCCAGGAGTTTGAGACCAGCCTGGACAACATGGTGAATCCCCATCTCTACCAAAAAGTTAAGTAGGCATGCTGCTGCATGCTTATGGTCCAAGTTACTTGGGAGGCTGAGGTGGGAGGCTCGCTTGTGCCCTGGAGGTTGAGGCTGCAGTGAGTAGCCTGTCCCTTATAGGAGTTCAAGTGCTGAGCTGTGAGCTCCATTGTTCTGTTCAGAGCTGCTGGGCAGGTACATGATGGTACCACTGGACACTAGCCTGGGTAGCAGAGCAAGACTTTGTCTCAAAAAAATGTATATATAAATGTTGGGGAGGATGTAGGTTGAAAGGAACCCTTGCAGACTGTTGGAGAGAATGTAAATTGATACAGCTGCTATGAAAAACCCCACTGAACTCCAGCTTGGGCAACAGAGTGAGACCTTGTCTCAAAACAAAAAAACAGATAGGCTGGGCCTGGTGGCTCATGCCTGTAATCCCTGCACTTTGGGAGGCCAAAGCGGATGGATCACTTGAGGTCAGGAGTTCGAGACCGGCATGGCCAGCATGATGAAACCCTTTCTCTACTATAAATACAAAAAATTAGCTGGGTGTGGTAGCGTGTGCCTATAATCCCAGGTGCTCAGGAGGCTGAGGCAGGAGAATCACTTGAACCCAGGAGGCAGAGGTTGCAGTGAGCCAAGATTGCACCAGTGCACTCCAGCCTGGGCAACAAAAGCAAAACTCCGTCTCTAAATAAATAAATAAATAAATAAACTTGCTTCGGTCACAGGCCCTAGCAGCTTTGGCAAATCTCTCCACTTAGGGCCTTGAACTCCTCACCTGTGAAAGAGGGACCTGACAGTGGTCATCCCTGAGGTCCCAGCATCTAAGTCATAACATGACACAAAGCAATGCAGGGCTGGGTGCAGTGGCTCATGCCTGTAATCTCAGCACTTTGGGAGGCCGAGGCGGGTGGATCTCTTGAGGTCAGGAGTTTAAGACCCTCTTGGCCAATACGGTGAAATCCTATCTCTACTAAAAATACAGCAACAACAAAAAAATTAGCTGGGTGTGGAGACGCATGCCTGTAGTCCCAGCTACTTGAAAGGGTGAGGCAGGAGAATTGTTTGAACCTGGGAAGTGGAGGTTGCAGTGAGCCAAGATTGTGCCATTGCACTCCATCCTGAGTGTTGCAGTGAGACTCCATTGCAAAAAAAAAGGTAAACCAGCATGGTAAGTCTGGGTTTTTATATGTTGGGTCTTTGGACTATGTTGTTTGCCTTGGCCACATTAGCTTTCTCCTGCTGTGGGTATGGCCTGGCTTTGTGGGATGCCTAAATCTGTTTTCAGATCATGATTTTGAGTGAGATACAAGTGTGGCTACTTGGAAAGTATTCAGTAGCATCTCTGAACACTATAGTAATAGAAATCCTATCCTTGTCCTTTCTGCTGAGCAGCCTGTTGGAGCATGTCTGGGTTGGCCCAGCCCCAGGGATGAGGCCGGCAGCTTGAGGGTCCAGTGTTTCCAGTTGTCTTCCCGGCCCTGCTCCGGGGCCTGCACGTAACCTGCTGCTCTGCAGTGCCCAGCACAGAGCAGTGTCTGCTGAATGCATGAATCAAGCAAAACATCAAACAGAGTCCTTGACATGGGAAAAACATGTTCCCAGCCACCACCAGCTGCACATTGACATCTATCTGCCTTCCCACTGAGGGGACAGAGTAATGTAAATCAGCTCTTTATGGACTGAAGGGATGATCCTGACCTTCTTGTCAAAGTAAACAGACTAAGTAGCCTGGAAAAAAAAAGAGCCTTAGAGGAACTTGGCTGTCAAAATTATAAGGAGGGTTTTCTTTTAGATGGAGTCTTGCTCTGTCGCCCAGGCTGGAGTGCAGTGGTGTGATCTCAGCTCACTGTAACCTCTGCCTTCTGGGTTCAAGAGATTCTCCTGCCTTAGCCTCCCAAGTAGTTGGGATTACAGTAGCTGGGATTACAGGTGCACGCCACCATGCCTGGCTAATTTTTGTATTTTTAGTAGAGATGGGGTTTTGCCATGTTGGCCAGGCTGGTCTTGAACTCCTCTATCTGCCTCTGCCTCCCAAAGTGCTAGGATTACAGGTGTGAGCCACTGTGCCTGGCCTATATTGTGGATTTTATGTAGATGTTCCAGTGGCTTTTAGAAAGGTCTTTATGATTTCACACATCTGACCAGAGTCTCCCCACTCCCTCTGCAGAGAGCTATAGAACATTCTCTTTCATCCCACAGGTATTAGCTTCCTACATGAAGACAATCAGGTTTAAGTGAATACAAATTGTACATCTCTTTCCATGTACCAGGGAAGTATTTTTGGTGCCTCCAAAGACCGGGCATAGTCCACACCTCTGCTGGCCTTCACACAGCTACAGCCAGGCAGTACAGAGGCCCTGCCCCCTGCTGCCCACAGGCATGAAGCAGGTGGGAAGGGGGATGCTTGTGCCACCTTGCAGGTGGGCAAGCAGGCTCATGGGCAGAGTTATACATAAGGTGGATGAAGAGGAGGACAGCTCTAGGGTGTGAATAGCTAGCTGCTGAAAAACATCCAGTGCCCAGTGTGGGTACTTGAGAGTTATTCTCATAAAACATGTGAGGCAGAGTCAGTCAGGTGTGGTGGTACATGCCTGTGGTCCCAGCTACTCAGGAGGCTGAGGCAGGAGGATTCCTTGAGCCCAGGGCCTTGTGGTTGCAGTGAGCCGTGATCGTGCCACTGCACACCAGCCTGGCTGACAGAGCGAGACCATGTCTCCAAGAAAAAAAAAACAAGATTTCTATAAATACTTGCTGTATGACACCAAATGAAACCTAAAAGCAAATAAATAAATAATAAAGGTTACACAGAGCAGCAGCTTTGTTAACAAGAGCCTTATATTAATAGTTGCTGCTAGGAAAACAAGCTGGTTGGTGACCTCCCTAGAGGGTGTCCCACATGTCTGGCAAATGAACAGACAGAGCTCCTGGTCCTGAGTGTCTTGGGAGGCCCATGGGCATGCTGCATGGCTGATCTGGGCACTGCAGCCTGAGCTGTCATGGGTGTGGGGTGTTAGTGCCTGTAGACCTACACTGCCTCCTCCTTCAGGGCTTACTGGTGGTTTCCTTTCCTACTTCAAGTCAGGTTTTAAAAGAAGAATTGCACATTCCTCCGCAGTTTCCTGGAAATTTACCTTTGTGCCTGAGTCATTTCTACTCCCTCTGGACCTAAGTCATATCTGTTCACTTCTTTGTCAACCTTGTGCCCAGTTTAAGCTTTTACACTTGCTCCTTGTATGTGTGTTTTCAGGGTGTGGACTGTTTTCTTTAAAAACATCATTGCAAGCCATTGCAGAAGAGGAAAGTAATGTAGCTACAGAAAAAGACATGAAAAACAGATTTAGTGCCTGAAGTTTCTAGGAAAACTGGCAGTGCTGACAGCATTCACGGTCATGCCCTAAGTGGAATCATCATCTGTGTGTCACCGACATGCTGCTGTGGTCAGGAGACAGGCTTTCCACCCCCTACTCCACTTGCCACTGTGGCTTCTACCCACCATTTGTTTTCCTAGACCTGTTTGGGGAGCACCAGTTCCTGAGCAGGAGTTCTGGCTGGTGGGCCTGTGGACTGCCTGACCCAGAAGCATGTGGACAACTGATAGTGGGGAGGCACTTCCCAAAAGGAGGAAAGCGTGCAGTGTAGATGAAGAACCAGAAGCCTGGGTTCACTGCATCTCATCTACCTTGCCTGCCCAGGCTGGGAGCTCCAGGGGCAGACCAAGCCTGCCTGGGCTCTCCAGAACAACTGAGCATTCCTTGGGTGTCTTGCTCAGTGCTTCTGGCCTGGTCTTCATGGCTCAGAAGCCCCTGCTCATTCGTGGGTTTCTCCAGGGGGCCAGGGAGGACTGGAACAGCCTGAGATGATGGATGTGTGCACTTGTCATATCCAAGGGGTATATTTCCAAATAATTTACCAGCAAAATTGAGGGGCTGGCTGACTCTGTGCATCCCGAGCATGAACTTTATCACCAGGAAATGGAAGTATGGTCCCAGAGTGGATGGGGATCAGGGTGGTTACAGTCAGTGTGTACGGCAGCTCCTGTGCATAGAAAAGTGACATGGGCCAGGTGTGTTGGCTCACGCCTGTAATCCCAGCACTTTGGGAGGCTGAGGTGGGTGGATCACAAGGTCAGGAGTTTGAGACCAGCCTGGTCAACATGGTGAAACCCTGTCTCTACTAAAGATACAAAAAAATTAGCCAGGTGTGGTGGTACACATCTGTAATCCCAGCTACCAGGGAGGCTGAGGCAGGAGAATTGCTTGAACCCGGGAGGTGGAGGTTGCAGTGAGATGAGATCACACCACTGCACTCTAGCCTGGGCGATAGGGTGAGACTCCATCTCAAATAAAAAAAGAAGAGGCATTGAATGCCATGAGATACCTGCTGTTGTCTCTTCGCATCACGGTGGGAGGACAGCACTGCCAGCGGCTCTGTCTGTTGCTGCAGGGGTGGCCCATGTCTGCTGTGTCCACAGTGGTAGCCGCTCGCCCACATGACTGGCTGCCCACATGAGCACTTGAAAGGTGACTCATGGGACCGAGGAACTGAACAAATGTAAGCAGCCACATGGGGTGACTGGCTATCGTAAGGAGCTGAGCAGCCACAGAGGTTTCCATTTCAGGCTTGCCATTCACACTAACACCTTGTCAGTCTTTTTTTTTTTTTTTTTTTTTTTGGGACGGAGTTTCGCTCTTGTTACCCAGGCTGGAGTGCAGTGGCGCGATCTCGGCTCACCGCAACCTCCGCCTCCTGGGTTCAGGCAATTCTCCTGCCTCAGCCTCCTGAGTAGCTGGGATTACAGGCACGCGCCACCATGCCCAGCTAATTTTTTGTATTTTTAGTAGAGACGGGGTTTCACCATGTTGACCAGGATGGTCTCGATCTCTTGACCTCGTGATCCACCCGCCTCAGCCTCCCAAAGTGCTGGGATTACAGGCTTGAGCCACCGCGCCCGGCCTCAGTCTTACCCAAAAGTTCATTGACGCCAAATCTTAGGCCACATGGTTCACGCAGGGAAAGTGGCTTCCAGAAGCTGATGACCATGGTGGATAATGCACCAAACACCCGGACATGGGACATTTCTTTTTTTTTTTTGAGATGGAATCTCACTTTTGTCACCCAGGCTGAAGTGCAGTGGCTTGATTTGGCTTACTGCAACCCTTCCCTCCTGGGTTCAGGCGATTCTCCTGCCTCAGCCTCCCGAGCAGCTGGGATTATAGGTACATGCCACCATGCTCAGCTAGTTTTTGTAGCTTTAGTAGAGACAGGGTTTCACCATGTTGGCTAGGCTGATTTTGAACTCCTGACCCACCTGTCTCGGCCTCCCAAAGTGCTGGGATTACAGGCGTGAGCCACTGCATCTGGCTTGGTTTTCACTCATTTTTCCTTCTTATTCTCTGCAGTTCTCCTTTTTTTCTAGTGCATATGTGAACCCATCATAGGAGCCAGATACAAAACCTCTCAGCAAGGCCACCTAGTCATGCACAGAACATATATTTGCTGAGTACCTGCCCAAGGCCCCACGCTTAGTGAACCTGGGACAGTGCAAGAGTGTGCAAGTGCTGCCCTAAATGCTTTAGAGCTAGTGTTTTCTTTAACCCTGAGGATACCTTTGGAAGGTGTAAGCAGCAGCCAGCTCCACAGGGAGCAGCCTGCAGAAGGTGGGCTATGAACACACCTGACCACAGGCATCTTCCCTGTGTGCGAGGGCCTGTGTGTGGGTGTAGTGCAGGAGGAAGGGTGACAGTTCGTGGGGCGAGAGTGCCTTCTCTTGTTTTTGGCCTGAGCAGGGGGTGCTGGGAGGTACCAGTCACTGAGGTAGAGGTTAAGTAGAGAAAACCTGGAGTTCCTTTCTGTGCAGGTGAATCTTGAGAGGGCATTGTCTCAGTCAGATTCCTAGCAGGACAGATGGACACTCAAGTGAGGACTGTAGAAGGCTTTTTTGCATGGGACTCATTACAAAGGAGGGGCCAGGCCAGGGCCTGCTGCAGAGTGCAGGAGTAGGCAGCCCATGTCCCTCTAGCAGTAGTGTGTCAGGGAGGCCACATGGAGGAGTGGGGCCTGCACAGGGCACATGGGGCAGGGGTGGGTGGGGAGTGTCCCAGCCTCTCTCCTTCCTGCAGCCCCACCCTTGCTTGTCCCCAGAGGGAAGCTGGGTTTGTGACTGGCCAAGATAGCAAGACCCCCATCTCTACAAAAAATAATTAGCTGGGTATGGTGGCATGCATCTGTAGACCCAGCTACTTGGGAGAATAAGGCAGGAGGATTGCTTGAACCCAGGAGTTTGATGCATGAACTATGACAATACCACTGCATTCCAGCCTGGGTAACAGAGCAAGACCCTGTCTCTTAAAAAACCAACCCAAAAAGAGAAGTCAGAGAGCAGGGCAGGAAGGGCACCTTTGGGAAAATGAACCAGCTCACCTGTGTCTGCAGTTCAGGCGAACCAGGCTGAGTATAGACAAGGGAGATCTCAGCTGCAAGTGACATTTAACTGCTCGGTGCCCAGGTATCAGCACTGACAGTGGGAGAATCAAAGTCAGAGTCCTGGGCTGCCCTGCTCAGTCATTTCTTATCAGCCTCCTCCCCTCCAGACTGAAGTAAAAACCTAGTTTAGTTTTGCTTCATAAGATCTGTTTTCCAGTGTATTTCACACTTGCATTTCTCTGCCTGGCCTGCTTGAATTCCGTGGTGCTCTTCCTGAACGCTGGCACTGAGGTGTCTGTTTTCTAAACGCTGCGGAGTAGTTCAGCTGGCAGGCAGGTCAAAAGGCAGATGGTTGTTTAAAGACTGTGCCTCTGTTTGACCCAGAGAAACCATAGTGACATATTTGCTGTGCCCCCTTTTTCTTTAACGGGCCTGGAAGCAATTTCAGGCACGTTGTTTTGCGTCCATGGTGCATTTTCTCAGGCTGGGTTCCTCCACCACAGGTTCATTGCAGAAGAGGCCGCAGCTTCTGGGGCCAAGTGTGTGCTCACCCACAGCCCGACCTGGATCATCGACCCCATTGATGGCACCTGCAATTTTGTGCACAGGTGAGCTGAGCAGGGATCGCCTCCATTGGAGGGCTTAACATGTCCTCTTCTGTGAGGTTTTGTCTTTTCAAAAGCAGCATTTTTAAAGGCAGGAATATATAAACAAACCTATAGTAGGCTCATAGTCTCATTAGAAAGATAATCAGATCTTGAAATAAGGTTTTCCATTTGTGAGAGGCTCTTGGAGTATGTAAGGAAATCTGCACTTGTTTAAAAGCCAATTTATGTTGGATTGCATTTAAAAAGGACCCCTTCTAGGAGTCCCACTCCCCCCACTCCACCCCCACTGGAGAAACAGGCGAAGTTGGATACAAAGCCTGTGCTGCCCCACAGTGGCCGGAGTCCGACGTGTCAAGAGTGGCCCATGACAAGTGAGATTTAAGAGCCATCTTCCTGTATGAGAATGAACCTTGTGGTTATAAAAACCAGGAGGTTTGGGGAGTTCAGAAGGGCCTGTAGGGGGAGGTGAAGGGAATGGAACTTTGGGGATGGCAAAGTGACAGGGATGGGGAGGTGACAGGGACGCGACCACAGGTGTTCTCTGACAGGAACAGGTGGTGGTGCTGTGGTGCCTGTCCGGGGTCACACACAGGTGGCTGAGGGCCTGAGGCACAGAGCATGATGTAACTTTCACAAGAGGGCGTTTGTCCAGCTCTGGAGAACCCTGGAGAGATTCCCATTCCGTGGGTGGGTGGCCTGCGGCTCCCGCGTTCACAGTGCACGCTAGCACACTGGGCTACATGCGCTGAGTGGGAAGGGTGAGCAGAGCCCGGAAGTGGGCTCCTTTATGATCTGCCTCTGATGGCATGTTTATATGTAAAATGTGAAGTTATGCCACGCTAAGCACGGCCTTTTTCTCAGTGAGAACTGCCTTGAGAATTCAGTCGTGCCTACACAAGGTGACCCTTTTGAGGCAGTGGAGTCATGCCATCTGGTGCCAGCAACTGTGTCACCAATCTCTCATTTCAACTAAAGCATGACCCTTCCCAGGGCTCCCTTCCCTGGTGTATGTCACTGAGTGGAGCTTCATCACTATTGCACGCTCGTGGTTCCAGGGTGCTAATAATGGGGACATGGCAGGTGAAGCTCCATCACATGGTGAAGGCCACACATCTATCCGAGGGTCTTTGGTGGCTCCAGAGACACAGTTTCCAGTGCTTCCCTGTCTGCACCCCTGGGGGGAATCTTGGGACTGGGGAGGTGACTGAGAGAAGAGCAACAATTTCAGAGCAGGCCCCAGAGCTGATCCTGACCGTTCCTGAACCCCATGCTACAGCTGTGGCAATCACCGTGGTCTGAAGACATCTGAAAGCCACCAGCAGCTGCCACTCAGATGGCGCCTGTTCACCCCTGTGCCTACCAGCACTGGGCCATAGCAGTGGGGGAAAGCTCTCCTGGGCACCAGAACAAGTTCAAGACCTGGCACATGGTGCATTTGCCCTGGAAGCCAGTGGCTCATCCCAGTGTCCTGCACACCCCAGCAGTCAGAATTTCGTTTGTGTCCATTTTGCTTTGCATTTTTCCTGTCAGTTTGCAGTACCCGGCCTTTCCTGCTTGTTTTTCAGTTCCAATGATCTCCCTATAAAGGAAGGATTATTTTGAAGATACTGAGCAGGAACAGCAAAACCACAGACCCACAGGCAAACTGTTCTTGAATACTGTCCGCAGCCATGGCTGTCCCTACAGCTGGCTGCTGGGCACTCAGGCAGGTCCAGAAATGCTAGCAGTGCCACGAGGTGGGCTGTGGCTCAGAACTGGCTCCTGTGGGGAGGCTGCAGTTCCTCCTGGGACCACCTGCCTGGCACCCCACCTGGGACTGGGGTCTGGCTTTTGGGGAGGGCTCTGCCGTTCCTTTAGGTCCGGAGAACCAGAAAACAGATGATTGAGATCATTCCTAATTGGGCATCAGAGCGTTGTTGAGTTACGTCAGTCTTATGTGACTTTCATGGTGCTGTTTTCTTTCAAGGTTAGCTGCCTTATGACATGGTCAGTTTAGTCTGTTTTTCTTGGAAGCAGTTAGTGAAATTGTGGGAAGCAGTTTTTAAACAACCAACCCACCCAGAGTGTAAGAAGGTCCTTCTGAGCCTGGGAGGAGCTGCACAGCACACAGCTCCCGCACAGCACACAGCTCCCGCACAGGCTCCCGAGAGCTGCTGCTCTTCCTCCGGAGAGTAAACCTTTCTATCTTCCTTTGCAGATTCCCGACCGTGGCGGTCAGCATTGGATTTGCTGTTCGACAAGAGGTGCGGGTGTGGCCTGGCCCCCAGGGCCCCTCCCTGGACTCCCTCTGGCCATCCTTCCTTTCTGGCTTCAGCCTCTGTGCGCTGGGTTTGCAGTTTACCCTGTGCCTTAATCATGACTGGCAAATCCAAGCCTGTGGGTTTCAAATCTGAGAAAATAAATAAGGGCAGACTGGCTTTGGGGTGTGCAGGGTGGGGCTCCGTGGTTGGCCCTCATCCCCGTTGGAGGGCTGGCCTCGTGTTCCCCCGGGGTCTTTTTGTGACATTGCTGTGGAAGCGGAAGTCCCGAGTGAACTGTCCAAGTCCGTCTCCAGCTGACCCCTAGAGCGTGTGATCTGCTCACAAACTAAAAGGAGCACTTATTTTTGGAGAACGTCCTCAATCCCAATATTCTAATCATTCTTTCTTATCTTCCTCCGGTTATTAGCATGAGAACGCAGCTTTTTCAGAGTTCCCATAGGCCTTCTGAACTACACAGTGTTGTGGGACCTGCATGGAAGGCATGGGGCTGAGGTTTCAACCTTATTAAGCAATTCAAGCAGCAGCACTGAGAAGAGCCTTAATTTCTTTGTAATTAAAACAGTTTTATTTAAATAGTGCTCCATGTTTCTCAAAAGCAGCCCTCCTTCAGAGCAGCATTTGTACAGTTTCCCCTCAGTCTCAGCACAGACTCCCTGGCAGGGGAGCTGAGAGAAGTACTTAAGATGAAGTACTTATGTACTAAAGTATCTCAAAGTACTTAAGCTGAAGATAAGAACTGTAATAGTGAAATTTGCCTAAGGATGCAGTGATTGACTTCTTTCTCTGTCAAATAATATTGTGTCGCCCAGCGAGTGTAGGAGGCTGAGCAGCACTTCAGGGGTTGATTGCTCTGTGACTGTGCGAAGGGCTGCTGGAACAAGTGGCTAGGTCCTCAGCCTCTCTGTGGGTCTGCTAGGGTCTGTCCTCTGTTCCTAGACTGAACACAGGAGGTCCTGGCTTCTACTGGTGGTCTCCTCCGCATGGGAGTGGGGACTGGGACATTCCTCTGTGATCTGGGAGCCCTTCACAGGCCTCAGAAACTAGCCCAATTCTAGGACTGCCCTGGTCATGAGGATCCCTTTAAAGCCAGTGTACTGGAAGGGGAAGCATGAGGAAATGCTGCCAGACAGCTGCAGGTTCTGAATAAGTGCTGACTGAATGACCCACCCCAACCCCCAGAAATGAACCCTTTTTCTAGCTTGGGGCATCCACTTCAGTGTGGTGGTGCTCACCCCAGGGCCAGCCAAGCCTTTCCTAAGGCATTTGGCTGGGGTGTTATTTTTCATTTTCCAGAGAGGTGAACACTTGGCTAACTTGTTAAGCAAGCACGCTTGCCCTTTTTAACCGTGAGTGGTGACAAGTCGGTAGAGGAAAGGTCACAGGGGCATGCGGCTGTGGGCTCCTGTCCTTTTCTACGTTGACCTCTTCTTTTCCTTGCTTTGTCCTGGGAGGTGGTGGTCTGACACTTTGTACCCTGATGGGGGCCAGCGGGCTGCTGTTCAGTGCACTACCTGCTCACGGGCCAGTCCTGAACCTGCGGCGCCGCCTCTCCCTCTCTGGGGCTGACCTTGGGCTTCTGGAATAGCGCTGGCTTTGCAGATGCATTCTCCATTCTTCACACGTCAGTAATTTTGAGGATTTCTTATGGGGTTCGATTAGAGTCACAAGTAACCTCCTTTTTTTTCAGCAACAAAAGGGGCCTTTCTAAAAAGTTAAGCTGTTTCAATAGCTTCTGGCTACTAATGCTTGATTATGATGTTAATTTTTAAAGTTTTACCAGTCTGAATAAAGTTTAAAATGTAGTTATTTAGCAAATGCAAACTTACTTTTATGCCCAGGTCTCATATTAAATGCAGACACTGCTTTTTCTCAGTTCCTTTTGGAAAAGTCGCTTCTGTCACATTGTCATGTGTTACCCTAACACCTAGCACAGCCTTCATCTTTGAATTACGATGTTTTTTCCCACATCAAATGAGTGAACCGCCTTTGTTTTCTGTCCTGCCTCTGCCGCCCACAGCTTGAATTCGGAGTGATTTACCACTGCACAGAAGAGCGGCTGTACACGGGCCGGCGGGGCCGGGGCGCCTTCTGCAACGGCCAGCGGCTCCGGGTCTCCGGGGAGACAGGTGGGCTTCACGAGGCTCGTCTCAGTTTATTTCTGAAGAAGGGTGAAAGGAGAATGCTAAAGCGACCAAGATGTCGGACAGTGGTGGAGGTCGCCTGCTGATGGTACCATCTCTCTTTAGGGACATCGTGTCCCTGATGAGCAGCCAGTCTGTACCTTAGTGTTCTTGTTCACATGGCCAGGAGCTTTACATGGCCTCATTCTGCTTTGCACTCACATCCCTCATCTTTCAGGCTAAGAGCACTCCAGTCTCAGTCAGGATTTGGTCGTAGTGCGACTGGGTGAGCAGCCCAAGGCCAGGCGCAGTCAGAGTGCGCTGTCCCCCTCAGAGCGCCCAGGTACACCTCAGTGGTCCTGACATTGCTAGGCGCTGCCACCTAGGTGCAGTCTGTATTCCCTGAGTGTGCACAACAGTGACTGGCTTCAGCTTCTGTGAGAAGAGCCATCCTGGGAATTGAGTGGTGTAAAGAGGTACTTTAGCCCCTCCTCTACAGCTACGGCCTGCCCTGATTTCCTTAGCCCAGAATCTCAGGGTCATCCAGTGGCTCTAAGAGAGGGCTCCTGTTTCCTGCATATTGCCTAGCACCACCTGTCCTGAATGGGCCAGTTCAGGTCTTCACCGATGCTTTTGGCCTTTCTCCCACATGGATGAAGCTGATGCTATTTTACCGCATTGTGAGACAGGTACTGTAGAGAACAGAAGGACGCCAGACAAACAAGAGAGGAGGCTCAGCCTAGTAGCAGCTGCATGGGAGACTGGAAAGCTCCTTAATACCCATCTGTTTGGGTTGGAACAGGCGGAAGTGCGTTGCTGCCTGTTAACTGCCTTGTATGTTTCTGGCATGGACATCATGTGGGGCCCCACATCTCATTCCCTGCCGGCCACACTCTTCCTTCTGCTCCCCCATCAGCCTTCTTGCTGCCTTCTCTCTTGACCCACTTCCAGCCTCTATTTTAAAAATTCCTTTCCTGGCAGCCTTTCTTCATTGTTTCTATTTATTCCTACTCTTTTCCTCCCTGGCTGATGCCTGGGTTCCCAGATGGCCTCCAAGGCTGTGAGAGGAGCTGGGACCGCAGCTCATCCCTGCTGCTGTGAGCCCGTGTGCGGGCCAGGATGGATGAGGTGTCAGGAGAGGGCCCGCCACCGTGTGAGGGACACGTTGGGTGGGACTATGCGGAGGAGAGGAGGTGGCTGCGCGGTGGCTGGGAGAGCCCAGAGCAGGGGAAGTGAGAAGTTATGGGGACCTCTGAGGGGTAGCCAGCAGCTGGACTCACCAGTAGGAGCTTCTGAACCCAGAGAGGTCTCCGAATGGCCTCTGGCCCTGCCCCACCCTCCCTTTCCACAGTGTTTTGTTTGGCCTTGTAAAAAGTAGCTTTAATTACAGCCGTGCGTGCCAGGAGGTGCTCACTCCAGCCTCATTGTGTAACTAACTGGTGGTGAGGAAGCATGCTATTAAGCATGCTTGGGTGAACTTTGCTCTATATTTCGCTGGATTATAACACTGAACTCTATTCACACACACTCGGCGTCCTGGCCGGCCGCCCTTGTAGCTCAGTCAGCCTGCAACTCTGTGTCCTCCCAGCCTGCAGGCTGCTAGCTCAAGCACCAACTCCACAAGGGAAAGGGCTTTGTCTGGTGCGCCTTTATCTGGCTCACAGTAGGCCTGGTAATTTCATAGAATGAAGGAAACATGAAGTGCTCATGTTCTACATCTCATTTGTGACTTTAGAAAAGTTCTGATGAATAAAGTACAGTGTGTTTTCTACCACAGTTGTTTTCTTTCCTGTGGGTAGCTGGACTTCTGGAGGTAATAGTGCATGCTCTTCAGCAGCACCATCTCTTGTTGGTACCACGCAGACCCGATTTCAGATCCTGATTCTGCTACTTTTTTTTTTTTTTTTTTGAGATGGAGTATTGGCCCTGTCTCCCAGGCTGGAGTGCATTGGCACAATCTTGGTTCACTGCAACCTCCACCTTCTAGGTTCAAGTGATTCTTCTGCCTCAGCCTCCTGAGTAACTGGGATTACAGGCATGCACCACCATACCCAGCTAATTTTGTATTTTTAGTAGGGATGGGGTTTCACCATGTTGGCCAGGCTAGTGTCGAGCTCTTGACCTCAAGTGATTCACCTACCTCAGCCTCCCAAAGTGCTGGGATTATAGGCATGAGCCACCTTGCCTAGTGGATTCTGCCACTTTCTAAGGTGACTGGAACTCAAGCAAGGGCCTTAACCTCGACGAACCTCAGTCCTCATATTTAAAATGGGGATGATGATGATAAGAATAAACGAGAGGATTAAATAAGTTACGCATATAAAGCACCCAGCACAGTGCCTAGGGCACAGTATCCTAAAATGAGAGCCATTATCAAAGAAGAAACTTGAATCTTTGCACAAGACCAATCAAGTCATGGCCCATTGTTAAAATGAGGACTTGTTTCTGGAGGACACAGTCATTAAAACCACCACCACTAATCTCTCTCTCTCTGCTTCCTTTGGCTTCCCCTTTCTTATTCCTATTATGCCTTCCTGGAATGTCTTCAACTCAAGTTAAAAAACAACACTAGATAGAGGTAAAGGATTAGAAGAAGGCAAGAATTTTATTAGCTGCTTCTTCAAATTCTACCATGCGAAATTTCAGACATACAGAAAGTAGACAGAAAAAGCACAGTGAAGGCCCATGACCCCTCACACGGCAGCACGCTTGTTTTGTGCTTGTCCACCAGGTCCCGCCATCCCCAGCTTCCTGAAACCAATTGCAGGCATCAGGTGACTTCCTAGCCAGTACTTCGGCGTGTCTCCAAAAACACAGACTGCTCTCATACAACCACCCACAACATCAATATCATTCTACCCCAGATTCATACCTAAAATCATCAAATAATCCCATCAGTGTTCAAATTTCCAATTGTCTCATTTTTACAGAAAGTGGCCTCCTAAGGTCACAGTCTGCATTCTGGGGGACTTCTGCTCCTGGGTCAGTCTGTGTTGCCTTTTCACTGGACAGTACTAGGAAGTATTTTTTTTTTTTTTTTGAGACGGAGTCTTGCTCTGTCGCCAGGCTGGAGTGCAGCGGCATGATCTCAGCTCACTGCAACCTCCGCCTCCAGGATTTAAACAATTCCCCTGCCTCAGCCTGCTGAGTAGCTGGGACTACAGGTGTGCGCCACCATGGCCAGCTAATTTTTTCTATTTTAGTAGAGACAGGGTTTCACCATGTTGGCCAGGATGGTCTCAATCTCCTGACCTTGTGATCTGCCTGCCTTAGCCTCCCAAAGTGCTGGAATTACAGGCATGAGCCATAGCACCTGGCTTTTTTGTTTGTTTTTATTTTTTGAGACAGGGTCTCCCTCTGTTACCCAGGCTAGAGGGTAGTGGTGCAGTCTTGGCTCATTGCAACCTCCACCTCCCAGGTTAAAGCAGTTCTCCTGCCTCAGCCTCCTGAGTAGCTGGGACTACAGGCACACTTCACCATGCCTGGCTACTTTTTTTGAATTTTTTAGTAGAGACAGGGTTTCACCATGTTGGCCAGGCTGGTCACAAACTCCTGACCTCAAGAGGTCCTTTCGCCTCAGCCTCCCAAACTGCTGGGGTTACACGCATGAGCCACTGAACCTGGCCATGTTTTTAATATAGAACTCATCATGAGTACTTGGATGTTTTTAATTCAGATGTATGACTACAAGCTTTTCTGCTTAACTCTTATGTTTCCTTTCCCCCATGCCAAAAACCCTGACTCACAGTGACACCAGGGATGAACAAATTAGTAATCATCGCAGTTAACTTGTTTGCTTTATTCCCACAATACACGCAGATCCGTTTCAGAATAACAATACTAGCCCTCCATCAGCAATTGTTAGTTTTTTTTCCCCCCCACTTTGCTTTCCTTTATCATTTTGTCCTTAGTGCACCTCCCAGTGGGATGTCTCATCAGGTCACTGCAAGGTTCACTGAAGTGAGTCCTCTCTGCTTCCTCTAGTTATGCCACTAACTGAAGATAATCATTTAGATATGTTTGTTGCACTTTGTTATAATTTAAAGGGGTTACTTTTTGAAATTTTGATCTTGTTTGACAATTATGTTCAAAAAAAGTACAGTGTTTCAAAGTCAAATCTATAAAACAAAATCTATTCCAAGGTGTTTAGCCTCTGTTTGTGTCCCCTCAGCCTCTTCCTCCTCCCATAGATAACCATTTAAAAATGTAATGGTTTTCGGGCGTGGTGGCTCACGCCTGTGATCCCAGCACTTTGGGAGGCCGAGGCAGGTGGATCATGAGGTCAAGAGATCGAGACCATCCTGGCCAACATGGTGAAACCCTGTCTCTACTAAAAATACAAAAATCAGCTGGGCATGATGTACACACCTGTAGTCCCAGCAACTCAGGAGGCTGAGGCAGGAGAATTGCTTGAACCTGGGGGGCGGAGGTTGCAGTGAGCCGAGATCACGCCATTGCACTCCAGCCTGGCGATGGAACAAGACTGTCAAAAAAAAAAAAGGTTTAACTGGCCATTGTTTACTTTAGGTGTGTTTTTAAATAAGCAGTTATCTTACTTGCTTTTGTTCTTTGAGTATAATTTTAATATTTAGAAAAGTCTATAGTTTTGTTCTAATAATTTCTTTTGTATCAAAATTTTTAGAGAATATACCTAATTCCCTCCTTTATGGATCACTTATTTATCTTGTAATTCTTCATCCCTCACTTCTTTTTTTTTTTTTTTTTTTTTTTTTTTTTTTTT
>NW_016107557.1:2347822-2360259 GCF_001604975.1 Cebus imitator | reverse complement strand
AAGCTTGAGCCACCGCGCCCGGCCCCTCACTTCTTACTATACACTCCAGTATATGTTTACAAAATGATATCCT
Source organism: Cebus imitator (assembly GCF_001604975.1). NCBI lineage: Eukaryota > Metazoa > Chordata > Mammalia > Primates > Cebidae > Cebus > Cebus imitator. The sequence continues at coordinate 2,360,186 of NW_016107557.1, read as the reverse complement.
GGTCAGGCACGGTGGCTTGTACCTATAATCCCAGTGCTTTGGGAGGCTGAGAGAGGAGGATGGCTTCAGTCTAGGTGTTCAAGACCTGCTTGAGCAACATAGCAAGACTGTATCTCTACAGATAATTTAAAAACTGGATGTGGTGACACACACCTGTAGTTCCAGCTACTCAAGAGGTTGAGATGGTTGGCCAGGTGTAATCCTAGCACTTTGGGAGGCCAAGGCAGGCAGATTGCTTGAGCCCAAGAGTTCGAGAGCAGCCTGGCCAACATGGCAAAATCCCATCTCCACTAAAAATACAAAATTTAGCAGGGCATGGTGGCATGGGCCTGTAGTCCCAGCTACTTGGGAGGCTGAGGTGGGAGGATCACCTGAGCCTGAGAGGTTGAGGCTATGGTGAGCCATGACTGCATCACTGAACAACAGCCAGGGCGACAGAGTGAGACCCCATCTCTTTTTTTTCTTTTTTTTTTTTTTGTTTTTTTGAGACAGAGTCTTGCTCTGTCACCCAGGCTGGAGTGTAGTGGCACGATCTTGCTAACTGCAACCTCCACTTCCTGGGTTGAATTGACTCTCCTGTCTCAGCCTCCTGAGTAGCTGGGATTACAGGCACCTGCCTCCGTGCCTGGCTAATTTTTGTATTTTTAGTAGCGATGGGGTTTCACCATATTGGCCAGGCTGGTCTTGAACTCCTGACCTTAGGTGATCCACCCGCCTTGGCCTCCCAAAGTGCTGGGATTACAGGCATAAGCCACCATGCCCGGTCTCAACCCCATCTCTTAAAAAGATAACCTTTACTCTCAGTAACAGTTGACAAGCTTGTTCTATGGATTGTGTCCTCTCTCCATCATCTGTCTACCTCTGGATTGCTGCACTGCATACTCACTGGGAAAGCACTTTCACCCCAAAGCTGTCATTCAGTCTTGGTTCCACAGGTAGGTACAGATTTAACTCCACCACTGTCTTGCATGCTGATACTTCTCCAGTCGTTCTGGTGGCATGAAGTACATTTTCTAGTATAGCATTTTTAAAGCTTTTTGATCTTAGGACCAACTCATCCATACTCCTGAAAAAATTACTGAAGGCCTTTAAAATATTTATTTATTTATTTATTTATTTATTTATTTATTTTGAGACAGAGTCTCATTGTTGCCCAGGCTGGAGTGTAGTGTCGTGATTTTGGCTCACTGCAACTTCCACCTCCCGGGTTCAAGCGATTCTCCTGCCTCAGGCTCCCGAGTAGCTGGGACTATAGGCGTGCGCCACCACGCCCCACCAAAAGGTCTTTAAAATATTTATTAATTCATTTTAAGATGAAAAATATTACATTTTAATATAAATAATATATGTTTATGAGAAATAATCGTATTTTCCAAAATAAAAATAACTTCATTGAGGCCAATGGGATAGTTTTACATTTTTTCCAAATTTCTTTATGTCTGGCTTGAAGTAAGACTAGATTCTCATATTGCTTCAGTATTCAACTCTGTTGTAATAAGTTGTTTTGATGTCTTTATTTTTTAATTTTTTTAAAGAGACAGTCTTGCTCTGTTGACCACACTGGAGTACAGTGGTGTGATCCACTGCAGCCTCCAACTCCAGGGCCCAAATGATCCTCCCACCTCAGCCTCCCAAGTAGCTAGCACTACAGGTGCTCACCACCACACCTGGCTAATTTAAAAAATAACTTTGTAGAGCCAGGGTCTCTACAAAAGATTAAAATTTAAAAGATTTCCCAGGCTGGTTTCGTATTTCTGGCTTCAAGCCATCCTCCCACCTCAGCGTCTGAAAGTGCTGGGATTACAGGTGTGAGCTACCACACCCAGCCTGTTTTTGATATCTTAAAAACTATCTAACCTCACACAGATACATAATTGGAAAAAGGAGAAATATTTTAAATCTCTTTTCAGATAATTGAGGGCATTATTATTTGATATCAAACCAAAACTCAACAAGTAGTAATTTCTTAAAGTTAGTTGCCGTGTGAAATCTAATGATGTAGTAGTGGATTTGTTGGTACTCAGTCACATTGAAACCCACTGGGCCATCTTGTACTTTGAACGGATCTTTTGTCCACTGTTGATGTTATACCATTATGCATTGGTCATTTGGGAAATGATTTCACTGAGACTTTCAGCTCTTCTAGATGTTGATGTAGTTTTTAATAAAATACTAAAAATGTCATATTAATATCACCACTCCTCAGGAGAGCTCTTGAAGTGTCGGAAAGTTGTCAGGCTTACAGTGGTAGATCGTTTTTCCCAAAATCTTTTTTTTTTTTTTTTTTTTTTTTGGAGACAGAGTCTCACTCTGTTGCCCAGGCTGGAGTGCAGGGGTATGACCTCGGTTTACTGCAACCTCCACCTCCCAGGTTCAAACAGTTTCCTGCCTCAGCCTCCCAAGTAGCTGGGATTACAGGCATGCACCACCATGCCCGGCTAATTTTTGTACTTTTAGTGGAGACAGGGTTTCACCATGTTTCCCAGGCTGGTCTTGAACTCCTGACCTCAGGTGATCCACCCGCCTCTACCTCCCAAAGTGCTGGGATTACAGGTGTGAGCCACCACAACGGGCTTTTTTTTAAATTTTAGAAGAGTTTTCTTTTCTTTTTTGAGATGGGGTCTTGCTCTTGTCGCCCAGGCTGGAGTGCAGTGGCACAGTCTCAGCTCACTGCGACCTCTACCTCCCAGGTTCAAGCAATTCTCCTGCGTCAGCCTCCTCAGTAGCTGGAATTACAGGCATCTGCCACCACTCCTGACTAATTTATTTATTTATTTTTGAGACGGCGTTTCGCTTTTGTTGTCCAGGCTGGAGTGCAATGGAACAATTTTGGCTCACTGCAACCTCCACCTCCCGGGCTCAAGCTATTCTCTTGCCTCAGCCTCCTAAGTAGCTGGAACTACAGGCATGTGCTACCACGCCTGGCTAATTTTGTATTTTTAGTAGAGATGGAGTTTCTTTATGTTGGTCAGGTTGGTCTTGAACTCTCAACCTCAGGTGATCCACCCTCCTTGGGCTCCCGAAGTGCTGAGATTACAGGTGCGAGCCACTGCACCTGGCCCTAATTTTTGTATTTTTAGTAGAGACGGGGTTTCACACCGTGTTGGCGAGGATGGTCTCAATCTTCTGACTTCAGGTGATCCACCTGCCTCAGCCTCCCAGAGTGCTGGGATTACAGGCATAAGCCACTTCGCCCAGCCTAGAAGAGTATTTTTTTATTACAGTTGTTAGTATTTTTTAATTTCCAAATTGTGTTTCTTTGTTTTTTGTCTTTTGGGACTTGAATATATATTGGGCCTTCAGTATCATTTCCTCTTGTATCCTTATTTATTTTTATTTTTTTGAGATGGAGTCTCACTCTGTCGCCCAGGCTGCAGTGCAGTGGTGTGATCTGGGCCCACTGCAACCTCCACTTCCCAGGTTCAAGCAATTCTCCTGCCCCAGCCTCCCAAGTAGCTGGGATTACAGGTGCGGGCCACCACACCCGGCTAATTTTTTTGTATTTTTAGTAGAGATGGGGTTTCACCATGTTGGTCAGGCTGGTCTCGAAATCCTGACCTCAAATGATCCGCCTACCGCGGCCTCCCAAATTGCGGGGATTACAGGCATGAGCAACCTCGCCTGGCCTTTTCCTTTTTATCTTTAGCACCAATTTCCTTATTTAAAAAAGTTTCCTCCTTTCACCCTCAATTTCTTGCAAAGCATAATCTGTTGTGTTTATTCACTGTGTACCTTTTAGTTTGTCTTCTTTTCCGAAATATTTCCTTGATGTAATTTTTCCTGAGCTCCATGACCTCTGATTTGGATTATACTGTTGTTTCCTGATACTCTTTATTACTCCTATTTTGTGGTCAGATCTTTTTTGGCAAAATTCTTTTATTGACTTAGACATGTTACTCTGCCCCTTACTCTTTTTTTCTTAGGATACTTGTGTGTAGGATTCAGCCATAATTCTTTTTAGTTAACTTGTTACTTGACATTGGATTCCTGGGCTTTGGGGGCTTGGAGGGCAGTGGTGGGTTGGCTCTAGACAGCGTTTGTAGTTTCATGGTTCTAGAGCTCCCTCTTCAGTGTTTTTGTGAAGTATTAAAAAATTGGCCTTGTCTTTAGATTTTTGGCTCTTTTCCTCCTCTTTGCGGTTATCTGGACCTTACCTTCTTCTGCCCTCTTCTTCCTGTCTGGTGGCCTTGGAATTTACTCCATGAGTTTCTATACAGTGCTGGGTCCTGTCCTGAGAGGACAGGCCCTGAGGAGTCAGTTGGGAGCGACCACAAGGCAGCAGCTCCTCCCTCTCAGCTTCCCCGCACCAGGGACCCAGGACTTCTGCAAGCACAGCCCCCAAGGCAGTGCCCGAGGGCCTGCTGGGGTGGTTTGTGAGGCTCTCCTGTCTTCCTGTGCTTCCCCCTTCTTCCCACATAGGTTCTGGTGCCCTGTGCACCTGTACTGCTGCAGGGTTGCCCCGTCCGCTTGTATTAGGAGTGTGGATAGACCTCGCAGATATGGTTTTTTTGGTAGACAATGTCTATGGTTGCATTTTTTGTCCTCCAAGTTGCTCTGTTTTATCAGGGAATTTGGAGAGATTTAAAAACTATGGGCCATTACACAGAATTCCAATTCTGTCTTTTTCAGGATTCTAAACAGTACTTTTTCCATTAAAATTACTTGGGTTTAAATAAAATAACTTATTGAGATCAAAACCAACCTAAAATTAAGCCATTGTAGAGCGAACAAGTCAGTGGCATTCAGCACCTTCCCAGTGCTGTGCGCCTCCATTGCGTTCCAGAACGTATCCATCATCCACAGTGAACACCGCAGCCAGGAAGCAGCTTCTCCCATGCCCTTCTCCCGAGCCCCTGGCAGTATTGTTCTGTCTAGTACTTATGTTTTTAAATTTTATTTTCTGAGGAGTAGCTCTTTATGGTCTGTAAGTCTGAAAGAATCAGGACATGTCTATAGATTCATGCACTGGTAGGCTGAGCACAGTGGCTCACACCTGTAATCCCAGCACTATGGGAGGCCAGGAGGTTTTTTTGAGACAGAGTCTGGCTCTGTTGCCCAGGCTAGAGTGCAGTGACACAATCATAGCTCCTGTTACCTTGAACTCCTGGGCTGAAGCAATCCTCCCACCTCAGCCCTTGGAGCAGCTGGAACTATAGGCATATACCACCACACCCAGCTAATTTTTAAATTTTTTGTACAGATAGGGGTCTTGCTATGTGGCCCAGGCTGGTCTCAAACTTCCGATCTCAAATGAACCTCCTTTCTCAGCCTCCCAAAGTGCTGGGATTATAGGTGTGAGCTAGTGTGTTCAGGTGCATGTATCTATAGACACAGATACCAGTGCACATATCTATAGACATGTCCTGATTCTTTCAGACGAATGGCCCATTAACAGCTACTCCTAGGAAAAAAAGAGCCAGACTCTGTCTCAAAAAAACCTCCAAAACAACACACTGATGAAAATGCAGTCACAGAAGTTATATATCCAACAAAACCAGCTTGTGCCCACAGGCATGTTTTCTAGGCGTTAAAGCACAGCTGCCTCTTACTCCGAGTACATATTTATTTTTTCTTTTTTTGTTGTGTTTTGAGACGGAGTCTCGCTCTGTCACCCAGACTGGAGTGCAGTGGCTGATCTCGGCTCACTGCAACCTCTACTTCCTGGGCTCAAGTGATTATCCAGACTTAGCCTCCCGAGTAGCTGGAACTATAGGCATATGCCACCATGCCTGGTGAATTTTTGTATTTTTGGTGGAGACAGGGTTTTGCCATGTTGACCAGGCTGGTCTTGAAGTCCTGACCTCAAAGTGATCGGCCTACCTCAGCCTCCCGGATTGCTGGGATTACAGGCATGAGCCACCATGCCCAGCTCATGAGTATGTATTGCAGTGTTCACAAATTACTTCTCTCATCATTTGAGTTGTAAAGCTTCTTTTAAGACAGCATATTCTTTGACACCCTGGTATTCTAATTTAGCATTGCCCAACCAGAGCAAGGGTTTCCAAACGGTCGGAAGTCACCAACTATTCGTTTTCATTCTAAAATCTGTTTATTGAAAGAATATACAGAGATGACCTATTTCAAAATCTACTAGTTTTATTGTAGTAAAATGTATGTAAATAAAATTTTCCATTCTAATTATTAAGCATACCTAATTCAATGACATTAATTATAGTCACAATGTTATATAATCATCAGCACTATATATTTCCCAAATGTTTGTTGCCAAAAAGAACTCTATTAAGCAGTAACTCCCTGTTCCCTGCCACACATGAAATCACAGAATATTTGAAATTAAAAAGATATATATTAGCGTTTAATACCTAAAATATAGTAAATATAGGACAAAGGGTAATGCAGTACAAAAATCATAGTAGTTGTGGTTAACTAGTCAGAAATAATCATAATATAAGACAGAATTAAGTAGGGGTTGTCATAAGTTTTTCCCCCCTTATCTGGGGCAAAATAAAATGGCAGAAAGCATTTTGCCTTTAGAGGACAACATTCAGACCTTCTTTACATTCTGTTCTCTTTATACTGTTCTTTTTTTTTTTTCCCGACATTCAGGCTCAGTTGCCCAGGATGGAGTACAGTGGCATGATCTTGGCTCACTGCAACCTCTGCTTTCCGGGTTCAAGCAATTCTTGTGCTTTAGCCTCTCCGGTATCTTGGATTACAAATGTGTGCCACCACACCTGGCTAATTGTGTGTGTGTATGTGTGTATTTTTAGTAGTGATGGGGTTTCCCTATGTTGTCCAGGCTGGTCTTGTACTCCTGGCCTTAAATGAACCGCCTGCTTTGGCCTCCTAAAGTGCTGGGATTAGAGGCTTGAGCCACTCCACCCAGCTTATACTCTGCTCTTGATTTCATTTGGGAAAACGTATGTTGGCAACAATGAGAAGGAATTAATGCAGGGAGGCCAGAAGAGGAAGGTGCTAGATTCAGAGCAATCTTTTCACAAACTGGGAAAGTATGGAATAAACTCCTGCCTTCACAAAATCAGCAGACAAGTCTGGCCCCACCATGTAAGAGCTCCGTGGCCTGAGCAACTCATGTCACTTCTCCAAGCTTGGGTTCCTCATCTGTTGCACAGGAGGTTGGGAAGTGCTCACACAGGCCCGTCGGGAAGACTGTGGGCCTAGTCACCGTGTGAACAAGTGAAAAATTTCTGTTTCCTACACACGAATTAACTTCCCTTTGTGAAATACCCCAAGGCACTTTGTTGGAAGATCTCTACCCTTCCTGCACCAGCCCTGGCATGGGGAGTGCCTGCCTGTCTAGGCTGGCACCAGGTGACTTTCCTCTGCTCACCCACCCTGTGCTCATCTCTGCCCTCAGGTGTGGGGAGACTGGGTGAGGCCTTTAAGAGTAGGTGCTTATCTCCCAGTGGAAATTGGCTGTTCAGCTCCTAGTTCCGGGGGGAAATCTTCAGTATCTTCCTTCATCTCTTCCCAGGGTCATTAACACTGGTGCCAGGAAATGCCCTGTGTGTTAGGATTTCACTGTCTTTACTGCTCAGAGAAAATCACTCGTAGAGTGTATCTCCAGAGTGAGCCTGCCTGTTAGGGACTTGGAAATAGCACAGGATCCCTCAGAGCCCTGTGGGGTTGAGGGGGGCGTATGTGCAATTGATTCAGCTTCTCCAGAGGGTAATTTGGAAAATTATATCAAAACCTAAAATATAGACACGCTTTGACTCAGAAATCCCACTGTGTTAATCTCTCTTGAAAAAAAATCAGTATGACTGTATATACCTCTATAGAAAAGATATTTCTGACCGCATTGTTTATAGTAAAAATGGAAAATGTTCGTCTTCAGGGGAACGTTGACATCAATTGCGGTTGTTGCACTGGATGGAATAGAGTGCAGCTGTTAAGAGTGAGAGACTGACGGCAGAAGATGTATGAGATGTTTTTATATTGAAAGAGCAAGCAACAGAATAACCTATAAAACTGTTTTTAAGAAGCACTGTGCAAGGTGGGTTGATCATCTGAGGTCAGGTGTTTGAGGCCAGCCTTCCCAGTATGGTGAAACCCTGTGTCTACTAAAAATACAAAAGTTAGCCAGGTGTGGTGGTGGGCGCCTGTAATCCTAGCTACTTGGGAGGCTGAGAGAAGAGAATTGCTTGAACCCGGGAGACAGAGGTTGCAATGAGCTAAGATGGCGCCATTGCACTCCAGCCTGGGTGATGGAGCGAGACTCTGTCTTAAAAAAAAAAAAAGAAAAGAAAAAATCACTGTGTTTGCATAGGTGTATGCACATGTGTAAGATTTGAAGTTAGATGAGTAAATTAGAAATAGGGCAGGATTGGACAGGATATCATTGCCACTGCACTTTCTCGTCCCCTATGGCCTCCTCTGGGACAATTCATTCTTCCTTGATTTCCTGTCTAAAGTAACGTGCAAGCCATCCCATTTTTTCCTTTTCTCCTTCCCTTTCATTTTCCTCCCTTCCTCTTATCCCCCCCTTGCCCTCTTCCTCCCTCTTCCCTCTCTCCCTGCTAAAGGACACCCTGCTTGCCTCTAAGTGTTGGCAGTTACGAATAAACCTGCTCTCAACACCGGTGTGAAAGTTTTTATGTGAAAAACATAAGTTTTCCACTCCTTGGGTGAATAAGGAGCACGATTGCTGTGCTGTACCTAAGAGTATGTTTAGATTTGTAAGAAACTGCCAAGTTATCCTCTGAAGTTTTGCATTTCCACCAGCCATGGATGAGAGTTCCTGTTGGTCTGCATCTTTGGCAGTGCTTGTTGTAGTTAGCACTGTTTGTCCATTCTAACAGATGTGTAGAGGTGTCCATTATTGTTGTTTTGAGACACAGTCTCCCTCTGTCATCCAGGCTGGAGTGCAGTGGTGTGATCCTGGCTCACTGCATCGTCTGTCTCCCAGGTTCAAGTGATTCTCCTGCCACAGCTTCTTGAGTAGCTAGGATTACAGGTGTCCGCCACTATGCCGGCTAGTTTTGTATTTTTAGTAGAGATGGGGTTTCTCTATGTTGGTCAGTCTGGTCTTGAACTCTTGACTTCAGGTAATCCGCCCGCCTCAGCCTTCCAAAGTGCTGTGATTATAGATGTGAGCCACCTTTTGTTTGGCTGGCCCAAAAGAGCATTTTTAACTAAAATATTTGTAATTCAGTATTACTTTGCCCAAAATTAGTATTGTATATACTATTTAGATTCTTAGATTAGCCAACAAAATTCTACTGACCCAAACATTTCTCCCATAAACTAAAATCTTAGTAATTTAATGAACCAAACCACAACAAAGACTCTAATCCTACCTTCTTGAGTTCTGGCATTTGAAGGAACACACTCATTCATTCAGTAACTGTTTATTGAGTGCCCACTCAGCCTTGGCCTGCTGATGTCTTTTTCTTCAATAGAAGCTTTTCTTTTTTTACCCCCTGGAAAAAACACCATCTCTGTTTGTGGCCAGGTGAGGGTGGGATTTGGAGGGTAAGGGATGGAGGGGTTAGCTGGAGGCTGTCTGCAGATCCTGCATGGATTAAAGAGCACCTGGAGCAGCCACTGAGCTGTAGGTGGCAGCTGTAGGGCTCGGGTGGTATCTGTGGAGGGCCTGTTGCCCAGTCCCAGGCCAGGAGTGCGTCATAGCTCAGCTTCAGTGCTGGGCGTGGCTAGCAATGATCGATCTGGACCTCTTGAGGGCGGGTTGGTTTGGTGTGGAGCCAGGTGTTTTGCAGGAAGTATTTTTAAGGTGTAGAATGAGAGCTCCATAGAAGAAAAGGGGCACTTGGACTTGGATTCTGGCTGAGAGACTTCCTGGGTGAGAGGAGGATTTGGAAGTGGTGACACAGAACTGAGCCCATTAGTGAAGTAATGTGATAGAAGCTGTTTACTCCCGACTTGCTGAGTGACTTTTTTTTGTCCTTGAGCACACCTGGTTTGGCTATGTCCTGCCCGAGCATTGAGGCCTGATGGGACATGACCGGGGTTTTGCTGTGTTTGGGTGTGTGGCACAGCCAGCACAAACTGCTCGGATCCCCAGCAGTGAGTCAGGGACAGGAGCAGAATCCCAGTCACGTCCCACCCTGAGTCAGGCTTGCCAGCCCTGACAGCCTCGCCCACTGTTACATAAATGGCAGGCCATGAATTCCAGAGAGCTCATTCCTGCAGCCTCCCTTTCCAAAGCGGCATTATTTAAAAGTTGTTTTCTCCAAGAAAATGATATTTCCATCTTAGTGATCGCAGCAGCTAGATGATTGATGAGGTATTTTCCCCCTCTGAGCATTGAGTATTCCCAGTTTAGAGTCATTTTCTTCTTCTTTTTGATTGAATGATGGTGATTTTTTTTGTTCTTTTTTTTTTTTTTTTTTTTTTTAAAGAAACAGGGCCATACTCCATCCCTGCCAGGTTGGAATGCACTGGTGCAATCATGACTCACAGCAGCCTAGAACTACTGGGCACAAGCAATCCTCCCACCTCAGCCTCCTCATTAGCTGCAACTACAGGCGAGTGCCACCATGCCTAGCTATTTTTAATTTTTTTGGTAGAGATGGAGTCTCACCATCTTGCCCAGGCTGGTCTGAAACTCATGGCCTCAGGTGATCCTCCTTCCTTAGCCCCCCAAAGTGCTAGGATTATAGGCATGATCTACTGCGCTGGGCCCATCCTTACTTTTCAACATAGCTATCAGAAAAGCATTCAGCATGAACCGCTCGAAAGATGATACTTACTATGAGAAAGAAAGGCACATTTGAAGTCTGCACTCCTTAGTTAGAACCAAGACTTGATTTTTCTGGTGATAGGAAATTTATTTTTTTTTTACAGATCTCTCAAAGGCCTTGGTTCTGACAGAAATTGGCCCCAGGCGTGACCCTGCGACCCTGAAGCTGTTCCTGAGTAACATGGAGCAGCTGCTGCATGCCAAGGCACATGGGTACGATGTTCAGTTCAGGGAACACCCTGCGGCCAGAGGAGGAAGAACGGAATGTGGGCTTGCTAAAACTCCTTCGGGATTTGAGGAGGAAGCCTGGAATGGAAGAAGTGGGAGGGGCACATGAACACCAGGCTCAGGCAAGCCCCGTGAGGCACCTGCCCGAAGTAGATGCTCCTAAATAGCCAGGCCTCTGGACATGGGTGGGCACCTGTGTCCCTTCTGATCAGAATCCATGGAACTGACCTCATGCAGCTCAGCCAGCGAATGGTGCAAGTACTTAAAGTCCTTCCCAAGTGGACTTGGCATCAGACAGGTTTATTGAAGCCCAATGAATCCTCTTTGTCACTCGCCTTCCCAGTAGGGCTGTGCTGTGACCCCTAGCCGTGTGAGGCCACTGACACTTAATGTCATGTTCAGTAGAGGAAGGATTCAGTTCTCTGGTTGCTGCATCTCAGGTGCTCAGTAGCCAGGTTGGCTGGGAGCTGTCACGGCACAGAACATTTGTGTCTGGCTGTGTCCTCCTGTTGGTGGGCGGCTCCAGGCCCTACATTCTGCCTCCAGAGCTTTGGTGGCAGAGCTATGCCTCATTTTTCACTAGGGGACATGCTCAGCCGGGGTACATGACTGAAGTCAGCTTGCAAACCACAGCAAAAGCTCTACTCCCACCTGCATCTGTCCTCCCCTCCCTCTCCCCAGGGTCCGAGTGATCGGAAGCTCCACATTGGCCCTCTGCCACCTGGCCTCAGGGGCTGCGGATGCCTATTACCAGTTTGGCCTGCACTGCTGGGACCTGGCGGCTGCCACAGTCATCATCAGAGAAGCAGGTGGCATCGTGATAGACACTTCGGGTGAGCTATCCTGTCCTCGGGATGCAGCAGCAGAAACTAGACAGAGAGACACCGTGGGTGGGGCACTTCCTGAGGTCCCCACTTACTAAATTTCCCACCTTGGGGTTTTTCGGGTTTTTTTTTTGTTTGTTTTGTTTTTTTTTTGTTTTTGAGACAGAGTCTTGCTCTCGACCAGGCTAGAGTGCAGTGGTCTGATCTCGGCTCACTGAAACTGTCTGCCTCCCTGGTTCAAGCAGTTCTGCCTCAGCCTCCTAAGTAGCTAGGATTACAGGTGCGCACCACCACACCTGGCTAATTTTTGTATTTTTGGTAAAGATGAGGGTTCACCATGTTGGCCAGGCTGGTCTCAAACTCCTGACCTCATGATCCACCTGCCTCGACCTCCCAAAGTGCTGGGAATACAGGCATGAGCCACCATGCTTGGCCACAGTTTCTGTTGTTGAGAGCATGCGAGGGTGCCATGATAGTGGAGGCCTGCACCAGGCTGACCTCCTTCCTGCCATCCTTTTCCACCATCGAATCAGGATATCTTGACCAGATGGCAGCAGCACTGCCACTTCCCATTTACACACCACTGACAGCTTTCTTTTTTTTTTTTTTTTTTAGACAGTCTCACTCT
>NW_016107557.1:2339322-2346649 GCF_001604975.1 Cebus imitator | reverse complement strand
GGGGTTTCACCATGTTGACCAGGATGGTCTCGATCTCTTGACCTCGTGATCCACCTGCCTCGGCCTCCCAAAGTGCTGGGATTACAGGCTTGAGCCACCGCGCCCAGCCAATTTTTTGTATTTTTAGTAGAGAAGGAATTTCACCATGTCAGCCAGACTGGTCTCGAACTCCTGACTTCATGATTCGTGCACCTTAGCCTCCCACAGTACTGGGATTACAGGCATGAGCCACTGCACCCAGCCCCATTCCACATTTTAAAGGTCCCATCACTTTGGATTTTACCACTAGAACACCTGAAGGCTCATGTATGTGAAAGAGGGTCTCCATCCATGCAGTCAGACCTGTTTCTCATCCCCCAGGAAGATGCAGGGCTTTACTGTCTTGCCCCAGGTGCTTAGAGTGTGGGCCCCACAGCAGCGGTGCACCCCCAGGAACCTGTGGGCAGGCAGCTTCGGCCCCACCCAGACCTACCGAGGCAGAGCCTTTGTTTCACAAGCCCTGGCTGACCCCTCTGCATGGTCAAGCTTGAGAAGGGTAGCTCCCCTGTTCGGGTCTAGCCCATCACTTGCATTTCTTAGGACTTTAGGTTTTCCACCTCTAAGGCAGTGGCAGCTTCAGAGCTGTACGCTGTACTGTGCAGCCCTTGACTGCCTTCACACTGGGGTGGGGCGGGAGAGGCTCCATCCCTCTATTCTTTGTCAGATTCACTCCTAGACCACCTGAGTTGGGGCTTGGGCATAGTTCCATGTGCCGTTTCCTGTGCTGTGTGCATGTGGGTAAGTTGTTATACAACATTGTTCAGCCCTCTCTGGTAACTTGGGTGCCTGGCTCTCTCCCTCTCTGTCCCCAGGTGGACCCCTCGACCTCATGGCTTGCAGAGTGGTTGCTGCTGGCACCCGGGAGATGGCGATGCTCATAGCTCAGGCCTTACAGACGATTAACTATGGGCGGGACGATGAGAAGTGACCGCAGCTGAGGCAAAGCTGCTCCCAAGGCCTCCCTAGGCTACTGTGGGCTCCTGGGGAGGTGGCCCTGGTGGCCCACGCTCCATGCCAGTGGCTCATGCTCTGTTCCTCGCTACCCCAGAGGGAGCTGCCACGCTACAGTGAGTGGCTGGCCTTTTAAATCCATGTCTCTCTCACCGGGATTTTTGGTGTTAAGCTGTTTCTTTCTTTAATCTCATGTAGCCTTTTTCAGGTTAGTACGCGTTCTTCTGTCAGGGCCGAAACGCAAATCTCCTGTGAAATATGTATTGATAATCCAATCTTGATTTTTCCCCCTCAGAATATAAATCTCAGGTAATAAGACTTTAGAGCTGCTGATAAAGCAGACTGTTCTCAGGCCCTTCCCCCCCGGGGTACTTCAGAATGCAATAAATCAAAATAACGGCCCTCTGTGTATCTGTTTCCTCTATAAGTGTGTCATCTGCTTCCCAAACAACTCTGTGGCTCTCATCCACTGCTGTGGATCTATGCTCTCAAATGAAGAAGCTCTGCGAATGAAACCCAAAGCCTACTGTGTGCCGACTCCCGCCTCTGATGAGCACCCTGAAGGCGACCCCAGTAATTAAGATGTGATGTTCAGAACCCAAGACACAGGACAGACAAAAGTAAACTAATCTCTGAAAGCTGTTGTTTCTGTGATCAGGTTTTTTTGTTTTTGTTTGAGTTGGTGTCTTGCTCTGTCTCCCAGCCTGGAGTGCAGTGGTGTGATCACAGCTCACTGTAGCCTTGACCTCAGGACTTAAGTGATCCTCCTGCCTCAGTCTCCTGAGTTGGGACCACAGGCACTCACCACCATGCCAGGCTAATTTCTAAAAATTTCTCGGTAGAGATGTGGTCTCACTGTGTTGCCCAGGATGGTCTAACACCTGGGCTCAAGTGATTCTCTCACCTCAGCCTTCCAAAGTGCTGAGATTGAATCACGATGACTGACCAATCTGATCAGTTTAAAGAGGAGAAACTGGGCCTTATTTGTTTCTCTTTAGGAGGCAGAATCGTATGTAAGAATAATTCTAATGAGGATATTAACTGGTTGGCCAGGTATCTTTTCTGAAGTTTAAGAGTTGAAGAAGCCTTGGCCAGTTGCAGTGGCCCACGCCTATTATCCCAGCACTTTGGGAGGCTGAGGCAGGTAGATCACTTGAGGCCAGGAGTTTGAGACCAGCCTGGATGACATTATGAAACCCTATCTCTACTAAAAATATAAAAATCAGCTGGGTATGATGGCACGTGCCTCTAATTCCAGCTAGTTGGAAGGCTTGAGGCCCAAGAATCACTTGAACCCAGGAGGCGAAGGTTGCAGTCAGCTGAGATCAGACCACTGTACTCCGTCCTGGGTGACAGAAGGAGACTGTCTCAAAAAGAAATAAAATAGCCAGGCATCGTGGTGTGCGCCTGTAATCCCAGCTACTTAGGTGGCTGAGGTGGGAGAATCGCTTGAACCCAGGAGGCGGGGGTTGCTGTGAACCAAGATTGCATCACTGCCCTCCAGCCTGGGTGATAGAGTGAGACCCTGTCTCGAGAAAAAAAAAAAACAAAACTAAAAAGCAGTGAGTGTGAGACAGGTGACATAGATGAAAGATGAAGACCTAGAGGATGAGAGGAAGGGACTATTGCAAAGATCTGGAACTCCAGCTTCAAAGCCAGGAGTGTGAAGCCTGTGGGGCAGGGCCACCGTCACCAAGCCAGGCTGGACAGAGGCCTAAACCTGAACCTGAAGTTGGAGGAAGAGGGGAACAATGCTGCTGGCCTCTGGGAACAGGAAGATCCTAAGGGGTGACGCCACCACCCAAGTTCCTAAGCAAGAAGTAGCCACACAGCTTCCTAGAGTGTGGCATCTCACGAGGGCCTCCTGGAGCAGAGGTTTCAGTTTGTGACTAGTCACGTGTCACATGTTCCATCTTAGCAGACACATGGGTAAACAGGAGCCCTGCCAGCCAGGAACCCCCTGGACCTTGCAGGCTGGCAGCGCCCACGTGACAGCACCGAACAGGCCAGCTGGAGATGTGAGTGTAGAGGGGAAAAGGATCTGGAGCAGGATGTTCAGATGGAGGCAGAGAGAAATGGCTAGGGCTGCAGTGGGGTGAACATATTTGGTTCTGCATGGCTGCAGGAGGCATCTTGTTGCTTGGAGGTTCGGGGAGGTGACGCTTAAACACATGGGCTGCTGGGCAAGGTGGCTCATGCCTATAATCTCAGGAGGCCGAGGTGGGTGGATTACCTGAGGTCGGGAGTTCGAGACCAGCCTGACCAACATGGAGAAACTCTGTCTCTACTAAAAATACAAAATTAGCCGAATGTGGTAGCACACGCCTGTGATCTCAGCTACTTGGGAGGTTGAGGCAAGAGAATCACTTGAACCCGGGAGGCGGAGGTTGTGGTGAGCTGAGATCGTGACACTGCACTCCAGCATGGGCAACAAGAGCAAAACTCTGTCTCAAAAAAAAAAAAAAAAACACCAAAAATCAAAAAACACATGGGCCAACTCAAGGCCTTGGGCACCAGGCGGAGCAGTCTAAACTTTGTGCTGGAAACAGGGAGGATACTTGTGATACTGTGTCTGTCAGTCCTTCTACTGGAGAGCTGGTTCTAACCATCGTCAAGTGAGAGGAGAGGAAGCCCTCAGGTGGCAGGTGTAGCTTGATTCGGTGAGAATGTCATGGTTGTCAGTCATGCCACAGGGTTGCCCTTCAGTAGAATGATCTGATACATCTATGCAGAAAGTAATTTGAAGGTTTTTGGCAGTTCCCTGTGGGCTTCTCGGACTGAATAATGGAATATCAGAAGGGGGTGTCCCTTAGGAATCACGTGGCCCAACCTTCTGACCTCCAGGCCCCACCAGCCACTAGTCTTGCGGTAGACTGTAGGCGTGTCTGGTACATCCAACACTAGAAAAGTTACGGCATTGGACAGGGAATCCTCTGCCAACCTTGGGGGAAGGAGCCAGTGTGCAGGGACATAAGTTGCTCAGGTTGGATGGTGTGCCACCTCATATCCCCTGCCTAGGTCCAGACGGCTGGCAATCCTCCATCTCCTGCCCCGCCCAAGAACGGTCTGTCCTCAGACCTGCATTGGTTGGGTGGGTAACATTCACCACCTGGACCACGTTCCCCAAAAGCCGTCTCAGAAAGGGTCAGAATGGCCTGCTACTGCTGCCCACTGGAAGTTTCCATGCTATGAAGTTATTCGTTCCCCACCTATAGGTCTGGAATGCCACCACGTGGTCCCAAGGCCTCTGCCTTTGACAGGGTGGTAGCTCCCAGCCCCTCCCAAGTGGCAAGCCTGCCTGGGCATGGAGGGCCAAGTCTGCTAGCCTCCTTGGCTTAGAGAAGAGTTTTTCTGAGATATTAGTAACTGTGAGTTACCACATGTAGCAAGTGTACAGGCATTAGCCTAAAAAGCTCAGACAAGGATCTCCAGAATAAATGGGCTCGCTTTGGACTAGGCAAGGGATTGCACTTCGGGATGTGTGTGCTATGATGATGGATCAGGGTATATCCAGGGATGTCATGGCAAAGAGGAGTATTTTTCTTTTTTTGAGACGGAGTCTTGCTCTGTCACCCAAGCTGGAGTGCAGTTGGTGTGCTCTCAGCTCACTGCGGCCTCCGCCTCCTGGGTTCAAGTGATTCTCCTGCCTAATTTTTGTATTTTTAGTGAAGATGGGTTTTGCCATGTTGATCAGGCTGGTTTCGAACTCCTGACCTCAAGCTATCTACTCACCTTGGCCTCCCAAAATGCTGGGATTACAGGCATGAGCCACCGCACCCAGCCAAAGAAGAATCTTTTAAAGACAAATAGATGTGCACATGAGCTGCTTTGAAACAAGCGTCCTACGTGACAGAGCTCACTGCAGGAGCTGGCTCTGTGTGTCAGTGGAGGCAGCTGTTGCCAGGTCAGTGTTGCATGCTAGTGGTGGATCTGGAATACCGCGGCCTTGAGAAGTCCTTACAATAAATCCTGATGCTGGCTACCTGCAGGAACGTGTTGGGATAAGTCCTGTTTCAGGCCTGTGGGTGTGAGGGCTTCTTCATGGCCTTCCCCCCACTCCATTTTGTTAGCAGCAGCTTTCACGAAGGTTTTCTGTTTTTGTTTGTTTGTTTTTGGGTTTCAACAACAGGAATTGAATTAAAGCCCTTAACATGTATTGCCACTGAGATATGTCTCTGTTTTCATGTTCTGTAGAGTAACTTTTTTTTTTTCCAGTTTGTAAAAGAAGAGAATATAGATACAATTAGGTTTGATATCTCCAGATTTTAGGCCACGCACGGTGGCTCAGGCCTATAATTTTAGCACTTTGGGAGGCTGAGGTGGGTGGATCACCTGAGGTCAGGAGTTCGAGACCAGCCTGACGTGGTGGCACATACCTGTAATCCCAGCTACTTGGGAGGCTGAGGCAGGAGAATTGCTTGACCGGGGAGGTGGAGGTTGCAGTGAGCCAAGATCACCCCACTGCACTCTGGTCTGGGCCACAAGAGCAAAACTCCATCTCAAAAAAAAAAAAAAAAAAATCTCTAGATTTTAATAAAAGCAATATTCATGTGCAAAAGTTTAACAATGTTTCCCTTTTTGCATTATTTGAACTGAATGCAGTTGGCCTCCTACCTGTTTTCCTGGCAGAAGGGGAAGGTGGAATGTGCCAGCCGCCTACTAGGCAATAGTGCCTACCGTGAAAACAGCTCCTGGCTGGCAAGGGAAGCTGATTTGGGAGGAATCATCACTAAGTAATGGAAGGGAGCTATGCTATGGGCTTCCTTGGGTATGGTGACTCTTGGAGAGACTGGTTCCTGCGTGGAATGAGTATTCCGGACTGGGCGGCCTCCACACGTGGCGGTATGAGTTGGCTCCTCCCTCTCCAGCTGCCTGCTGTGTGGACGCTGTAAGGGCCCCTGAAGAAGAGGAATCCGGGGGACTGGGTCCTGTCCTGCAGCTTCCCGGTGGACCGCTGCAAGGCGCGTCCTCGCAGGTGTAGAAGGAAGGCTCTTTCAGACAGGAGTGCCGCCTCCTCGTCTCCTCCCTGTGGCTTCGATCCACCAGCGCGGCCTTCAGATGCTTTGGTCTCCGATTCTGTCTCCCTCTTCTTCAAATCACGAGGGCACTTGGTTGCCGCGGTGCGAGAGGCAGGTGGCCCCAGCGTCCCTGTCACCTCGTTCACGTCTCCAAGGCCCCAGGCCGCCCCCACGCCGCCCATCCTGAGTCCCCGCGGCCGGGATCAGGCAGGGCTGGGGCTGGATAGAGGGGCTGGGGCCCCGTGGATCGGCGCCGCTGTCGGGGACGACGCGGTGCCCCGGGCAGTCCCCAAGCGCCGCTAGCACCTCCCCCAGGGCGCCCCCACTGCGCTCTGATGACCCGCGCTCTCCGACCCGGTCACTCACGGGGGTGACGGCCGCGTTCCCAGCACCAAGCGGACCCCCCCCCGGAAGCCGGGGCTTTCTCCTCACTCTCAGGGAGTTCTGGGCTGCACAACGGGAACAGCCTCCCCGGGCCCTGGCCGAAGCAGCCTCGCTGGGACAAGCCATCGCTGGGGGTTGTCTCCGCAATCCACGGCTCCGCGCCGCCGAGTCCCGGTACCCGCGCCACGCGGCGCAGGCGGTCGCTGGGCGCTGCTAAGGGCAGCGCGCCCCCTGCTGTCCGTGGTGACTAACTGCGCGGCGGGGGAGGCCGCGGACGGCACCCCCACCCCACCCCGTCAAAAATTAGCTGGGCGTGGTGGCGCGTGCCTGTAGTTCCAGCTACTCTCCCAGGATCCTGAGGTTAAGTTGCTTGAACATGGGAGGCTGAGGCAGCAGGAGCCGAGATGGCACCACTGCACTCCAGTCTGGGTGACAAGAGCAAGACTCAGTCTCAAAACAAACAAAAACCAAACAAATAATAGCATATATTTTAACTCTTGTAGCACAAATCCTCATATTAATTGTTGCAGAAAAATACCGTAATGCCTTAAACAAGTTTTAAGATACATCAACGATCAGCCATTACAAAAATGCAGTGATCAACATATTTAACTGTCCATGTATCAAGCTTTTACAAACACATTCAGTCTTCACTGTCTGAGCAAATCAGTTTGAATTACTTCATAGTCCTTCATCTGTCTTTCCACATGGCACTTGGCCAGTGTTAAATTTATAATGTAATAGTATTTTAGACCCATTTCCCTCTCCACACTTCCTCATGCCAGGTCTCAAATTCGTGTCTTCTTCCCAAAAGCCATGCCTTTTTTTTTTTTTTTTTTTCTGGATGGATGTTTTTCAGGAGTTACTGATTGATTCTGAGGTAAGCTCTTGCTTTCTGTCGCTATTCTGCTTTGACAAGAGGCATTGCTTTTGTC
>NW_016107557.1:2330373-2338542 GCF_001604975.1 Cebus imitator | reverse complement strand
CCATGTTGACCAGGATGGTCTTGATCTCTTGACCTCGTGATCCACCCGCCTCGGCCTCCCAAAGTGCTGGGATTACAGGCTTGAGCCACCGCGCCGGGCCTGGGGCTGTTAACTTTAAGAAAGAAGAGGGTTTGACCTTGAAGGAGGATAAGGCACCGGGAAGTGACTGGGGATAATTTGGGGAAGGTGATGGAAGACAAGGCTATTGCAGAAGGGCTGGTTTATGTAGACTCATCTTGGTGCTGACTCTGGTGATAAGAGCCGCTCTCTTACTGGTGGGAGTGGGGGAGATAACTTCTTGAGGTATTTTATGCCACCTTCACGAAGAGACATTTATGATCTGATTTCAGGCAGAAAATGAGAAGACAGAGAACTCTTTAGGCATCTGTGGATCCTCCATTACCTTCAGCTCAAAATAATCCAAATACGAGTTAGTAGAAGAACACCTTTGGAAGGGCTCGTTCTTTGGGTGACTCATGTGAAAGTGGTTTTCAGCACTTGTGTGTTGGGTCCTTTCCTCCCAGGGACAGCCATTGCTTTCTTCTGTCTTTTCTGGCATTTGTTGTAGAAGGATGGTCACAGGGAAGAGCACAGCCATGGGTCCCAGCAGCCTACAGCTTCACCCAGCCTCACACACGGGTAAGCTTACGGTTCTCACTGAACCAGCATCTGTTTGGACCAGTTTTGCTGTGGGTACCAATTTCTTAACAGTCCAACAAAATTCTTCTTCTCTCTTATTGTGTCCCAACAGCATGGCATGGATCTGGTGGGAGTGTTCTCTCCCTGGCTTTCTACTGGCTGGAATGTGGGTCCCTGGCCTGGGTCTGGAGGTGGCTGTCTGTCAGGCAGGGGCTGCATGAGCAATACTTTTCTGTCCAACTGTCCCAGTTCTCATGGGACTTTCTCTCAATAAGGTCTCTCAGCCCACAAGGGACGCTGTCCTCTGTCTTCTCATTGCCTTGAGTAGGAAAGTCCCACCTCAGTATCACCAGCCTGGTGTACGGATTAGCAGGTTTGTGGGACTGGAGGCAGCTCATGCTTGTGGGAGACCAGAGGCCCAAATTTCCACAAACACTGTTTGTACTGCCTGTGACAACGAAGGTCTGTGCTTTCTTTCTCTCTGGCTATCTTTGGGAGTTGACTGTGCCCCATGGGGGCTGCAGCTTCTGCACCTTTTATGGGGACACCTGGGGTATCCATGGTTCAGCCATAAACAGGTTTATTGGTTTTAAGTCACATTTACAAAAGATATACCTCTGGAAAGATCCTTTGGTTTGGAAAAGCTTTTGCATTTGAAAGGATTAAAAATTCTCTAAAAGAGAACTTTCATCCTAAACAGATAACTATTGGGACCTAGGGGAAGTGTCTTAGTCACTTTGGGCTGATCTAACAAATTACCATAGGTCAGCCTGGGTAAGGTGGCTTATGCCTGTAATCCCAGCACTTTGGGAGGCCCAGGCAGGTGGATCACGAGGTCAGGAGTTCAAGACCAGCCTAGCCAAGATGGTAAAACCCTGTCTCTACTAAAAATATAAAAAAATTAGGCGGGTGTGGTGGCAGGTACCTGTAATCCCAGCTACTTGGGAGGCTGAGAGAATTGCTGGAACCCAGGTGGCAGAGGTCGCAGTGAGCCGAGATTGCACCACAGCACTACAGCCTTGGCAACAGACTCTGTTTCAAAAAAATAAATAAATAAACAAATTACCATAGGTGATGACATAAACCACAAACATTGATTTCTCTCTGTTCCGGAAAGTTGCAGGGGCCCGCATGTTCAGGCTGTTGGTGAGGGCACTCTTCCTGGTCCTGTCCTCACCTGGCCTTCCCTTGGTGCATGCATGTAGAGAGATATAGATGTGGGGGTGGGGAGAGCCCTATAACCCCAAAAGTCTTAACTCATTCCAGCGTCAACTCTAAAATCTAAAGTCCAAAGTCTCATCTAAATATCATCTAGGCTGGGTATGGTGGCTCACACTTGTAATCTCAGCAGTTAGGGAGGCAGAGACAGGAGAATCATTTGATCTCAGGAGTTCCAGATGAGCCTGGACAACATGGCAAAACTCCATCTCTACAAACATTTTAAAAAATTAGCCGGGAGTAGTGGTGCAGGCCTGTTAGAAATAAATTTTCAGTGCTGCAAAAGATAGCACTCAAGCACAAATTTTCTCAGCAAAGCAAATTTACTCCTGCAGGAGGGTGTGTCTCGCATATGGAGCAATGCAGAAGTACCCAGAACAAAGGAAAGCAGGGGGTTTTATTATTTCTAATGCAGCTTGTCCCCATTACTGTGTCCTGCCTCCATTGGCTGGAGTTGGACTGCACAATCTAAGCTGAACCCGGTTGGCTAGCTTCAAAAGTGCAGGAATGTGGTTACAACCATGGGAAGGCAGGAAGGTCAGTGTCTCTGCTAGGGAAGCTGTTAAAGCAGGGAGGGGGTGATTTCTTGGAGGGCATGCCTGAGCACAGCACGGCTGGAGGGGCTGATAGATTGGCAGGCAAGATTACTTTAGACAAAGAACAGGTTAATAAGACTTCGGGACAGACAGTACAAGGAAGTAAAAACCTCTTGGGGAAGAACACCTTGTTTGTAACAAAGTGAAACTCTTTGAAGAGGAACTGTCTAAACTATTTTTTTTAATAAGGCCTGTAGTCCCAGCTGAGGTGAGCGGATCACTTCAGCCAGGAGGTGAAGGCTACAGTAAGCAAAGATTGTGCCACTGCACTCCACCCTGAGCAACAGAGTGAGACCCTGTCTCCAAAAAATGAAAATAAAAGATAAATATCTAAATCACATATGCGTGAGACTCAAGGTATGAGTCATTCCCAGGCAAAATTCTCCAGCTGTGATCCTGTGAAACCAAGCAAGTTATGTACTTCTAAAATACAATAGAATTATTATCAGAAAACGGTCCTGGGGTCCTGATCCAGACTCCAAGAGAGTTCTTGGACCTCATCCAAGAAAGAATTTGGATGAGTTCACAGAAAAAAGTGACAGTAGTTTATTAAGAAATTAAAGGAATAAAAGAATGGTTCTCCATAGAGCAGGGTGTTCCCAAAAGCAAGGGTAGGAATGTGCCATCTTAGTTACGGTGCCTGTTTACGTATAACAAAGCGAAAAGACATGAAGCAGACGTGCTGTACTTATCATAAGCGCTGTGACAAAGGATGGCTAATCTTTGTGTAACTACTCTCTTCCGTGAGAATCTATATTATCCTTAAAGAGAAACCAATTTTTTAAATTGCATTTTAGGTTTTGGGGTACATGTGAAGAACATGCAAGATTGTTGCGTAGGTACACACATGGCAGTGTGATTTGCTGCCTTCCTCCTCTTCACCTATACCTGAGAAACCAATTTTTAAACTAATTGTTCTTAAGATATTTCCTGGGTCTTTTAAGTCCTGGATCTGTTAAATATTATTAACCTCTTCCCTTAACCATAAACCTCCTGTGATTAAAGAGGCCTAACTTTCTGGGAATGCTGCCCAGCAGGTCTCCACCTCATTTTACCCAGCCTTTATTCAAAATGGACTCACTCTGGTTCAAACTCCTCTGACAGTGAGACAGGAATATAATAGACATTCCCATTCCAAAGGCAGAAGCAGGAAAGAAGGAATGAATGAGGGCACCCAAGCAAGTCCAAAACCTAGCAAGGTAAATTCCATTAGATCTTATTTCGTCCCAAGTTTCAGATATTTATTAATTAGTGTAATCTTCACCACAATAATCAGTGTGATTTCAAGCATTTGGAAGAACAATATTTCCTGGGTAAGGGGGAAATTGTGCAGATAGCTTCTGAAAGTCCTCCAGTCTAAATAGCTTTATGGTGAAACATTTCATCTAGAAAGTTGGGCCTTCTGTTTTCAGTATGCTGGAATCCATATTCACTGAGCAGAGCTTGTACTGATCATTGGGACCCGGTTGCTTCCAGGGCTCTGGGTTATTCCTCCTGTCCCAACTGACATACGGATTGAACAATGCCGGGTGCAAGATGGACCGTGCTGCTCTATACCTGCAGCTCCAGCAAATAAAAGAGGGACTCAAACTCAGATACTTCCTGGCCGGACTGAGGATCTGGTGGAGTATGTGTGTATCAGAGATCTCCAGTGCAAAAGGAGAAAAGAACAAAAACACTTGCCAAGCTCAGGACTAAGTAGGCTCTGCAAATTCCATTTAACCCTAGGGTTCAAGAATGTTTCTCTTTGGCTCTGTGCTCTGCCCTCTGGACCCACTGGAGCAGTGGGCCCACATGTGCAGCTCTGCTGGATATGGGGTACACACCTGTGACTGCTGGGCAGGAGTGGCATCCGGGAGCTCTGCCTGGTGGTATCTGCCCCACCCTGGGGCTCAAGGTAGCCAGCACCCACTTACAGGAACCAAGGTGATGGTTCCACCTACAGGGCTTTGCTGGACTCTGGTCTCTTTCCATCCAAGCTGGAGGCAGCCTTGCCTTTGGAGCCTGTGCCTGGGGATGTGGTGGGAGTGGCAGCCCTGCTGATCTCTCAATCACCTTTGAGATCTGAGGAATAGTGCATATTTGCAGCCTAAGAGCTCTACGATCCAGTCCTGTAAGATCTAAAAAGATAGCCTTCCTTCATCGTGTGCTAACCCCATCCCTTCATGTCGGACTGGCAGTGTTTCTGCTGGGGTTGCTGATTAGGTCTGTGGTTCACACACATACACTAATCTTACCAGATGGCCAGTCCACACACCCTTAGCCTTCTCTTCTACACACGCTTTCTCATTTTTTGTGATATAGACAAGCTGAAAACTTTCTAAGTCCTTAAATTTTGGTTTCTTAACAATTCCATCTTCAATTCATTTGTCTTTTCTTGCATTTTACTATCAGCAGTCAGGAGAAACCAAACTGCTCTTTCAACACTTTGCTTAGAAATCTCCTCAGCTAAATATCCAACTTCATCACTTACAAGCCCTACCTTCCACAGAACACTAGAACACAGGCACAATTCAGCCAAGTTATTTGCCACTCTATAATAAGGACTGCCTTTTCTCCACTGTCCCTTAACGAGTTCATATCCATATGAGACCTCATCAGAATGGCCTTTGTCATCCATATTTCTACCAACATTCTGTAATGTGATTATTCATGTATTTTTTCTTTCCTCAATACTAGTTCTCATTCTGTCACCCAGGCTGGAGTGCAGTGGTGCAATCATAGCTCACTGCAGCCTCAACCTCCTGGGCCAAGTGATCCTCCTGCCTCAGCCTCCAAGCAGTTGGGACCCCAGGCACATGACACTATGCAGGCTATTTTTTTTTCACTTTTTTTAAAGGCAGGGTGTGTTAGGCCACTTTTGCATTGCTGTAAATAAATACCTCAGAGTGGGTAATGTATAAAAAAAGAAGTTTAATTGACTTACAGTTCTGCAGGCTTTACAGGTTACAGGAAGCATGGTGCTGGCATTTGCTTGTTGTTTAGGGAGGCTTCTGGAAGCTTACAATCATGTCGGAAGGCAAAGGGGGACCAGGCACATCACACTGTGATTGCAAGAGTGAGAGAGACTGGGGGGCTTGCCACACATTTTTAAATAACTAGATTTCATGTGAACTCAGTGCAAGAGCTCACTTATCACACAGGGGATGGCCCAAACCCTAGGGAGCATGAGGGATCTGCCTCCATGATCCAAACACCTCCCATGGCCCACCTCCAACACTGGGGATGACATTTCAATATGAGATTTGGGTGGGGACAAATATCCAAAATATATCATGGTGTTCATCATTTTGCCCAGGCTGGTCTTGAGCTCCTGGACTCAAGCGGTCCTCCTGGCCTCAGTTTCCCAAAGTACTGGGATTACAGGTGTGAGCCACTGAGCCTGGCCTATTTATGTATTTTTAAAGAAGATAATGTGTATGTGCCACAGTTTCTTTATCCAATCTATCACTGATAGGCATTTGGGCTGGTTTCAACTCTGCTTTTGTAAATATTTTAGTCCTGCAATAAACATACCTATCCATGTGTCTTCATAGTAAAAAATTTATAATCCTTTGGGTATATACCCAGTAATGGGATTGGTGGGTCAAATGGTATTTCTGGTTTTAGATCCCTGAGGTATCGCCACACTGTCTTCCACAATGGTTGAACTAATTTACACTCCCACCAATAGTGTCCTATGTAACAAACATGCACATTCTGCACTTGTATCCAGAACTGAAAGCAAAGTTAAAAAAAAAAAAAAAAAGAGAGAGAGATCGGGCTCAGTGCCTCACACCTGTAATCCCAGCACTTTGGGAGGCTGAGGCAGGTGGATCATAAGATCAGGAGATTGAGACCAGCCTGGCTAACATGGTGAAACCCCATCTCTACTAAACATACAAAAAATTAGCTAGGCGTGGTGGCATGTGCCTGTAGTCCCAGCTACTTTGGAGGCTGAGGCAGGAGAATTGCTTGAACCCAGGAGGCAGTGGTTGCAGTGAGCTGAGATCACACCTCTGCACTCCAGCCTGGGTGACAGAGTGAGATTCCGTCTCAAAGAATAAATAAATAAGAAGATGAAAGCTTTCTCTGCAGCTCTCCTCTTTTTTTTCCCGGAAGGCTCACCAGAATCACCATTAATGGCCCATTCATAACGAGGTGGGATTTTCTAGCATGTACCTCCAAACTCTTCCTGTCTCTACCCATTACCAAATTCCAAAGCCACTTCCACATTTTTATGTATTTGTTTCTATAGACCCCACTCTTGGTACCAGAATCTGTATTAGTCAGGGTTTTCCAGAGAAACAGAACCATTAGGATGGATAGAGAGAGTGGGGGAGACTGACTTATTAAGAGGAATTGGCTTGTGAAATTAGGGAGAATTCCCATAATTTGCTGTCTGCAAGCTTGAGACCCCCAAAGCTGGTGGTGTAGATCAGTCTGAAGATGAGAGCTCGGAGAGCTGACGGTGTAAGTCTCCATCTAAAAGCAGAAGACCAATGTCCCAGCTCAAGCAGTCAGGAAGAGAGAGCGAATTCCCCATCCTCCACCTTTTGTTCTATTCAAGCCCTCAACAGGTTGAATGACACCCTCTCACATTAGGGAGAAAAATCTTCTTTATTGACTCCACCCATTTAAATGCTAATTTCACCCAGAAACAACCTTATAGATCCACTTAGAAATAATAATGCCAAATGTCTGGGCATTCTGTGATACCGTCAAGTATCACGTAAAATTAACTATCACAAGATACTCAAATTGAAAGAATTCAAAAAATCAGTGTGGCTAGCTAGACTGTCTTAATAAGACTCAAAAGCAGAAATCAGACTTAGAGCAAAAGTTAAAATCCATATCCAATGTAAATTCCCCTCTCCGGCCTCCCTCTCTACCCCACTTTACGCCAACCCTATTCCTGAGCCTACAGAAGAGTTTTGGGATCTCTGACCTCGAATTCTCCACCCCAGAATTGGGCCCTGTCTCCTCAATAGATTTCTTTAATCCCTGAACTTCCTCCAATTTTCCCAGAAAATCCCTTCATCCAAATGCCCATTTCAACTTTTCTCTTTTTTCAAGAATTGTGAAAAGATCCCCAGGCATGAGGTGTACAAGTTCCTTATGTCAGTGCTGAGGGCCAGGGGAAAGCTTTGGCAGAGGCCCCAGGAATGTGCAGCAGGGCTTGTTTTCCTGCCCCTTGTAATGCCACCTGCTTCCCAGGACTCTCATCAGACCCCAACTACCCCAGGCCTCCTGTGCTACGCCGGCTGGGCATGTATCCTGGACCCTCACTACAAAGAATTCCTGTTCTCTGCACAGCCAAGGATCTTTTCAAATGTAAAACCTTTTTATCCCCACTTTTGGAATATCCTTCCAAATTTGGAGAGGAGCCAGGAAACTTCGTGGCCACCCATGACCCTACTCACAGAGACCCTGGCTGACTTCTGTCGGGTATTCTTCACCCATGATTATATTGTAATTATCTGACAAGGCAGCTTCCTAGGAAACCCTTCTGGCTGAGATAACAAATGGCCAGAACAACTCCCAGGCCCCTTACAATGTCCAAAAGCTGGGTCAGTTGGAGGCTGATAGGAGGTATTTCAACTATGTACTCAGAGGGGAAAGAAAACATCCCAAAGGCTTTGGGGAATGATTTACTTAAAAAACATTCCAAAGGCACACTGTGTTAAATCCAGGGGGCCCAGAGCATATGGAAAAATGAAAAAAAAAAAAAAAAAAA
>NW_016107557.1:2328161-2330363 GCF_001604975.1 Cebus imitator | reverse complement strand
AAAAAAAAAACAAAAAAAAAAAACTTAAATAGTAATTGCCCCAGGCCTCTAATAATAGGCAGAGTTGCCCCTGAGATCCTTCTTAGAGCTTTAGAAAACTCATGTGCTTTCCTGTCCCCATGAAATATAAATCTCTTGCCACCCAGAACTATCTTCTCTAGGATCGGAGACTCCTGTGTCCAAAGAGATAACTGGCTCCCAATCCAAAGTGCACCTTGCTTTTAACTCCTGAGTTGACTAAGCAAACTACCTGAAGCTGAAAGGAAGACAGGAACCCTGGACACGGGCTGGGCATTTTCTCCACTCTGATGGGTTTTAGAAACACCCAGACTGCCACTTGGCATCTCCAAAAGGTCCCTTCCTCACTCAAAATTGAGTTGGCAGCCCTCAAAAATTACTTGTCAAGGCAAATAGAAAATCTTAAATCTCTCCTCCACAAACACTAGTAAAATGCTTTAGTCCTCATATTAAGACATTTCAACCTGAAGAAATAAACTAAGGCAACGTTACTGTAGGCGAAAAGTTTATTTGGGTTATTGTTGAGGACTGCAGCCCAGGAAACACTTCCAAGTGACTTTGGGAAGTGCTACAAAAAAAAAAAAAAAAAAAAAAAAAAAAAAAAAAAAAAAAAAAAAAAAAAAAAAAAAAAAAAAAAAAAAAAAAGGATGAATCAGGAGAGGAAGGGATTACAAAAGCTTGTTATGAATTCTCAGTGGATGACAGAAATATCATTGATTAATTAATTCTCTATCCATTGTTGAACCACAGGGTATGAGTTATGGTGTCCAGTGTGTGGCATGATAGGCTAACTCATAGCTACTGGGGGCATTGGTCAGCCTAAAGCCCACAGAGCAAGCAGCTTTGGGAGATGAGTACTTTTCCCCAGGTGGGAGTGGAATGCAATTGCCTTCTCATTCCAGTGCCTTTCTGGGTCTGCTAATTTAACGGGGGCTCACATTTCTCAGATAAAAGGTGTCCTTGGCTGGGCACAGTGGCTCATGCCTGTAATCCCAGAGCTTTGGGAGGCCGAGATGGGCAGATCACTTGAGGTCAGGAGTTGAAAACTAGCCTGGCCAGCATGGTGAAACCCCGTCTCTACTAAAAATATAAAACTTTGGTGGGGCATGGTAGCGGGTGCCTGTAATCCCAGCTACTTGGGAGGCTGAGGCAGGAGAATTGCTTGAACCTGGGGGGTGGAAATTTCAGTGAGCCGAGATCACGCCACTGCACTCCAGCCTGGGTGACAAAGACTTTGTCTGGGGAAAAAAAAAAAAGTGTTCTTTCTCAACAAGTGACCTTGACTTGTTCCATCTGCTAGAAAAATAATTTGAATTTTAAAATAAGGCAAAAATAAAAACCAACTTTTATGTAAATTAGTAAATTTCTGGTTTTGTTTGTTTGAGATGGAGTCAGACTCTGTCACCCAGGGTGGAGTGCGGTGGCGTGATTTCAGCTCGCTGCAACCTCCATGTCCTAGGTTCAAGCAATTCTCTTACCTCAGCCCCTGGAGTAGCAGGAGCAACAGGCATGCACCACCACATCCAGCTAATTTTTGTATTTTCAGTACAGACAGGGTTTCAACATATTGGCCAGGCTGGTCTTGAACTCCTGACCTCAGGTAATCCACCTGCCTTGGCCTCCCAAAGTTCTAGGATTACAGGTGTGAGCCACCATACCTTGCTTTTTTTGGAGGGGGACATAGTCTTGCTCTGTCACCTAGGCTGGAGTACAGTGACATGATCTCAGCTCACTGCAGCCTCAACCTCCCCAGCTCAAGCAATTCTCATGCCTCAGCCTCCCCAGTAGCTGGGGTTACAGGTATGTGCTATCATGCCCGGCTAATTTTTACATATTTAGTGCTAACAGGGTTTCACCATGTTGGTCAGGCTGGTCTCAAACTCCTGACCTTAGTGATCTGCCTACCTCTCCCTCCCAAAGTGCTGGGATTAGAGGAGTGTTTCTATATTCATTTTTATTCTTACCATTATTATTTTTATTCTTTTGCTGCACTGAAAAATTGCACCATTGAAGAAGTCTAGGTATCTAGAAAATATAAAATAGTATACTCATTCATAAATATGCTGACCTACTATAGAACACTGATATATGGCAGTTAACAATTATTTTATCCCAAAATACATTTATTTGGCAAATTTTGAAATGAACCTGCAAAGCCATTTCTTTCTTTCTTTTTCTTTTTTT
>NW_016107557.1:2309310-2328148 GCF_001604975.1 Cebus imitator | reverse complement strand
TTTTTGAGACAGAGTCTTGCTCTGTTGCGCAGGCTGGAAAACGGTGGTGTGATCGTGTGATCTCTCAGCTCACTGCAACCTCTGTCTCCAGGGTTCAAGCCATTCTCCTGTGTCAGCCTTTCAAGTAACTGAGATTACAACAGCCCATCATCACACCTGGCTAAATTTTGTGTGTTTAGTAGAGACGAGGTTTCACCTTGTTGGCCAGGCTGGTCTCAAACTCCTGACCTCAAGTGATTTGGCTACTTCAGCCTCCCAAAATGCTGGGATTACAGGTATGACCCACCATGCTCAGCTGCAAAGCCATTTTTCATGGGGGAAATTGGCATTCTGTGGAGAATCTCCTTCTAGGCCTTTTCCTAATCTAGGAGAGATTTAACCAAGAGTCTGACATCTTTTAAGATCTGAAAAGGGAAATTTACTATCTAGTCTTTCTGAATCCTGCTACGAAAAGGCATCATCTACAGAACAGGAACCTTGGCTTCCACAACCCCATTCCCTTATCTTAATTTGAGCATTTCTTTTGGGTGACTTCAACCGTTTAGACAAAGTTCAATAATCTTTGATCTATGAATGACATGTAATCTCCTGCCTCCCCACCCTGTTTTGCTTCAAGATGTCCTGCCTTTCCAGGCTGAACCAATGTTTATCTTATATAGATTGACTTAGATCTTTGTCTGTAACTTTTGTCTCCCTAAAATGTATAAAACCAAGCCATAACTGAACCACTCAGCAACATGTTCTCAGGACCTCTTGAGGCTCTACCCCAGGCTGTGGTCACACAAATTTGGCTCAGAATTAACCTCTTTAAATGTTTTACAGTTTGGTTTTTTTTTTTTTTTTTTTTTTTTTAATTTTTTTTTTTTTTTGGTCAAAAGGATTAGAAATTTTAATCAATATATGTAAATAAAACTAGTAGGAATAATAAGGGTGTAAAAAATGTATGCAAAGTATGCAAGGAAAATAAGATGTGTTTTTAGAAAAGTATGCAAGGAAAATAAAATGTGTTTTTAGAAAAGTATACAAACTATGAAGTTTATATTTTTCTTAAGAAAAAATAGAATAATTTTGTCCTAGAATAGTGCTTCAATGGATATAGAAAGTTGTAGAGGGGCTTTCTGTTAGTGGTGGAAGGTATCTGAGTTACCAGCTGTGAATCTGTACAGGTCTGCAGCAATCTCAATTCTTGTCTCCTCAGATGAAAGAATTTGACTGAGGAGCATAAGGCAGAAAAAGAGACTGAGGCAAGTTTTAGAGCAGGAGTTGAAGTTTATTAAAAAGTTTTAGAGCATGAAAAAAGGGAAAATACATTTGGCAGAGATCCAAGCAGGCACATGAAGGTCAAGTGTGGCATTTAACAGCGATCCTAGGACTTCATAGGCTGGACTACTTCTGGCATCTTTTGCCCCTTTCCCATAATTCTTCCCTTAGTGTGGGCTGCCCGCATGAACAGTGCCCTCCTTATGCCTGGGAAGGGAGCATGTGCAGTGTGTTGAGGAAGTTGTATGCATGCCCATCTGAGGCTTTCTTCCCTTAGAGGCTTTCACTCCCTTAGTGGAGTGTCCCCGAGGGTCATACTCCGCCGTTTTGACTTTTTTTTTTTGAGATGGAGTTTCACTCTTGTTGCCCAGGCTGGAGTGCAATGGTGCGATCTCAGCTCACTGCAACCTCTGCCTCATATGTTCAAGTGATTCTCCTGTCTCAGCCTCTGAGTAGCTGAGATTACAGGCACCCAGCTAATTTTTATTTATTTATTTGTTTTTATTTTTAGTGGAAACAGGGCTTCACCATGTTAGCCAGGCTGGTCTCCAACTCCTGACTTCAGGTGATCTGCCCACCTCAGCCTTCCAAAGTGGTGGGATTACAGGCATGAGCCTGGCACATTTTGACTCTTAATGTGCATTCCCAGGTGCATTCACCCAATACCTGAGATTTTACTGGAAACCCTTTTTGCTTCTCCATGGAGCCTGCTGCCAAATTATCATTTTTAGAGAGGCAATGTGATAAGGGTCACCTGACATTGGTGGGAGTTGGGGAGAGCGTGTTTCTGCCCTGCTTATGCCTGTCTAATTACCTGTATCATTTTTCTCAAATAAAAGGGTTGGGGAAGAGAATCTTTACAAAGTGGGAGAGGGAAGAGAAATGTAGGTGGTCAAGCTGACTAAGATTGAATAGACTAATAGTAAAATTTTACAATGAAATATTATTGAGCCTTTAAAAAAGAAGGAAATCCTGTCATGTGTGACAACATGGATAAACCTGGAGGACTCTATGTGGAGTGAAAGAAGCCAGACACAGAAAGAAAACTAACACATGTTCTCACTTATATGTGGCATCTAAAAAACTGAAGTCATAGAAGTAGAAAGTAGGCTGGGTTCAGTTGCTCATGCCTGTAATATTTGGGAGGCCAAGGCAGGGTGATCACTTGAGTCCAGGAGACCAGCCTGGAAAGCACAGTGAGAGCTAACCCTACCAAAAATTTTTTAAAAATTAGCCAGATGTTGTGGTGCACTCCCAGAGTCCCAGCTACTTAGGAAGCTGAGAGGGGAGGACTGCTTGAGCCCAGGAGTTTGAGACCAGCCTGGGCAACATAGGGAAACCTCATCTCTACAAAAAATACAAAAAATTAGCCAGGTGTCGTGGTGCATACCTGTAGTCCCAGCCACCCGGGAGGCTGAGGTGAGAGGATCACCTAAGCCCATGCATGAGGTTGAGGCTGCAGTGAGCCATGATTGTGCTACTACATTCCAGCTTAAGCAACAGGATGAGACCCCCCTCTCAAAAAACAAAGTAGAAAGTAGAATAATGGCTACATGGGGGTTCTGGGAAGATGTTGGTCAAAAGATACAAAATTTCAGCTGGATAAAAATAATAGGATAGAGGGAGGATCCATGATGGCCGAATAGGAACAGCTCTGGAGTGCAGTTCCCAGTGAGAACGTAAAGGGTGAGTGATCATCACATTTCCAAATGAGTTTTTACTGCCCAGAGACCAGGAGATTTCCGGGCAAAAAAGTGCCATGAGTCTCCAGCACAGCTGTTTCAGCCAGTGCAGTGGGTCTCCATACAAAAACTCACACAAATTTGGGCAGCCATTTCAACTGGCACCTGGAATAACTGGGAGACAGTCGCCCATTCAAGTGAAAAAAAGGGGACTGAAACAGGGAGCCAGGTGACCTGGCTCGGTAGGTCCCACCCCCACAAAGACCAGCAATATGAAATGCTCTGGATTGATAGTTTCACAGGAAGCACAGCTGGATCCGGGATGATCCGGCTCTGAGGGGGGAATGGCATCTGCCATTACCGAGGCAGTTCTAACTATATCTCTATAAACAAAACCACAAGGAAGTTCACACAGCAGCTGGGCAGAGCCCACAGCTTTCAGCAACGCCTCTGCTGGCAGACTGTGACTAGGCTAACTCCTTGCTGGGTAGGACATCTCTGAAAAAAGGCAGCAGCATGTCAGGAACTTATAAAAGAAGACCCACCTTCCCAGGACAAAGCACTTGGGAAAAAAAGGTGGTTATGAGTTCCGCTGCAGCAGACTTAAACGTACCTGCCCAACCACTCTGAATGGAACAACGGAGCTCACAGCTCAGCACTTCAGCTCCTATAATGGACAGACTGTCTCCACAAGCAGCTCCCTGACCCCCATATATCCAAAGAGGCACCTCATAAAGGAGAGTTCAGGCTGACCTCTGGCCGGTATCCTTCTGGGACAAAGATAACAGAAGAAGAAACTGGCAGCAACCCAGACTGTTCTGCAGCTGCCACAGGTGATCCACAGGCAAGCAAGGTCTGGAGTGGACGTCCAGCAGTCCTACAGCAGAGGGGCCTGACTGTTAGAAGGGAAACCACAAAACAGAAAGAAATAGCTTCATCATCAACAAAAAAGATGTCCACCCAGAGACTCCATCCGAAAGTCACCAACGACAAAGACCACAGGTAAATAAATCCACAAAGATGGGAAGAAACCAGTCCAAAAAAGATGAAAACACCCAAAACCAGAATGCCTCCCCTCCTCCTCCCAAGGGATCACAGCTCCTAATCAGCAAGGGAACAAGGCTAGATGGAGAATGAGTCTGATGAATTGACAGAAACAGACTTCAGAAAGTGGGTAATAACAAACTTCTCTGAGCTAAAAGAACATGTTTTAACCCAATGCAAAGAAACTAAGAGCCTTGAAAAAAGGTTTGATGAAATGCTAATGAGAATAAACAGCTTAGAGAAGAATGTAAATGAATTGACAGACCTGAAAAACACAACACGAGAATTTTGTGAAGCATACACAAGTTTCAACAGCCGAATTGACCAAGCAGAAGAAAGAATATTAGAGATTGAAGATCAACTCAATGAAATAAAATGAGAATGCAAGATTAGAGAAAAAAGAGTAAAAAGAAATGAACAAAGCCTCCAAGAAATATGAGATTATGTGAAAAGACCTACTCTGCCTTTGATAGGTGGACCTGAATGTGACGGAGAGAATGAATCCAAGCTGGAAAACACTCTTCAGGATATTATCCAGGAGAACTTCCCCAACCTAGCAAGGCAGGCCAACATTCAAGTCCAGGAAATACAGAAACACCAAAAAGATATTCCTCAAGAAGAGCAACCCCAAGGCACATAACCATCAAATTCACCAGGGTTGAAATGAGGGAAATATGCTAAGGGCCACCAGAAAGAAAGGTCAGGTTACCCACAAAGGGAAGCCCATCAGACTCACAGTGGATCTCTCAGCAGAAAACTACAAGCCAGAAAGAGAGTGGGGGCCAATATTCACAATCCTTAAAGAAAAAATATTCAGCCTAGAATTTCATATCCAGCCAAAGCAAGCTTCATAAGCGAAAGAGAAATAAAATCCTTTATGAAAAAGCAATTGCTCAGAGATTTCATCACCACCAGGCCTGCCTTACAACAGCTCCTGAAAGAAGCACTAAACATAGAAAGGAACAACCAGTACCAGCCACTCCAAAAATGTACCAAATGGTAAACAGCATCAACACAATGAGGAAACTGCAACAACTAATGAGCAAAACAACCAACTAGCATCAAAATGGCAGAATCAAAGTCACACATAACAATATTAACCTTAAATGTAAATGGACTACATGCCCCAATCAAAAGACACAGACTGGCAAATTGGATAAAAAGTCAAAACCCATCGGTGTGCTGTATCCAGGAAACCCATCTCATGTGCAAGGATACACATAGGTTCAAAATAAAGGGATGGAAGAAGATTTACCAAGCAAATGAAAAGCAAAAAAAAGCAGGAGTTGAAATCCTAGTCTCTGATAAAATAGACTTTAAACCAACAAAGATCAAAAGAGACAAAGAAGGGCATTATATAATGGTAAAAGGATCAATGCAACAAGTAGAGCTAATGATCCTAAATACATATGCACCCAGTACAGGTGCACCCAGATATGTAAAGCAAGTTCTTAATGACCTACAAAGAGACTTAGACTCCCACACAATAATAGTGGGAGATTTTTACACTCAACTGTCAATATTAAACAGATCAAAGAGACAAAAAATTAACAAGGATAGCAGGACTTGAACTCGGACCTGGACCAAGCCAACCTAATAGACGTTTACAGAACTCTCTACCCTAAATCCACAGAATACACATTCTTCTCAGCACCACATCACACCTACTCTAAAACTGATCACATAATTGGAAGTAAATCACTCCTCAGCAAATGCAAAAGAACAGAAATCATAACAAACAGTCTCTCAGACCACAGTGCAATCAAGTTAGAACTCAGAATTCAAAAACTAACTCAGAACCACACAGCTTCATGGAAACTGAACAACTGGCTCTTTTTTTTTTTTTTTCATTTTTTAATTTTTATTTTATTTTTCAGAAAAAAGGTCTAGCTCTGCCACACAAGCTGGAGTGCAGAGGAACAATTATTGCTCATTGTAGCCTCAAATTCCTGGGCTCAAGGAATCCTCCCACCTCAGCCTCCTGAGGAGCTAGGACTACAGGCACACACTGTCACACCCAGGTAATTTTAAAATTTTTTATAGAGATAAGGTCCCACCATGTTTCCCAGACTGCTCTTGAACTCCCGGGCTCAAATGATCCTCTTACCTCAGCCTCCCAAAGTGCTAGTTTATAGGTGTGAGCCACTGTGCCTGGTCTGCATTTTCTTTTTCTTTTTTGAGACAGTTTCACATTTGGAACAACTGGCTCTTGAATGCTGACTGGATAAACAATGAAATGAAGGCAGAAATAAAGATGTTCTTCAAAACCAACAAGACAAAGACACAACGTACCATAATCTCTGGGACACATTTAAAGCAGAGTCTGGAGGAAAATTTATAGTTATAAATGCCCACATAAGAAAAGGGGAAAGATCTAAAATGGACACGCTATCATTAAATTTGAAAGAGCTAGAGAAGCAAGATAAAAAAACTCAAAAGCTAGCAGAAGATAAGAAATAACTAAGATCAGAGCAGAACTGAAGGAGGTAGAGACACAAAAAAACTTTCAAAAAAATAATAAATCCAGGAGCTGGTTTTCTGAAAACCTCAACAAAATAGAGAGACCACTAGCCAGATTAATAAAAAAGAAAAAACAGAAGAATCAAATAGATGCAATAAAAAACAATAAAGGGGATATCACCACAGATTCCACAGAAATACAAACAACCATCAGAGATTACTACAAACAACTCTATGCACGTAAATCAGTAAACCTGGAAGAAATGGATAAACTCCTGGACACTTGCACCCTCCCAAGCCTAAACCAGGAAGAATTTGAAACCCTGAATAGACCAATAACAAGGGCTGAAGTTGAAGCAGCAATTAACAGCCTACCAACCAAAAAAGTCCAGGTCCAGATGGGTTCACAGCCGAATTCTAACAGACATACAAAGAGGAGCTACCACCATTCCTTCTGAAACTATTCCAAACAATACAAAAAGAGGGAATCCTTCCCAAATCATTTTATGATACCAACATCATCCTGATACCAAAACCCGGCAGAGACTCAACAAGAAAAGAAAACTGCAGGCCAATATCCATGATGAACATAGATGCAAAAATCTTCAATAAAATACTGGCAAACAGATTGCAACAGCATATCATAAAGCTTATCCACCATGATCAAGTAGGCTTCATCCTGGGGATGCAAGGCTGATTCAACATATGCAAATCCATAAACATAATCCACCACATAAACAGAACATAAGACAAAAACCAAATGATTATCTCAATAAATGCAGAGAAGCCCTTCAACAAAATTCAACAGTGCTTTATGCTAAAAATGCTCAATAAACTAGGTATTGATGGAACATATCTCAAAAAAATAAAAGCTATTTATGACAAACCCACAGCCAATATCATACTGAATGGGCAAAAGCTGGAAGCATTCCCTTTGAAATCAGGCACTAGACAAGGATGCCCTCTGTCACCACTCCTATTCAATATAGTATTGAGAGTTCTACCCAGAGCAGTCAGCCAAGAAAAATAAATAAAGTGTGTTCAATTAGGAAAGGAGGAAGTCAAATTGTCTCTATTTGCAGATGACATGATTGTATATTTAGAGGACCCCATCGTCTCAGCCTGAAATCTCCTGAAACTGATAAGCAACTTCAGCAAAGTCTCATGATGCAAAAATCAATATAAAGAAATCACAAGCATTTCTATACACCAATAACAGACTTAAAGAGAGCCAAATCAAGAATGAGTCACCATTCACAATTGCTACAAAGAGAATAAAATTCCTTGGAATACAGCTAACAAAGGATGTAAGGACCTCTTCAAGGAGAACTACAAACCACTGCACAACCAAATAAGAGAGGACACAAACAGATGGAAAAACCTACCATGCTTATGGTTAGGAAGAATCAATATTGTGAAAATAGCTATACTGCCCAAAGTAATTTATAGATTCAATGCCATCGCCATCAAGCTACCTATGACCCTCTTCACAGAACTGTAAAAAACCACCTTAAACTTCATATGGAACCAAAAGAGAGCCCGCATAGCAAAGTCAATTCTAAGCAAAAGGAGTAAAGCCAGAGGCATAACGCTCGCTACCTAACTTCAAACTATACTGCAAGGCTACAGTAATCAAAACCGCATGATACTGGTACCAAAACAGAGATATAGACCAATGGAACAGAGCAGAAGCCTTGGAGGCAACACCACACATCTACAACCATCTGATCTTTGACAAACCTGACAAAAACAAGCAATGGGGAAAGGAGTCCCTGTTTAATAAATGGTGTTGGGAAAACTGGCTAGCCATGTGCAGAAAGCACAAACTGGACCCCTTCCTGACACCTTACACTAAAATTAACTCCAGATGGATTGAAGACTGAAACATAAGACCTAACACCATAAAAACCTTAGAAGAAAACCTAGGCAAAACCATTCAAGGCATAGGCAAAGACTTCATGACTAAAACACCAAAAGCAATGGCAACAAAAGCCAAAATAGACAAATGGGATCTAATTAAACTCCACAGCTTCTGCACAGCAAAAGCAACAATCATTAGAGTGAAGTGGCAACCAACAGAATGGGAAAAAATTTTTGCAATCTACCCATCTGACAAAGGGCTAATATCCAGAATCTACAAAGAACTAAAACAGATTTACAAGAAACAAACAAACCCATTCAAAAGTGGGCAAAGGACATGAACAGACACTTTTCAAAAGAAGACATATATGAGGCCAACAAACATGAAAAAATGCTCATCACTGGTTATTAGAGAAATGCAAATCAAAACCACATTGAGATACCATCTCCTGCCAGTTAGAATGGTGATCATTAAAAAATCTGGAGACACACATGTACCCTAGAACCTGAAGTGCAATAAAATATATATATCTAATAATAATAGGCTAAAAAGATCTGCTGTACAGCATAGTAACTACATTTTTTTCCATTTATGTATTTTTTCCCTTTCCTAGGGTCCTGACATGGTGACTATATTTAATAACAATGTTTTGTGCAGGGCGCGGTGGCTCACACCTGTAATCCCAGCACTTTGGGAGGCCAAAGGGGGTGTGGATCATGAGGTTAGGAGTTCGAGATCAGCTTGGCCAAGATGGTGAAATCCCTTCTCTATTAAAAATACAAAAAAATAAGCCAGGTGTGGTCGTGCGCGCCTGTAGTCCCAGCTACTCGAGAGACTGAGGCAGAAGAATCGCCTAACCCAGGAGGCAGAGGTTTCACTGAGTGCGCCCCTCCACTCCAGCCTGAGCAACAGAGTGAAACTCTGACTCAAAAAAAAAAAAAAAAGATAATGTGTTGCATACTTGGAAATTTTTGAGAGTATATTTAAGTGTTCTCACCACAAAAAAATAAGTATGCAAGTTAATGCATATGCTAATTAGTTCCATTTAGCCATTTCACAATTTATACATATTTCAAAATAACATGGACATGATAAATACATACAATTTTTATTTGTCAATTAGAAAAAGATTTGAAAGACAAAAAGAGGTCAAGTCCTTGTGAAAGTGGTAGCACTTTTGGATCTAGTAATGCTTAAACGTAGATTTATTGTTTTTTTATTTTTCATTTATGTAAACAATTATATTCCTTTTTGTCTCTAGGCAGTTTGAAGCAAAAATATAAAATAAAATGACCTTTAATTCAGTAGTGTAAATATTCTCAAGGTTTACTGTAACTTTTGCTTCCCAGGCTGAAGCAATCCTCCCACTTCAGCCTCCTGAGTAGCTGAGACTTATAGGTGCACACCACCACACCCAGCTAATTAAAAAAAAATTTTTTTTAGACACAGGCTCTCATTATGTTGACTGGTCTCCCATTCCTGGGCTCAAGTGATCCACTTGCCTCAGCCTCCCAAAGTGCTGGGATTGCAAGTGTGAGCCACCACGCCCAGGCTGGTCTGTACATAGTAAGAGATTGTGAAGGTTTTCTTTACCTTTTAAGTAGTTAGCCTAAGAAGCAAAGATTCTGTGTTCTACATGTTGTTTTTTATCATGTCTTAATTATTTAGAAAAACTGAATCTTTTTAATATTTTTAAAAAAAAAAAGCATTTTGCCCTGGGTGGAGTGGCTCATGCCTATAATCCCAGTACTTTGAAAGGCTGAGGTAGGCAGATCATTTGAGGTCAGGAGTTTGAGACCAGCCAGGCCAATGTAATGAAACCCTGTCTCTACCAAAAATAAAAATAAAATTAACCAGGTATGGTGGTGTGCGCCTGTAGTCCCAGCTACTCTGAAGTCACTGAGGTAGGAGAATCATTTGAACCTGGAGGCAGAGATTGCAGTGAGCTGAGATTACACCACTGCACTCCAGCCTGGGCAATAGAGTGAGACCCTATGTCAAAAAAAAAAAAGATCCCTTTTTTAAAAAACAATTTTGTTATCTCCTATGTTTAATTTTGAAATTTTTAATTGTCACTTTGGTTGAACAAACAATTAAGTATTATTTCATAGCGATCTGTGATCTTATTTTGCAAAGTGTTCAAACCTTTTGACATTTTTTACAACTTCCCCAAAATCAAATTATAAACGAGGTCTTTTTGACCTTGAACTGACTTTGAGATTTTCCAAAGGGCTCCTGGAGAATATAAAAGGAATTTTTCTCTCACGAATTAAAAAGACAGATGTTAAACTAATTAGGTTTATTTAATATGTTACATTGCATGGATAGCACTGTCAAATAAGAAGTGATGCTTGGCCTTTGCTAGGTTTTGTTTGTATGGGTAAAATGTTATTGTTCTAGGAACTATGTAAAAGTCCTTGAAATTTGTCAATATCCTTGCTGTCCATATATCCTGACATGTTATCAGTTGTAATTCCAGTACTATCTTAAAATATTATATGCCACAGAAATAACCAAATTTCCTTGTCAGTTGTGAACTTCATCTTTGACAACTGTTATTTCAAATCTTCTGTAATTCTTGACAGTTATTGTTTAACTGATGCTTTCCAGAGGCTCTTATAATCAGCCACAGGCCAAGGTGCTTCCAATAAAAAAAAAGATTGTTTTAGGATCAGCTTTTCATTTCTGCAAAAATGCTGATGAGTTTTTATAACAATTGTGTTAAATCTGTAGATGATTTTGATTATTTTCATCTAAAAAATCTGAAATCATCCAAACCATGAGCACGAAATACTATTTGATTTATTTATGCCTTCTTTAGTACCTTTCAGCAATATTTTGTAGTTTTCAGTGATACAAGTCTTACACCTTCATTTGTTAAATTTATTTTTAGGTATTTTATTCTTTTAGATGCTACCATAAATAGAATTGTTTTCTTACTTTCCTCTTCAGATTGTCCTTGCAGGTGTGAAACTCAAAAGACTTTTGTGTGTGAAGCTTGTATCTGGAAAGTTTACTGAATGTTTATTAGCTGTAGTCTTTTTCTTGTTGATTCTTTATGATGTTCTCTATCTTTAGGATATCTCATCTGTAAGTAGACATGGTTTTACTTCCTCCTTTACAATGGATGTCTTTGTTTCTTGTTTAATTTCTTGGCTGAAACTTCCACTACAATGTTAAATAGCAATGGTGAAAGTGGGTATCTTTGTCTTGTCCGTGGTGTTCAGAGGAAAGCTCTTTCATGAGTGACTATAATGCAAGCCGTGGATTCTTCGCCAACGCTCTTTTCATGTTGAGGAAGCTCTATTCCTTGTTTTCTTCTTTATCATAAATGGAAGTTGGATTTTGTCAAATGCCTTTGCTGCAGCAACTGAGATTGTCACGTGTTTTTTCCCTTTATTTTACTAATGTGGTGTTTTATTAATGTGATATATTACTTAATTTTCTTATGTTAACCTACATTAGAATTTCTAAGATAAGTCCCACTTGGTCATGATGTATAATCCCCTTAATATACTGTTAGATACATCTTGCCTGTATTTGTGTTTGCATGTGTTTGTTCATATGAGTAGTTTTGTATCTCTATTGTTAAGGGATACTGGTCTATAATTTTCTTGTCATGTCTTTATTTGGCTAATATGGGATAATAATGCTGACTTATCAGAATACATTAGAAAATATTCCCTCCTCTTCCATTTGTTTGGGAAGAATTTGAGAAGGATTGATATCAATTCTTCTTTAAATTTTAGGTAGAGTTCACTCATGAAGGTCTCTCTTCATAGACTTTTTCTGTTGGCAGTGTTTGATGAATGATTCAATCTCTTACTTGTTACAGGTATTTTGAGATTTTCCAGTTCTTCCTGAGTCAGTGTAGACAACTTTTATGTTTCTGGAAATTTGTTTCATCTAGGTTATCTAATTTGTTGACTTATGATTGTTCATAATATTCCCTTTAATTCTTTTTGTTTCTCCAAGTTTTATGAATAGTATCTGCACTTTATTTCTCTTTAGCTATTTCTGTCATCTTCCTTTCTGTCTTTGTCGGTATGGCTAAAGATTTGTCAATTTTTCCAACCTTTTCAATTAGTCAACACTTGGTTTTATTGATTCTCTCTATTGTTTTTGTATTCTTTTATTTTAGTTTCTATTATTTTATTTCTATCTGTCTTTTATTTCTAATGCTTATTACGTCCTTTCTTCTACTAGCTTTTGGTTTAGTTACTCTTGTTCCAATTACTCCAGGTATAAAATTAGGTATTCACTGGAGGTCTTTTTTCTTTCTTTCTTTTTTTGCTGTAGGCATTTAAAGGAAGTGTATTGTTTAGTTTCTACCGCATCTGTGAATCTTCAAGTAGGGACTAGACTGAATCAGCCCCTTTCCCTATCCCAATCATGTCCATTAATGTACTAATTAATTAACTAGCTAGTATTTTGATTTATGAGAATATGAAGAGTTGTATGTGTACATAATATGTATAAGTTTTGTCAAACAAATGTATTTATTGAGCAGTTGCTGCATAGTACTTGCATGGTACTAGAGCTACAACTGTGAGTAAAATGAAATACTCTTGCTCTTGGAGCAAACATACTAGTTGGAGATTCATTCCCAAGTATTTATTAAGCACGTGTAAGTGCCTAGAACTAAGCAAGTAATAAGGAAGTACCTCTTTACTTTTATTTGTTGAAGGGTAGAGATTAGTATAGAGGAGGGCATTTAATCCAGGCTGGAGAGGAGGGAGGCTAGGTTGGTGGGACATGGAGTGGGGGAGACCTCATAAAGGACGTGATTAACTGGGTGGTAAAGTTAGCTGGATAGGAAATAAAGAGGTCAGAGGAGGCTTTCAGAGACCTGACACTGGTAAAGACAGCAGAAGGTACACTTCAGAAGTGAGCATGGTACTTAGTGTGTAGCAAACACAGCACTCCTTTCACCTGGGAAGGAAGAATGGAGGCAGTATGTTTCCGGTTGCTGGGGTCTGACAGAGACAGAAAGCATGCTTCATCCACTTTTCTGAGTTGCAAGCAACAGGGACCGTAATTAGGATTTGAGATGCATATACATAATGTTTTCCAGATGTTCTATAAATGCAAGTTGCTTGGATATTAATAAATCACACTGCCTACTTTAGTCCCAAGGTCACACTGTTTCAGAAAATGCAAATGTTCATTGTGTTTTCATGAAGAGGATGAACAGTCACAATTTTCCAGGTTTGGAAATTATTTCTTTTGAGCATCTTGGGGAATTTGTGCTCAGAGAACACCTTGGAAACTGTTGTGTTAGCACTCATGTGGCGTGAATGCACCCTGGTTGGTGTAACAGACCTGAGTCTTCCTGAAGTTCCTCTGCTCTCCTGAGACCACCCCTTGACTTCCAAAGGGTGAACATGTGGAGCCCCAGCTCCTTCCCCTGTGTCCACTTCCCAGGATGCGTGAGTAGGGTGAGCTGAGCTCAGGGGAAGGAAATTTAGCTCTGGAGACCTGAGAACAGTGTCAGGGCTCTCCTCCCCCATCTCCTCTATGTGAACACGACGGTTGTTTCTTTTTCCTTGCCTAAGAGAAATTTATCTTCCAAAACGTAAATCCATCGGA
Organism: Cebus imitator; assembly: GCF_001604975.1. NCBI lineage: Eukaryota > Metazoa > Chordata > Mammalia > Primates > Cebidae > Cebus > Cebus imitator. The sequence goes on along the minus strand of NW_016107557.1, from coordinate 2,314,252 downwards.
GCCCAAATATTTAACATTAAAAGCCCTTGATGTGGGAGACATGAGAATCAGTTCTGGAAAAATTAGAAAGGCACCTTTAGAAAGAATCTTTAGGAGAGAAGAAGGTGAAGCAAGTTGGCAAAATACGACTGTCCAGTGACCATCTTCCCATAGAAACATTGTATTTGCAAGGACCCACATGCAATAGTACCTTTGCAAGGGCTAAGAAATCCAGGAATTCATCCCAGAGATGCAAACCAATAAAAATGATACAGCATGCAAACAGAATGAAAAATGAAGACCATACAATCATCTCAACAGATGCAGAAAATGTAATAAATAAAATTTAACATTTCAAATTTCCTCAACAAATTGGTATAGAAGGAACATACTTCAACATAATAGCAGAAAGAACATATTTCAACACAGAGAGAGCATATTTCAATACAATAAAGAACATATATAACAAAGTCACAGCTAACTAATTAAACACCAAATTAGGTATAAATAAAACATCTTTCAACATCATAAAGAATATATTCACATCAACAAATTCAGAGCATCCAAATTGATTACAAAAAAGAGGTCAAACTGTTCTTGTCTGCAGACATCATGATCTTATATATAGAAACCCAAAGACTCCACAAGAACACTATAGTTCTCCCAGGGTACAGGAGTATTTCAATTAATTTATAATTCTCAGCAATAGAAATTGAAGGTTAACCTTTGCTAATCAGTGTGTGTGTCAGAGGAAGAATGGTCCAGAGCTCCCGTCTCTGCCATCTTGTGGATATTACTCAGATAGTAAGCAGTTCCAGCACTAGAATATCTTCTCTTGTCCTGTTATAACCAAACCCACTGCCCTGTTGCCTACCATACTTATCCAGACCTAATATTTTGCCACCATTAATTTCTTCTCTATTTTCATCAATTTATTTTTCCAGGAAAACATGGAAAGTTTTCTGATTGACTTTTTTCCACTCAGTGTAATTCCTTCAAGATTTTTCCAAGAAGATGTTTTTGTGTATCAAAATATATTTCTCTTTATTGCTCAGTAGTTTTTACCTAATTCTCCCTTGAGTACTATCACTTTTTTACTTTCCTAATTTTGCAGCTGTGTTGTTTTGTATGTAAATATTTTAGATTATATCTTCTAAATAGGTTGATTCTTTTATCATTATATCGTACTCTTTTAAGTCTCTGGTAATTTTCTTTGCTATGAAGTCTACATTATATGATCTTAGTTTAGCCTCTTCTGATTTCCTTTAATGCTTTAATAATATACTTGAATTTTCTCATGTGAGCCCTAGAAGGCAGCTTTTCCTCATTGACTCCAGGCCACGGGATCTCCTCATGTAAGAACGTTAATGTCAATTAGGTAATGAGGTGTTTTGGAAGTCTTTCCTCCATGTATTTCTCTTAATTATTTACAAAGAGTAAACTCTTGTGTGTTCTAGAAATTCAGTAAAATTGCAGTATGAAAAAATTAATGTACAAAAATCAAGAGTGTTTCTACACATCAGTAGCAAATTTTCTGACAGAACAAAACAATCCCATTTGCAATAGCTCCAAAAAAGTAAAACACCTAGAAATAAATTTAACGAGTAAAATGCTTTTACAATCAAAACTGCAAAATACTGATAAAAGAAACAGACACACATAAATAGAAAGAAACTGCATGTTCATGGATTAGAAAAACTAATACTGCTAAAATGTTCATACTATTCAAGGCAAAATACAGATTCAATGTCATCCCTAGGAAAATACCAATGACATTTTTCACAGAAATTGAAAAAAATTCTAAAATTTGTGTAGAACCACAAATGACATCAAATAGCCAAACAATCATGAAAAAAAGCTGGTGGAATGACACTGACTTCAAAACGTACTGCAAAACTTTAAGGCCCAAAACAATATGGTAGACACATAAGCCAATGGAACAGAATAAAAAGCCCACAAATAAATCCACACATCTACAGCAAACTGACTTTTGAACAAAGTACCAAGTACACACAATAAGACAAGGAAAATCTCTTCAATAATTGATGCTTAGAAAACTGGATATCCACATGCAGAAAAATAAAACTATACCCTTGCCTCTCACCATATAAAACAACTCAAAATGGATTACAGTCTTAAATGTTGGATGTAAAACTATAAAACTACTGTAAGAAAACATAGGAAAAAAGCATTTCCATGGCATTTGTCTAGGCAAGGACTTTTTGAATAAAACTTCAAATGCATAGGCAGCCAAAGAAAATGTAGACAAATGGCATTACATGAAACTGTGAGGCTTCTGCATGTCAGGTGAAGTAATTAACAGAGCGAAGAGACAACCTACAGAAAGAGTTATATTTGCAGGTGATACTGCTGGTAACAGGGCTAATACCCCAAATATGTAAAGAGCTCAAACAACTCACAAATAACAACAAGCCCAAAAACCTTGATTTACAAATCAGCCAAAGACTTGGATAGACATTTCTCAAAAGAAGGCATGCAAATGGCCAACAGAAATATGAGAAAATGCTCGATATCACTAATCATCAAGAAAGAAAATGCACAATAAGTCAATAAACACATGAAAAAAGCTCAACAAGACTGATCATTAAAGAAATACAAATCAAAACCACAATGAGATACCATCTCATATCAGTCAGAATGGTAATTATTAAAAAATCTGGAGACAACAGATGCTGGAGAGGATGTGGAGAAATAGGAACACTTTTACACTATTGGTGGGAGTGTAAATTAGTTCAACCATTGTGGAAGACAGTGTGTGGCGATTCCTCAAGGACCTAGAAATAGAAATTCCTTTTGACCCAGCAATCCCATTACTGGGTATATATCCAAAGGATTATAAATCATTCTGCTATAAGGACACATGTACATGAATGTTCATTGCAGCGCTGCTTACAATAGCAAATACCGGGAACCAACCCAAATGCCCATCAATGATAGACTGGACAAGGAAAATGTGGTACATAAATAACATGGAATGCTCTGCAGCCATAAAACGAAATGTGATCATGTCTTTTGCAGGGACATGGATGGAGCTGGAGGCCGTTATGCTCAGCAAACTAATGCAGGAACAGAAAACCCAATGCTGTGTATTTTCACTTACAGGTGGGAGCTGAATTATGAGAACACATGAAAGGGCAATAACACAAACTTGGGAATGTCAGAGGGTGGGGAGCCTGGAGAAGGGAGGGGATCAGGAAGAATAGCTAATGGATGCTGGGGTTAATAGGTAGGTGACGGGAAGGTCTGTGCAGCAAACCACCAAGGCACACATTTACCTAAGTAGCAAACGTGCACATCCTGCACATGTATCCTGGAACTTAAAATACAATAAGATAAAACATCAAAAAAGATTCATCAAATGGTTAACAGTGATTTTTTGAGGAATATGTTTATGGGAGTTTTGAATTGTTATAAATTTCATACTCATCTCTGAATTGTTTAAATTTTACACCATGAGAATGTGTTATTTATAAAATCAGGAAAAATAATAAAAAGATTTCCATTTAAGGAAACAAAGAAAATGCACATCAAAACCGCAATGAGGTAATGTATCACTTCAGTCAGAATGTCTCGCCTCAAAAAATAAAAAGGTAACAAGTATTCGTAAGAATATGGAGAAAAGGGAGCACCTATACATGGTTATAGAAACAGTATAAAAGTTCCTCAAACAAATTTAAAAACAACTGTTATATGATCCAGCAATCCCACTACTGGGTATATTAGCCAATAGAAATAAAATCAGTATGTCCAAGAGATATCCGCACTCCTATGTATATTATGTTAGGTGAAATAAGCCAGGCAGAGAAAGAAAAGTACCACTTGATCCCACTCATATATGCAATTGATAAACTTGTTCCCATGGAACTAGAAAGTAGAATAGTGGTTTCCAGGGGATAGGGAGGGGAGGGTGCAGAGGGATGGAGACAGGTTGGTTAATAGGTAAAAAAGTACAGCTTTTAGGTGATGGAGCTATGTGAATGTTTAAGCCTTGAAATACAGGGGAATATGTGGACTCAATCATTTGCTATGAGTCTACATTTCCTGGGCCAAAGTTGAGCCCCAGTTTAGAAGAGAACTCAGGTGAGCCTATCTAGAGCCTGGACAAAGAGAGAATCTTCATCAATGTGCTGTATGTGGCATGTGGTGGACACATACACACTTATGTGGTGGAGGCTGAGCTATGGAGATTCTGCAAAACTCAAGCCCCAGCTTATGGGAATGGATTTGGGTAGGTCACTCTTGAGGCTCTGTGGAAACCTAAGAAGGGCTCTGCCCAACAATAAGACCATTGAATTTATCCTATGGTATATACTGGTGACCTTGAATGTCTTCTCTACTGTAGTAACTTCACTCCCTCATGACTCATCACATTTATTGCCGCCTCCATGATATTTCCTCTGAATCTTCTATGTTACATTCTTTGGAGCGCTTTGTATTTCTACTCTGATGTCAAAAGTTTTCAGTCTTCTCCCCAACAACTATCATCCAGATGCACTCCTCTGCCATCTCTCCCTGTTGCAGTGAAGTCCACCCCGTAATGAAGATGCTCACACAGGACACACTGTCCTCATCCTGACTCCCCTTTTCTCTGCACCCAGAGGCATCAGCAAACCCCATGGTCTCTGCCTGCAGCTGACGTTCTGGGCACAACCCCATCTCTCCATCTCTACCTCCACTGCTTCCAGTGGACTAGCCATCACCATCCTCAGCCTTGATCGCTGTCACAGTCTCCCATATGGTCTCCCTACTTCACCCTATTCCTCACATGCCAGCCTCTGACATTTTGTATTAAAATTACACTCTCTTACGGCAATAGCCCCATGCATCTTCGGACCCCTGATGGCTTTCAGCCACCCCCTGCCACACCCTCTCTGGCCATTTCTTCACTGAGTTAGGCCACTCTGACCTCTGCCTAATCCTCACACTCACCAGCCTCATGCCC
>NW_016107557.1:2247155-2309083 GCF_001604975.1 Cebus imitator | reverse complement strand
ACGCGCCACCATGCCCAGCTAATTTTTTGTATTTTTAGTAGAGACGGGGTTTCACCATGTTGACCAGGATGGTCTCGATCTCTTGACCTCGTGATCCATCCGCCTCGGCCTCCCAAAGTGCTGGGATTACAGGCGTGAGCCACCGCGCCCGGCCTCCTAAGTTTTTTGTAGGCATCTATAAGGCCGATGCCTCTCAAAAGACTTTGTCTTCCCTGACATTCTCTAAAGATAACTTGACCTCTGCATACTCCTTTTTGGCAGTACTAAGCTTGTCATTGAGTTGGCGTTTCTCCTGTATCTGTGAATCCAGTGTTTCCACAAGCTGCTTTTTGTGTCTTCCATAAAGTTGACTCCTAATAGACTGACCCACCAATAAGCCGATGAAAGATGGACACACCAGTGTCTTTTCCTGAAGATAGCAGAAGGAGAATCGCGGACTCAGGTAGGGAGCAGCAGCTCCACCACCATTTTGCCCAGCTTCCCAAGGGTCAGCCCAGGGCGCAGCCCCTCAGAGGAGCGGCCCCTTCATGGCACTATAGCCACCACAGGGCTCTGCCCGGTAACCATGGATTCTGAAGCTACAACAAACTGCAGATAATACTCCAACATTCTGCTTGGAACCCAACCAGCAATTGGCATCTTGGATTGGTCAGTTATATGCTTACTGACAGGGGGACATTTGTAAGTAAAAGATGCTTCTCTCTATTACTGTTTAATGATCATTCTTTCTCTGTTATTTTATATTATAAAATTAAAAGACAGTAAAATTTTCACATGTAAAGTGTATGGCTTTATAGATTTTTAAAACTATTATCACTTAAAGTATCCAACAAATCCTATCAATATATAGATCATGTTCATTAACACTTAAAATACTGCCTTGTAGCTTTTCAACTAATATTCAGCCACCCCACCTCATGCAGCCTGTTTTGACTTTTATTAACATATATCAGTTTGGCCACCTCTCCAACTTCCTAGAAGTTAGATAAATCATGTTATCAAGCAAAAGGGGCCAACTGTCTGATACACTAGAAACCAATACTATGACACCAGGTTTTTGAGAAAAGAAAAGCTTTATACTGCAAGTTCACGCCCAAGGAGACAGGAGTCAAGCTCCAGTTTGTCGCCCCATGCTGGCTTCAAAGCAGTGTTGTTATTAGAAGAGGTATAGAGGGTATATTCCGAGATGAGTAGGTTATTGGTGGAGGGAAAGGGAAGTCTGGAAGTCCTTGGACATGGGCAGTTATCTTTCTATCCTGACTCATGGGTTGCATGTGCAAATTAGGAAAAGTTAGTATACAACATGCCATTGAAATTTAGGTTGTAACATCATTAGTTTTTTAAAATTCTTCAGGCAATAAATTTAGTCCCCCTTATCCTCTGTACATTCTTCCATCATGAGAAATTAGGGACAATGTCCACTCTAGCTTCTTCCTGCTGAGTAGGGGTGCAGCTCTGAATATGAGGAAAGAAATTGTTTCATATTAAGTTGAAGATATTCTCTAACATCTGGTTCAATATTAGCATTTTGCGTCACTAGCGTATGTTTTTTTAAAAATAGTTTTAACATAGCATTGGAAGCAGCATTATCAGATTACCAGATATACAATTAATATTAACAGTTGATAAAGTTTCAATTTTACTATGCCCTGGAGCACAGATCAAATTCTGTGTGGGGGTGAAGGAATATGATCTGAGAACCCGCTGATACCTCCTCCTTCTCTAAGAACTTGTTGTAACCAATAAGCTTGTCTTATTTTTTTCTAAATGTCTTTTATCTTCAGAAGATGTGCTGGTGCAAACACAACGTGATGTGTTCACTATAATAATATACAAACTCTTCTCTGCTCCACCAATATGTGGTCTACGGATATTCTGTTCTCCAGGACTACCCTCTAAAAAGTCTAAAGGTTTTTGTTGGGTAGCTAAGGCTTCAGTTGCTTCATTCGCTAAGTTATCTAGAGTGATTGACAGATTTCTAACTGTATGTTCATAAGGGATTACTACTCACCATGGTGAGAGAGATCTGCCAAACATAGACCAAAGTCTGTGTGCTTGGTTTTCAGGTAAGGTTTGCCTTGTCCTGGAAAATAATTTTAAGAAACTAGTTCGGTGCTGAGTAACACCGGAGCTATAAATAAAAATGGGAGTAGCCAGATAACCTAATAGACAAATATCTCTCACGTGCCAGCTGTCAACACATTCCCAAGCCCATGGGTGGCTGACATATGGACAAACAAATGTATATGGAGGAAGCGTATATAAACTCCTTGACACATTCTGAAAGTTATATATTTGGTTTACTGGCAGCAGAGACGGGTGTATTACAGTTTTCTTTTGAAATGTAATTTCTCTGTCTCTGATTCCCAATTTTTACCAAAGGTAAATCATAGTATAAGTTTGCTTGCAAAATAAACTTCACACAAAAAGCTCATTTCTACAGTCACGTCATCTGCAAATAGAGACAATTTGACTTCCTCCTTTCCTATTTGAATATCCTTTATTCCTTTTTCTTGCCTGATTGCTCTGGCTACAACTTCCAGTACTATATTGAATAGGAATGGTGAGAGAGGGCATCCTTGTCTAGTGCCAGATTTCAAAGGGAATGCTTCCAGTTTTTTCCCATTCAGTATGATATTGGCTGTTGGTTTGTCATAAATAGCTTTTATTATTTTGAGATACGTTCTGTCAATACCTAGTTTATTGAGGGTTTTTAGTATAAAGGGCTGTTGAATTTTGTCAAAGGCCTTCTCTTGCACTAATTGAGATAGTCATGTGGTTTTTGTCTTTGGTTCTGTTTATGTGGTGAATTTCGTTTATAGACTTGCGTATGTTGAACCCGCCTTGCATCCCCAGGATGAAGCCTACGTGATCATGGTGGATAAGCTTTTTGATGTGCTGTTGCAATCGGCTTGTCAGTATTTTATTGAAGATTTTTGCATCTATGTTCATCATGGATATTGGCCTGCAGTTTTCTTTTCTTGTTGAGTCTCTGCCGAGTTTTGGTATCAGGATGATGTTGGTCTCATAAAATGATTTGTGAAGGATTCCCTCTTTTTGGATTGTTTGGAATAGTTTCAGAAGGAATGGTACAAGCTCCTCTTTTTATGTCTGGTAGAATTCAGCTGTTTACTCATCTGGACCTGGGCTTTTTTGGGTGGTAGGCTCTTAATTGCTGCCTCAACTTCAGACCTTGTTATGGGTCTGTTCAGGGTTTCTACTTCTTCCTGGTTTAGGCTTGGAAGGATGCAAGTGTCGAGGAATTTATCCATTTCTTCCAGGTTTACTAGTTTATGTACATAGAGTTGTTTGTAATAATCTCTGATGATGGTTGGATTTCTGTGGAATCTGTGTTGATATCCCCTTAATTGTTTTTTATTGCATCTATTTGAATCTTCTCTCTTTTCTTTTTTATTAATCTGGCTAGTGGTCTGTCTATTTTGTTGATCTTTTCAAAAAACCAGCTCCTGGGTTTATTGATTTTTTGAAGGGTTTTTTGTGTCTCTATCTCCCTCAGTTCTGCTCTGATCTTAGTTATTTCCTGTCTTCTGCTAGGTTTTGAGTTTTTTCGATCTTGCTCCTCTAGCTCTTTCAATTTTGACGATAGGGTGTCGATTTTAGATCTCACCTTGCTTCTCATGTGGGCACCTATTGCTATATACTTTCCTCTAGAGACTGCTTTAAATGTGTCCCAGAGATTCTGGTATGTTGTGTCTTCATTCTTGTTGGTTTCGAAGAACATTTTTGTTTCTGCCTTCATTTCATTGTTTATCCAGTCAACATTCAAGAGCAAGTTGTTCAGTTCCCATGAAGCTGTGTAGTTCTGAGTTAGTTTCTGAGTTCTGAGTTCTAACTCGATTGCACTGTGGTCTGAGATACTGTTTGTTATGATTTCCATTCTTTTGCATTTGCTGAGGAGTGATTTACTTCCAATTATGTAGTCAATTTTAGAGTAGGTGTGATGTGGTGCTGAGAAGAATGTATAGTCTGTGGATTTGGGGTGGAGAGTTCTGTAAATGTCTATTAGGTTTTCTTGGTCGAGGCCTGAGTTCAAGTCCTGGATATCCTTGTTAATTTTCTGTCTCGTTGATCTGTCTAATGTTGACAATGGGGTGTTAAAGTCTCCCACTATTATTGTGTGGGAGTCTAAGTCTGTTTGTAGGTCATTAAGAACTTGCTTTATGCATCTGGGTGCTCCTGTATTGGGTGCGTATATATTTAGGATAGTTAGCTCTTCTTGATGCATTGATCCTTTTACCTTCATGTAATGCTCTTCTTTGTCTCTTTTGACATTTGATGGTTTAAAGTTCATTTTATCAGAAACTAGGATTGCAACTCCTGCTTTTTTTTTTGCTCTCCATTTGCTCGATAAGTCTTTCTCCATCCCTTTATTTTGAGCCTATGTGTGTCCTTGCATGTGAGATGGGTTTCCTGAATACAGCTCACCAATGGTCTTGACTTTTTATCCAGTTTGCCAGTCTGTGTCTTTTGATTGGGGCATTTAGCCCATTTATATTTAAGGTTAATATTGTTACATGTGAATTTGATCCTGCCCTTTTGATGCTAGCTGGATGTTTTGTCTGTTAGTTGATGCATTTTTTTCATTGTGTCGATGGTCTTTACCATTTAGTACATTTTTTGAGTGGCTGGTACTGGTTGTTCCTTTCCTTGTTTAGTGCTTCTTTCAGGAGTTCTTGTAAGGCAGTCCTGTTGTTGATGAAATTTCTCTGCAATTGCTTGTCCATAAAAGATTTTCTTTCTCCTTCGCTTATGAAGCTTAGTTTGGCCAGATACGAAATTCTAGGTTGAAAGTTCTTTTCTTTCAGGATGTTGAATATTGGTCCCCACTCCATTCTGGCTTGTAGGGTTTCTTCAGAGAGATCCGCTGTGAGTCTGATGGGCTTCCCTTTGTGGGTAACCTGACCTTTCTCTCTGGCTGCCCTTAGCATTTTCTCCTTCATTTCAACCCTGGTGAATCTGATGATTATGTGCCTTGGGGTTGCTCTTCTTGAGGAATATCTTTTTGGTGTTTCTGTATTTCCTGGACTTGAATGTTGGCCTGCCTTGCTAGGTTGGAGAAGTTCTCCTGGATAATATCCTGAAGAGTGTTTTCCAGCTTGGATTCATTCTCTCCAACACGTTCAGGTACACCTATCAAACTCAGATTAGGTCTTTTCACATAATCCCATATTTCTTGGAGACTTTGTTCATTTCTTTTCACTCTTTTTTCTCTATTCTTGCCTTCTCATTTTATCTCATTGAGTTGATCTTCAATTTCTGATATCCTTTTTTCGGCTTGGTCAATTAGGCTATTGAAACTTGTGTATGCTTCGTGAAGTTCTCGTGATGTGTTTTTCAGCTCCATCAAGTTGTTTATATTCTTCTCTAAGCTGTTTATTCTAGTTAGCATCTCATCTAACCTTTTTTCTAGGTTCTTAGTTTCTTTGCATTGGGTTAGCACATATTCTTTTAGCTCAGAGAAGTTTGTTATTACCCACCTTCTGAACCCTGTTTCTGTCAATTCATCAGATTCATTCTTCATCCATCTTTGATCCCTTGCTGGTGAGGAGTTGTGATCCTTTGGAGGATGAGAGGCGTTCTGGTTTTTGGTGTTTTCATCCCTTTTGCACTGGTTTCTTCCCATCTTAGTGGCTTTATCTACCTGTAGTCTTTGTAGTTGGTGACTTTCTGATGGGGTCTCTGAGTGGATGTCCTTTTTGTTGATGATGAAGTTATTTCTTTCTATTTCTTAATTTCCTTCTAACAGTCAGGCCTCTTTGCTGCAGGACTGCTGGAGGTCCACTCCAGACCCTGCTTGCCTGGGGATCACCCAAGGGGCTGCAGAACAGTAAGGATCACTGCCGGTTTCTTCTGTTATCTTCGTCCCAGAAGGGTACCTGCCAGATGTTGGCCTGAGCTCTCCTTTATGAGGTGTCTCTTTGGGTATACTGGGGTCAGGGAGCTGCTTCAGGAGACAGTCTGTTCCTTATAGGAGCTCAAGTGCTATGCTGGGAGCTCCATTGTTCTGTGCAGATATGCTGGGCAGGTACTTTTAAGTCTGCTGCAGCAGAACTCATAGCTGCCTCTTTTCCCAGGTGCTCTGTCCTAGGAAGGTCCGCTTTATTTATAAGTTCCTGTGGTGCTGCTGCCTTTTTTCATAGATGCCCTGCCCCACATGGAGTAGTCTAGTCACAGTGTGCCAGCAGAGGTGTTGCTGAGCTGCTGCAGGCTCTGCCCAGCTGCTGAAATGGTGGTTGCCATTCCCCCCACTAAGCTGAACCGTCCTGGGTCCAGCTGCGCTTGCTGGGAAACTCTCAATCCAGAGCGTTTCAGATTGCTTGTTTTGTGGGGGTGCTACCCACCTAGGCAGATCACCTGGCTCTCTGACTCTGCCTCCTCCCTTTCAGTTGAATGGGCTGCTCTGTCTCCTACGTGTTCCAGGTGCCAGTTGAAACAGCCGCCCAAATTTGTGTGAGTTTCTCTGTGCCAAGCCAGCACCTGCTGAAACCACCATGCTGAAAACTCGTGGCACTTTTCGTCGTGGAAATCTCCTTGTCTGTGGGCAGTGAAAATTTGTTTGGAAATGCGGTGGGCACTCACCCTCTGCATTGTTCTTGCTGGGAACTGCACTCCGGAGCTGTTCCTATTTGGCCATCTTGGATCTTCCAAATGTTTACCAATTTTATGATTTAAAAAAATTTTACTTTTAATTTGGATTTCTTTACTTATTAGTGATATTGTGCATGTCTTTGTATGTGTATTGGCCATTTGTATTTCTCCCTGTGATTTTCATAATGATACATTTTACTAGTTTTCTAATTCATTTGGTGATATTCTTTACATGTTCTGCACATTTATTATTTCCATATAATAACTGATTTTTTTTCCTTAAGGTCTGTGTCATAACTTTTACTTTTTTTATATTGTTTTTGTTTTGAAGAAACTTTTCTTTTTACATAGCCAAATTTTCAATTTTTTTTTTTTTATCATTTCTGGATTTTGTGATGGACTTTCAATAGTTTGTCCTTTTAGGGTTTTATTGATTTGTTTTGTTTTAAAGAACATGCTCAAATTCTACATTATATAGTGATTTACTTTCTCCCTTTATAATACATGGTAGACATTACTAGTTCTAAGTAATGTAGATTAAATGTATTCTTTTCAGTTGTGTGGTAATTCATATTATAGATATGTTCTGATTTCTTTATTCTCTATTAGATGGATATTACGGTTGTTCTTTAAAATTTCCACCACTAATGACTTTCCAATAACCATCAATATATGTAGATCCCACCAATTTTTTTTTTAAGTAGCATATGATTCTCAAAATGGTACAATTGAGTTGTGATAAATTTAATTATAATTTTAATAATACTGGCAGACTATTTTCCACAAATTTGATCAGTTCACAGTCTTACCAATTAAATAAGTGGGCCTCTTTCTATGTAGGCTCAAAAGCACTAAAAGTTTTTTTTTTTTAATAAAAATACTAGTTTGGTTTGTGAAAAAACCCATAGGTGCTTTAATTAATCAACGATTTCTATTTCAGAGAGTTGCCTATTCAGTGTGTGTGTGTGTGTGTGTGTGTGTGTGTGTGTGTGTGGCTGAGTCAGCCCTGCCCGGCCACAGCCACTCTAAACAGCGAGGAAGGACTGTGGGTCAGAATCACAGCCCCCTGAGGAGAGGGGTGTAGAGCAGAGTGGGGTGAGGATCCTTCTCCCCTGTACAGGGGGTGAGCAGGGTGAGAACAGGAGCCCAGGGTGTGGTGCAGACTCAACTCCCACTTCCTGACACTGCTTTGGAGGCTGCGCTCCCCCAAAGCCACCTTACAGCTCCTAAACCCTTCATGGGGGCTGAGCCACTGCATGCAAATAAAAGCTGCTACCTGTCTGTCCCTGCACCTCCCTCCCTCCGGTTCTCACAGCTGACCCCGTGGTTGGAGGGGGTTCTTGCTGTCAGCATTGCAACCCAAACCTATCCAGTGGGACCCCTGATGATTGAACTCCCCTGGAAGCCCTGAGGTGTTTCTCAGCTGGGTGGGGACATCTCAGGAGAGTCCCTAGTGTCCCCCACTGCCCTCAAACCCCAAAACCTTCCTGCCTCCCTGACATACGTGGGCATCTCAATGATAGGCCCACAGTTTTCTAAAATTATTCATGGTGTCAGAGAAGGGCCAGGACAGCTAGGAACTGTAACAAGGGTGCTGTTGGCGGAGGGGAGGTCCTTCTCACTGAAAGCAGCCACAGACTGCCTTCCGGCAGCACCAGCAGGGCATGTGTGCAATTTCCTCTCTGTCCGTGTTTCCTGGGACCCACAAGCACAGAGTTTACTCATACCACACTCTCATCAGCCTCTCTTTTATCTATGTTTTTCCTTTATAACTATTTCAGATCATGTTTCTGTCCATCCCTGAGTCACCAACCCAAGTGTAAATAATGTGGATCACTCTTCCAAATAATCTCTACGGATGCTTAAAGAATTCATAAAGTGTGTTTGCATTTTTGCATTAAATGATGTTCCCCCTTTAGGCCTCAGGTGGTTATTTTTTATTTTTTCTAAGATTTAAACTCATAATCATACATTTAATTTTATCCATGTGTGCACGTGAGCCTCTTCGATGACTTCCAACTGGTCAGCACTGCGTCAACTACTCTTTCCTTATAAACCCTCTTGTGCCAAGCATCCAGGTTGCTGCTGATACCAGCTACCTCCTATGATGAGGACTTCCTCCTTTATCTTTCCTTCTGCCTCTGAACGAGAGAGGGCTTGGTGCATAGAGGGTGCACACTTAACGTTACTGTGTGCTGAGGAAATCCCTCAGGATGGTTGACCTCCTGAATACTCCCAGTTGTGAGTGAGAGTTTGACTCCCCACAACCTAACTGGCAATTTATTTTGATTTTTTTTTATTGCAACATTAGTTGTCTGCTCAGCACTCACTGGTTTCACACATGACCTTGAAATAAGTGTGCAGTTCTGGAGTATCTACAGGAACCCACAGGTTTTGCTTGCGCGGGCCCTGCTGGCTGGCAGACCTCCATCCCTTTCTGCTTCCAGCTCAAGGAGCTTTGACTGCTTCCGCCACTCCCATCACACTCCTGCCCCAAGCTCCTTTGCTTTCCCTTTGCTCTTCCTGGATGGAGCCTTCCACACAGACATGCTGGGCTCCTCCACAGCGGCTCCTTTTGCCTCAGGTGGATCTGAACCTATGTTCATATGACTTTTATTCATCCACCTTTGCCTTCTGTAATTGCTTTATTGTGATATTTGTCCGTTTTTAATTAGGTTTCCATTTTATTTGTTTTTTCTATTTTTTTCTGAATTCTCAATAGTCCTTGAAAATATCTTTCCATTGTTTGATGCTCCTGTGCAACTTTACCTATTAGGTCCTTCTTTGAACAAAACACCTTAAATAGTCATGCAGGAACTCATAAGGCTGTGTGGTTTCTCAGAGAGAATAACCTACCATGTACTGACTTTTGTCTGTCAAATTCATAGAAACTTCAGCAAGTTTGGCATAGTAAAGCCTATGAAAGTGCACTCAATCACAAGTGATTAGCAGAATGCATATTCAGAAGTTTCACCCTGGACTATGACTAAAAGTGTCATCCGGGGGCTGAGGCTGGAGGGACGTGCAGGCCCATCCTATCACAGAAGTGGCAGAACCTGGAAGCCACATTCGTAGCCTCCTGGGCTAAGTAGCTGTGAGCTCAGCTGGACTGGGCTTCACGCTCTCCAGTTGACTTGTAAGGCATCATTCAGGGACGCAGGAAGCGGCACAGTTTCTCACGCCTATCTCCACCAACACAGACATGTGATCAGAGAGAAAAATGCAGAAGGTTGTTGAGGTTGTGGAGGAGCTGAGCTGTCACATATGACTCTGGGAACATACTTTGTTTCAACTATCTTGATAAATGGCTTTCTAGGGCATACTACAGTAATCAGTACCTGTGACCCTATAGTCCCAATCCTGCTACCTATGTCCAAAAGACATGCACGAGGCAAGGATGTTGGTGTCCACCTGGGGGGCTTTATAGCAGCATCGCTTCGTGCAACTATCATGATAAACAGAGTGAATGTAAAACAGAGAGTGTAAACTCATTGCACCAACTTCCTACAATGAAGATGTTATATATGGACAGGACAAAGCAGTACAAAATGATGAATGTTTCATCACAATGGAACATAGGTGAAATTTACATGATATTTACATATAATTTTCAATCAGAAACAAAAGAGTACATACTGTAGGTTTCCATTTATATGAATTTTTAAAATAAATGTATTTATTTTAAATTGTTTTAAAATATGTTGATCATGACCAGAATAGTGAGTGTCTCTTGGGTGTTACTGCCTGGGAGTTAGCCAAAGAGGGGCTGCCAGGTGTTTATATCTGGGTGGTGGCAACACAGATTTTGCAAGAAGACAACAACCTGTACATGCATTATACATGTAATATATGTGCACTGTACCACAAAGCAACCATCAAATAAAAACAAAATAACGCAATATTTTTCCATATGCAGACTTCCATGCTTATTGTCTCCCTCTGAGTCTATCGCATATTTTAAATAGAAGTAATTCAAGTCTTGCATGCACACTTCCGGATACAGAGGGAACGCACACTCTTCTCTTTTAATCAGGACAATCACGACAGCAAATTCAACAAGAGACATCACAAGAAAGGTGAATTAAAAGCCAAACTCAGCTGGGTGGGTGGGCTCCTGGAGACAGTGGGGTGTCCCCTCCCCTCACTCCAAATGCCCTCATTTTCCAGCACAAGATTTGCCGGACATGCCCTTCACTCTGTTTACACATCACCCCCAGCTGTGAACCCCTCTAGAACCTGGATATCTATTGTACTGCTCCATCCCAAGGGCCTCACAGAGTGCCTGGTACTTGTGCCTGTGCTCAGGAAGTACCTGTTAGATGAAAGATAACACTAGCCCATTGATGGCTATGCTGGAAGGAAAACCCAGGGGTGGTGAGGTGAATTCTCCCTCATCTCTGAATCCCAGTGCTGGGCTGCCTCGTGCCACGGTCATTAACCAGAGGTATTTGTATTTAATTTTAAAATTTAATCTCCAGTCCCTCATCACACCAGGCACATTTCCAGTGCCCAGTGGCCCTGCACTCGCAACACAGAGGGAACATTCCTGTCTGTGCAGAACAGGCTTGCGGCAGCAGCTCCAACCTGGCACAGGGTCTGTTTGTGAGTCACCGACCTGAACACTGCCTGGTAGGGTTGGAGCCTGACATTGATAAGGCTGGTGGGGAGAGCTATAATGATCTGGAGGAGAGGGGAGTGGCAGGTGGAAAGGGAGTCCTCTCTTGATGTGAATGTTTGCAAATGTGAGCAGCGACTTGTTGAAAGCCTCTGACGCCAGAGAGCCGAGGTAAGTTCTGAGAAAGCAGAGGATGGAGCTGAGAGTTGCTGGGGCAGCTGGCGTGGCCTCCTCTGCAGCAGGGAGGATGAGCGAGCCCCTCTGGGTAACACCTTTCTTGCTGGTGCTTATGTCTTCAGAGCTTGGATTGGCAACAGGAGACATTCCAGCAGTGATGATGACGACGCTCCAGATAGATGGGCACCCTAGAGAAGGGACACCATGGAAGTGGCTTCTTAGGAACAGTCCACCCAGACCTGCAGCTTTGGAGACCAGTGAAAGAAGAGGGGAATGAAATTTCTAAAAAAAGAAAAAAATGTGTTATGTTTAAATGTTAATGACAGTAAAAGAAAAAAAAGGTGATAATGTCTATGGCCTTTGAGTTTTGTTTGTCGTCTTTTCTTGCTTTGCTTCTCAATGATTATCTTTCCCTCAGGACCTGCTCTTTTCTGCCTCTGCCACCACCAAATCTCAAACACTTGGGTTTTATTGGTTATCATCTCTTGATCATACAAGAGACTGAGCTGGGTTTTGGTGCTAGCCTGCCCTGCAGGATGTCTGTGGGCAGGGCTCTCTCTCCAGGGAACTCCACACTGGAAGTCTGGTGAGGGTGGGGTGTGAGCCTCTCCTGGCTGCACAAAGGTCGGAGTGGGGACAGGGCCTCCCCCATCTGTACTCCCAGGTGGGAGTGTGGGTTGGGCCTCTCCTGTCTGCACTCTTGGGTGAGGCTGGGGGTGGAGAGTGGGCCTATCCTGTCTGCACTTCCAGTTGTGGTTGGGGGGTGGGCTCCTCCCATCTGCTCCCAGGTGGGTGTTGGGGGTGAGTCCCTCCCGTGCACTCCCAGGTGTTAGCAACTTAGTGCTTCTGCCCCCTCTGCTGACTCCTGCTTTAACGGCACTCCCACGGTGTGGAACTTCCAGAATCAGCCCAATGTGATGCAGTTGTAGCAAACTCAGCCCCTTATTTTCTGAGCTCTGGAGCTGAGAAGGCCTCTCAGAGTCCTGACCTGGGTGAGAGCCTTCATCACTGTGTACAACCCCATCGTTGAATGCAGGCTGTTCCTGGAAGAGAATCCTGAGGGACCCCTTACCCAAGGGCAAGACCCATAAGGGGTCTCAGGGGATACCCACTGACCAGTAATATTCAGGCACTTGGGAAGGCATGTTTAGTCCTGAGGAGGGCATTTTGATGGACACCATTGCATCTTGCACTGTTTAGACCCACTCGCTTCATGGAGTACTTTCTCCAGAAATCTGCTTGGCCTTTTTTCCGCCCCGCAGAAAAAAGAAAAAAAACAAAACAAACAAAAAAAAAACAGTCAAGAGGCCGTCAGTGGAAGGAGCCACAGTCCCTGCTGGTCTCCAGCTGTAACTGATAGGCACTGTCCTCTTCCCCAACTGCCCGTCAAGATCCCCTGCCACGCCAGACGCAGTGGCTCATGCCTGTAATCCCAGCACTTTGGGAGGCCGAGGCAGGCGGATCACCTGAGGTCAGAAGTTTCAGACCAGCCTGGCCAGCATGGTAAAACCTCATTTCTACTAAAAATGGAAAAAAATTAGCTGGGCGTGGTGGCGCACCTTGTAATCCCATCTACTCAGGAGGCTGAAATGGGAGAATTGCTGGAACCCAGGAGACGGAAACTGAAGTGAGCGGAGATTGCGCCGCTGCACTCCATCCTGGGCGAGAGAGGGAGACTTCACCTCAATGAATAAATTAATTTAATTTGGTTTAAAAGATCCCCTGCCAAACACTGAACTGAATGCATCTCCACAAAGTCAGTCGTGGACCTCCTAATCCCCAGGTGGATGGTCTTAGGACTGGGAGCCTCTAGGCAGTGGCTGGGTCATAAGGGCGGAGCCCTCACGGAAGAGCCTTGCGTAGCTTCTGTCACATCCACTCTGTGAATATGCGGCAGAAAGGTGACCCTCGGCGAAGGAGGAGGCAGGCCCTCACTAGGCATCGCCTCTCCCAGCGCCTCGATGCTGGACTTCCAGCTTCCAGAACAGTGAGAAGTGCATACCTGCTGTGTGCGCTCTGCCTGGTTTACGGACCTTGTTACTGCACCCTGCATGGGCCGCCTGCGTCACTGTGGACAGGGCTGCTGTGCCAGAGCACGGTAACTCCAGCTCGGGCTGCCCCGCAACCCTGAGCAGCCTTGTCTACAAGCCGGAGCCTGAAATCAGACAGGAACCCCTGGGCCCGGTTGCTGGTGTCATCTATTAGACCCTGGGGTACAAAATTGGGCTTCTGTTGGATGCAGCAGCCATAGTGCGGGACCCCAGCACTGGAGCCACCGGTGAGTGTGAGCAGCACTCCAGGAGCTGAAGGCCACAGCCTGACTGCCAGCTCCTGAAAACAGATTCGAGATCGAAGAGTCGGGAGAAGAGCGAGGCCGGAGGCTCAGTGTTGCCTGCCCTCCCCCTGCCCGGAAAGCCCGCCAGACCTGCATAGGCAGCCAGGAGCCTGAGCTGGAGAGGGGTCCGGCCTCAGTGGAGACCCCAGCATGGTGCTGTTCTGGGGCTGCTCCCTTAGGACTTTCCTGAGGACTCACTACTTCACCCATGTACATATAACTAGGCCGAACTTTTTGGCCATTAGGAAGCTACTTCGGTTTTGGAGCTTGGATTTGGGGTCAAGGGCTGGCCTCACCGCCCCAGCTGCCCCAGCCTCCAGGCCTCCAAGCCTGCGGTCTCCTTGCCCTGGAGGCCCCAGCCCCCGCACCAGCTCGGCTCACCACCAGCACTATAGGTTTTATTTCCATATTCTTGTTTCAAGTACAAATTATGAGACGTAACGTCCTCTGTACCTATTCATTTTGCCTCGTACGTTGTCTGTTTCTTACATTTGGGTGTATTTTTCTGTTGTTACTGCCAATGTGAAAATGTTTTTTATCTATCCTGCGTGCTACCTCTTTACATAGCAACTATTGTTTTCTAGTCCGATGCCCATCTGATCAATTTTCCTTTCATTTTTTTTGAATGCTAATTAATATTTATTAATCTAACATCATTCACAGCTTATTTAAGGCATAATCTCCCACCTTTGGGTAAAATAAATCATTCATGTGTGTGTGTGTGTGTATATATATATACACACACGTGTGTGTGTATGTGTGTACATATATATACACACACGTGTGTGTGTATGTGTGTACATATATATACACACACGTGTGTGTGTATGTGTGTACATATATATATACACACACACATACACACACACTCTGTTAGGACCTAATAATTACTTTTCCTGTTAGTTTTTAAAGTTAATATCCTTTATTTTTATAATGGTTTTAGGTTTCCAGAAGTGAGCAGTAAGTACCTAGGGTTCCCATAGGTTCCCTCCCACCTCATGCCACAGTCTTCACGATTTTAACATCTCACATTCATGTTGTACTTTTGATAAAATTGTAGAAACCAGTATTGATAACTAAATATTGACACGTTAATATTAAAGTCCGTGGCTTATGTTAGTAAGGGTCATTCTTTGTGTTGCAGTCCTGTGGGTTTTGCCAAATGCATGACGTCAGGGACCCACCATTATGCACTCAATAGATTCACTGCCCTAAAAACTCCTGCTTAGCACTCCTTCCCTACTCCTGAACTTTGGTAACTACTGATCTTTTTACTGTCACTATGATTCTGCCTTTTCCAGGATGCCATATTGCTGGAATTATATTGTATATAGCCTTTTCCTATTGACTTTATTCACTTAGAAATATGCAATTAGACCGGGAGTGGTGGCTCACGCCTCTAATACCAGCACTTTGGAAGGCCAACGTGGGCAGATCATGAAGTCAGAAGTTCAACACCAGCCTCGCCAACGTGGTGAAACGCCGTTTCTACTAAAAATACAAAAAATTAGCCAGGCATGGTAGCGTGTAGCTCCTTGGGAGGCTGAGGCAGGACAATTGCTTGAATCCAGTAGGCAGAGGTTGCAGTGAGCTGAAATCACACCATTGCACTCCAGCCTGGGCAACAGAGCAACACTCTGTCTTGGGGAAAAAAAAAAGATGACCATGTAATTATAATTTTTAATAATATAATTTTTAATAATTTACTTATAATTCTAAGCAGGGAAAGTGTTCTACCACACATATTTGAAGATTCTGGACATTATTGTAAAGGCCTGTTTTATATCTGGGTTAAAATTTGGTCAATTTTGTTCTTTTGTCTCTAGGGCAAGAAACATCAAGATCCCAAAGTCTATCCCATTCCTCTCAGTAGGCCCAGGCTGAGGAACAAATTCAAGACCTTCATTCATTAGAAGTCACCCCTATAACCTCTCCTGTCTTCCTCAGTCCAGGGCAAATGACTGAGGTGGAGGAAAGCTCTTCCTCCTGACCAGGAGTTGACACCCCCAGGGCCACGCTGGCAGGTGTTCCAAAATGGTGACAGCCTCCTTGGACTGCTCCAGTCTGCATTTAGGCCACAGAGGAGTCCCTTCTGTGATGGGACATGAGCCCCATATCCCCAAATGATCCCCTAAGCAGAACATTGCTTGAAAACAGGCCTCCAGTGAGAGAGGCCAGGCTGCTCCAGCCATGAGGAGAATGCCCTGCAGGGGACTCGAACATCCAAACAGCCAGGAGGGCCAAGGAGATGGACTCTGCTTTCAGCAAAGCTCCCTGCACACTTCCAGGTCCAGGACCTCTGTGATACTCAACGTCATTCTGTCTCCACGTGATCAGTGACAACCGCAACCAGGCGAGCCGTTCGCCAGCACAAGAGGGGGTCTGCCTAATCCAGATCTGCTCAGCTGGTCTATGTTCCCAAAAACACATATTCAGGGCTGGGGAGGCAGCTGTCCCCACTGGGCACCGCCTGCAAATGCAAACAACTCAATGTCCTGCAGTGTGGACACCAATCAGGTTTTACTGGGGACATTTTCAAAAATGGGTTCGCTCCTCTGCCTCTCATGAGCCTCAGGGCAGCTGGGTGGATTGTGGGGTTGTGCTCTAGGATTAGCACTCTCCAGATCCTCTGCCTTTTAATAAATGCAGTGGTGAAAGGCCGTGCAGGAAGAGTGATGGGAGGAAGACTCTCTAGCCTCTCAGGGGAGGTGCAAGGCCAAGACTAGAGTCAGTGCTTGGGGCATCTGGAGGACTCGGGGAGGTTGAGGTCTCAGAAGAGGAGCAGATGCAGTCCAGGCCAGCTCAGCTCAGGCCACCCTGAGAGGGACCTTGGAGCCACCCATAGATGGTCATGTGGACTCTCAAGCATGTTTGAAGCCAGTACAAAGGCCCATCCTGTGTTGGGGGTGGAAAAGAGGAATAGCGCAGGGGCTCCTAATGGGCCCTTTGCAAACCCTTCCATCACCTGTGCAGAGGAAAGGGGAGGCCAGGCCAGGGCAGGGCATCCCCATAGTCACTTCCTGAAAGCCCCTGGTGAGGACATGGTCCTGGTATGAATCCCTGATGCTCCATCAGTATCTGTGGGATGGGTCTTCACATGAGGATGTCCCTCCGTCCTGAGTGTCCCCAGACCCACTGAAGTCTGAGCAGTGGTGCAGCAGATGCCTTTGGGGCAAAGGGAGGATGGTTACTGCAGGGCCTGACTCAGTGAGCAGGGGAGCCTGACACTGGCTGTCCTGTGCCCGTGGGAAGGTCACAGACATAGTCACATCTCACTGTGGAGAAGCTTCTGTCTGTGCCCCAGCATCCCTGGAGCTGCAGAGAACTGCTTCCTCTGAGTCTGGGGAGAGGACAGTACCCGAGACTGGGATGAGCAGTTGGAGGGGAGGCAGCCTCACTCTTGGAGCTGCTCTGTGGAGCTGGGCTTGGGGCTCACTGGACATAGTGACTGACCAGATGCTGTCAGGCCACACACGTCTCTGAGTCAGGCTTAGATCCTGGGCTGGCATGGGTCGGGTAGTCACCTCCTTCCTTGTCCGTCATCTCCCTGGGAGGATGCTGAGCCCTGAAGACTGATGGATGCTTATGTAGATGTAATCAGAACTGGCAAGGCACAGTGGCTCACGCCTGTAATCCCAGCACTTTGGTAGGCAGAGATAGGAGGATTGCTTGAGCCCAGGAGTTCAAGATCAGCCTGGGCAACACAGGGAGACAACATTTCTACAAAAATAAACAAAATAAAAAAAAATTAGCCAGGCACGGTGGTGTATGTCTGTAGTCTCAGCTACTGGTGAAGTTGAGGCAAGAGGATTGCTTAAGCCCAGGAGGTTGAGGCTGCAGTGAACCGTGATTGCACCGCTGCACGCCAGCCTGGGTGACAGAGCAAGATCCCATCTCTAAGAAGAAAAGAGGAGGCTGTGTGCAGATGGAGGCAGTGACTGGAGTGACACGGCTACAAGCCATTGGACAATAGCAATTGCTGTGAACAGCAGAAGCTGAGAGGCAGGGAACAGGGGCTCCTGCAGAGCCTCTACGAGGAGCCAGCCCTTCCAAGCCCTTGAGTGTGGGCTTCCAGCCTCCTGCACTGGGAAATGACACGTTTCTGCTGCTGTGCTGTTGTCAGCAGCGCAGTTGGTGACCGTTTGTTACCTCCACCCCAGGAGGTTTCTCCACACCTGCCTGACAAGGGCAAACTCTAAGAAGGGATTCTCTCCATGTCTGCATTGTTTGAAGATTTTACAGTTAGAATTTATTGTTGCATGGCTAATCACTGTTAGCCAATACACATAAAATAATAAAGAGACGACCCACATTTTATTTTGTGAGTGTCCCTCTGCCCCTTACCAAGTATGGAATCTTGAACTAGTCGTTAGGCGTCTGAACGTCTCCCTCATGTCATCTGTAAAATGGGGCTCACCCCACCCAGCTCACCTCCCAGGTCGGCGCCGGGCTCTCCCTGGGCCTTCGCTCTCCCCAGCCACGCCCATTCTTCTCCCACGTGGCTCTAGTGACGGTGCACGGCTTTTCGTTCCTCCGGGTGGGCCGCTGCCAGGCGCGTCCCCGCACGTGTAGGAGGAAGGCGCTTTCAGACACGAGTGCCGCCTTGTCATCTCCTCCCTGTGGCTTCATCCCGGCAGCGCAGCCTTTAGATGCTTCGGGCTCCCACTGTGTCTCCCTCTTCTTCAAATCACGAGGGCATTTGGGCTCCGCGGTGCGAGAGGCAGGTGGCCCCAGCGTCCCAGTCACCTCGTTCACGTCTCCAAGGCCCAAGGCCGCCCCCGGGCCGCCCACCCTGAGTCCCCGCGGCCGGGAGCAGGCAGGGCCCAGGCTGGACCAAGAGGCTGGGGCGCCGCGGACGGGCGCGGCTGTCTGGGACCATGTGGTGCCCCTGGCGCCCGCCCCCGCCCCAGCGCCGCCAGCACCTCCCCCATGACGCCCCTACGCGGCGGCCACACTGCGCTCCGGCGACCCGCACTCTCTGGGTCACAATGACGGCGGTGACGCCCGGGGAGCCGAAGCCTTTCTCCTCACTCTCAGCGAGCCCGTGCGCTTTCTCTACCGAAGGCAGCGCGCCCCCTGCTGTCCACGCCGGCGAACTGCGCGGCGCGCGAGGCCTCAGACATCCCCCCGCTTCTCCCGCCCCCAGTTCGTCCTGCGCACTTGGGTGAGGCCGTTCGTCCCTGGGCTGGGCAGAGCGTAACCGCGGGGCTCGGCTGTATCCGTGATGACAGGGGTGCAGGACAGCAGGAGCTGTGACGGAACACACGCCGTCATTCCATGTATTGTGATACACTGTGAGTGCATAACCAAAAAACACCAATACAGGCCATGGCTAAAGTATAAGGATATGCAGTAAAAATTTAAACCTGATAAGAAAGAAAATAAGAACCAGTTCCTCCAGAGTTTAATCAGGTTTTTGAAAAAAGGTTGTTTTTGTCTTTGCATGACTACAATAATAACCTTGGAAAACCATTTAATCAGCTTTGGTTAACTATAAGATGGAATCCGGGTTATGTTTCTGGACACTCATCTGTGCAATTTTGTGATGATAACAAGCATTGCCAATTAAATAAATATTTCAAGGACAGGGCCATGGCTTTATTTTCAGAATATTTCCAGAACACTAGGAAAAATCTTAATTTAACTTGACTTGACTAAATGTGCTAATCATCTTTTATTTAATACGGTTACTAGCTGTGTGAGACCTCAGACAGGATTTTTACTTTATCTGTGCCTCAGTTTCATCATCAGTGAAATAAAGATAATCATGGTGCCTATTCATAGGGCAAGGACTAAGTGAGACACATACTGCTGGTAAGGAAAAATGTTTACTCTACTCTCTTAGGTCCAGTTAATGAGGACCTACAAATTACACTGAAAAAGAAAAGATTAACAAAAGGAAAGGTATACAATTTCTATTAATATTTATGTACACAGGAATTCACAGAAAACAAGTGGAATTCAAAGAAGCAGTGAGACTCAGGGGCTGTTAACTTTAAGAAAGAAGAAGGTTTGACCTTGAGGGAGGATAAGGCACCAGGAAGTGACTGGGGAGAATTTGGGGAAGGTGATGGAAGACAAGGCTATTGCAGAAGGACTGGTTTATGTAGACTCATCTTGGTGCCGATTCCGGTGATAAGAGCCACTATCTTCTTGGTGGAGGTAAAGGGGACACATTCACAGGGTACTTTATGCCACCTTCACAAAGAGACATTTATGATCCAATTTCAGGCAGAAAAAAAGAAAACAGAGAACTTTTTCTGCATCTGCAGATCCTCCCTTACTTTCAGCTCAAAATAATCCTTATGCCACAATGGCGCATTGTGGAGTGGCATCTCTCCATCCTAAGAATATCTCAGTTCAGTCAAACAGCTGTGCCTCGTTTCAGGAGGCGGCGGTGCAGGTGGGGGTAGGGCATCCCCGAAGGTAGGTCTTTATGTGTGCAAGTAATCAGGCCCTTAATGAGGGGTGTTTTATGGATACAAAAGAAATACAAAGATTAACCAGTCTGGGTGACAGTGTCAGATCCTGTCTTGGGAAAAAAAATAAATAATCATGTACCAAACGTTGGTAGAAATATGGATAATAATGGCCATTCTGATGAGGTTTCAGTTGAAAATGAGGAACTTGTTATTGGACAGTAGAGAAAAGGCAATCCTCATTATAAAGAACTCAGCCAAACTGTGTCTGTGTTCTAGTGTTTTGTGGAAGATAGGACTTCAAAGTGACAACATTGCATATTTAGCTGAGGAGATTTCTAAGCAAAATGTTGAAGGAGTGGCTTGGTTTCTCCTGACTGCTTCCAGTAAAATGCAAGAAGAGAAATGAATTCAAGATGGACTTGTTATCATAACTTAAAGATTTGGAAAATTCTCAACCTGTCCACATTACGAAAAATGAGAAAGTGTATATAGAAGGGTAGGGGTGTGTGGACTGGCCATCTGGTAAGATTAGTGTGTCTGTGAACCACAGACCTAATCAGCAACCCCAGCAGAAACACTGCCAGTCCGACATGAAGGGATGGGGTTGGCACGCGATGAAGGAAGGCAATCTTTTTAGATCTTACAGGACTGGATCATAGAGCTCCTAGGCTGCAAATGTGCACTATTCCTCAGATCTCAAAGGTGATTGAGAGATCAGCAGGGCTGCCACTCCCACCACGGCCCCATACACAGGCCCCAGGGGCAAGGCTACCTCTATCTTGGATGCAAAGAGCGAGACCAGAGTCCCACTGAGCCCTGTGCATGGGCCATCACCTTGGTTCCCATAGCGGTGTGCTGGCCATCTTGAGCCCCAGTCAGGGTGGAGTAAATGCTGGCAGGCAGAGCCCTCAGACACTAGTCCTGCCCAGCAGAGTCAAAGGTGTGTACCCACGCCCAGCAGAGCTGCAGAGGTGGGACCACTGCCACCCATGGGTCCAGAGGGCAGAGCACCAAGCCAAGGAGAAGCATTCTTGAGCTCTAAGATTGAGTGGAATTTGCAGAGCCTACTTAGTCCAGGGCTTGGCAGGCATTTTTGTTCTTTTCTCCTTTTATACCAGAGGTCTCTGATGCACACATGCTCTACAAGATCCTCAGTCCGGCCAGGAAGTATCTGAGCTTGAGTCCCCTTTTATTTGCTGGAGCTGCAGGTATAGAGCAGCACGGTCCATCTTGCACCCGGGATTGTTCAATCCAAATGTCAGTTGCGACAGGAGGAATAACCCAGAGCCCTGGAAGCAACCGGGTCCCAATGATCAGTACAAGCTCTGCTCAGTGAATATGGATTCCAGCATACTGAAGACAAAAGACCCAAACTTCTACTTAGAAGTAGAAACGTTTCGCCATAAACCGACTTAGACTGGATATCTTCCAGAAGCCATTTGCACAATTCCCCGCTTACCCAGGAAATATTTCTCTTCCAAACGCTTAAATCATGTTGATTACTTTGTTGGGAGCTGCACTGATTAATAAATATCTGAAACTTGGAGGAAAAACACATCTAACGGAATTTACCTTGCAATGTTTTGGACTTGCTTGGGTCCCACCACTCATCCCTTCTTTCCTGTTTCTACCTTTGGAATGGAAATGTCTATTCTATGCCTCTCTCAGTGTCAGAGGCATTTGAACCAGAGCAACTCCATCTTGAATAGGGACTGGGTAAAATGAGGCTGAGACCTGCTGAGCTGCATTCTCAGAAAGTTAGGCATTCTTAGTCACAGGACGTTTACAGGTAAGGGAGCAGGTTAATAACATTTGCCGAACAAACCCAGGACTTAACAGACCCTGGAAATGTTCCAATGTCCTGAGATATCTGTTTTTGAGACAAGGTCTCACTCTGTCATCCAGGCTGGAGTACAGTGGTGCGATCTCAGCTCACTGCAGCCTCAGCCTTTCAGGCTCAAGTGAACCTCCCAACTCAGCATCTAGAGTAGCTGGGTGGGATTATAGGCACATGTCACCACACCTGCTAACTTTTTGCATTTTTTGTAGAGAGGGTTTTGCCATGTTGGCCAGGCTGGTCTTGAACTCCTGGGATCAAGTAGTCTGCCTACCTCAACCTCCCAAAGTGCTAGGATTACAGGTGTGAGTGACCACACCCAACCCAATATCTTTTTTTTTTTTTACTTTAAGTTCTGGGGTTCGTGCGCAGATCTTGCAGGATTGTCGCATAGGTACACACATGCCATGGTGGTTTGCTGCTTCCATCCCCCCATCACCTACATTAGGTATTTCTTCTAATGTTATCCCTCCCCAATCTCCCCACTCCCTGCTATCCCTCCCCTAGCCCCCCACCCCCAACATACCCCAGTGTGTGATGCTTCCCTCCCTGTGTCCATGTGTTCTCATTGTTCAACATCCACTTATGAGTGAGAACATGCACTATTTGGTTTTCTGTTCTTGTGTCAGTTTGCTGAGAATGATGGTTTCCAGATTCATCCATGTCCCTACAAAGGATATAAACTCATCCTTTTTTGTGGCTGCATAGTATTCCATGGTGTATATGTGCCACATATTTTTTATCTAGCCTATCTTTGATGGGCATTTTCCAACCCAATATCTTAAGAACAAAAGCATTCTTAAGTTTAAGTTTCTCTTTAAGGATAATATAGATTGTTGCATAAGAGGGTAGTTACACAAAGATTAGCCATCCTTTATTACAGCCCTAGTAGTGGAGCACATCTGCCCATAGCTTTTCACTTTGTTATCTTGTACACAAACAAGCGCTGTACCTAAGGTGGGTGTGTTCCTCCTCTTACTTTTGGGAATGCCCTGATCTGTCTATGGAGTAATGATTCTTTTATTCCTTTAATTTCTTTTTTTTTTAAATTGTACTTTAAGTTCTGGGGTACATGGGCAGATCATGCAGGATTGTTGCATAGTACATACATGGCAATGTGGTTTGCTGCCTCCATCCTCCCATCCTCCCATCATGTATATCTGGCATTTCTGCCTATGTTATCCCTCCCCAACCTCCCTAACCCCTGCTGTCCCTCCCCTATTCCCCTATTCCCCCCACAACAGACCCCACTGGGTGATGCTCCCATCCCTGTGTCCATGTGTTCTCATTGTTCAACACCCACGTATGAGTAAAAATATGTGGTGTCTGATTTTCTTTGCTTGTGTCAGTTCGCTGAGAAATATGGTTTCCAGATTCATCCAAGTCCCTACAAAGGGCACGAACTCATCATTTTTTATGGCTGCATAGTATCCCATGGTGTATATCTGCCACATTTTCCTGGTCCAGTCTATCATTGATGGGCATTTGGGTTGGTTCCAGGTCTTTGCTGTCATAAACAGTGCCACAATGAACATACATGTGCATTTGTCTTTATAATAGAACGATTTATAATCCTTTGGATACATACCCAGTAATGGGATTGCTGGGTAAAATGATATTTCTGTTTCTAGATCCTTGAGGAATCACCACACTGTTTTCCACAATGGTTGAACTAACTTAAACTCCCACCAACAGTGTAAAAGTGTTCCTATTTCTCCACATCCTCTCCATTATCTGTTGTCTCCAGATTTTTTAATGATCGCCATTCTAACTGGCATGAGATGGTATCTCAATGTGGTTTTGATTTGCATTTATCTAATGACCAGTGATGATGAGCATTTTTTCATATGTTTGTTGGCCTCATATATGTCTTCTTTTGAAAAGTGTCTGCTCATGTCCTTTGCCCACTTTTGGATGGGTTTGTTTGTTTGTTTTCTTGTAAATCTGTTTTAGTTCTTTGTAGATTTTGGATATTAGTCCTTTGTCAGATGGGTAGATTGCAAACATTTTTTCCCATTCTGTTGGTTGCTAGTTCACTCTAATGATTTTTTCCTTTGCTGTACAGAAGCTCTGGAGTTTAATTAGATCCCATTTGCCTATTTTGGCTTTTGTTGCCATTGCTTTTAGTGTTTTAGCCATGAAGTCCTTGCCTATCCCTATGTCCTGAATGGTTTTGCTTAGGTTTTCTTCTAGCGTTTTCATGATGTTAGGTCTTATGTTTAGATCTCTGATCCATCGGGAGTTAATTTTAGCATAAGGTGTCAGGAAGGGGTCCAGTTTCTGCTTTCTGCACATTTCTAGCCAGTTTTCCCAACACCATTTATTAAACAGGGAATCCTTTCCCCATTGCTTGTTTTTCCTCAGGTTTGTCAAAGATCACATGATTGTAGGTGTGGGGTGTTGCTTCTGAGGCCTCTGTTCTGTTCCATTGGTCTATGTCTCTGTTTTGGTACCAGTACCATGCTGTTTTGATTACTGCAGACTTGTTGTGTAGTTTGAAGTCAGGCAGCATGATGCCTCCAGCTTTGTTGTTTTTGCTTAGGATTATTTTGGCTATGCGGGCTCTCTTTTGGTTCCATGTGAAGTCTGAATTGGTTTTTTCCAGTTCTGGGAAGAAGGTCATTGAAGCTTGATGGGGATATCGTTGAATTTATACATTACTTTGGGCAATACGGCCATTTTCACGATGTTGATTCTTCCCAACCATGAGCATGGAATGTTTTCCCATCTGTTTGTGTCCTCTCTTATTTCCTTGAGCCGTGGTTCATAGTTCTCCTTGAAGAGGTCCTTTACATCCTTTGTTAGTTGTATTCCTAGGTATTTTATTCTCTTTGTAGCAATTGTAAATGGGTGTTCACTTTTGATTTGGCTCTCTGTTTGTCTGTTATTGGTGTATAGGAATGCTTGTGATTTCTGCACATTTATTTTGTATCCTGAGATTTTGCTGAATTTGCTTATCAGTTACAGGAGATTTTGGGCTGAGATGATGGGGTCTTCTAAATATGCAATCATGTCATCTGCAAATAGAGACAATTTGGCTTCCTTTTTTCTTAATTGAATACCCTTTATTTCTTTTTCTTGCCTGATTGCTCTGGCTAGAACTTCCAGTACTATACTGAATAGAAGTGGTGAGAGAGGGCATCCTTGTCTTGTGCCAGATTTCAAAGGGAATGCTTCCAGTTTTTGCCCATTCAGTATGATATTGGCTGTGAGTTTGTCATAAATAGCTTTTATTGTTTTGTGATATGTTCCATCAATACCTAGTTTATTGAGGGTTTTTAGCATAAAGGGCTGTTGAATTTTGTCAAAGGCCTTCTCTGCATCTATTGGGGTAATCATGTGCTTTTTGTCTTTGGTTTTGTTTATGTGATGGATTATGTTTATCAGCTTGTGTATGTTGAACCAGCCTTGTATCCCCGGGATGAAGCCTACTTGATCATGAAGAATAAGCTTTTTGATTTGCTGTTGCATTCTGTTTGCCAGTATTTTATTGAAGATTTTTGCATCAATGTTCATCATGGATATTGGCCTGAAGTTTTCTTTTTTAGTTTTGTCTCTGCCCGGTTTTGGTATTAGGATGATGTTGGTCTCATAAAATGAGTTGGGAAGGATTCCCTCTTTTTGTATTGTTTGGAATCATTTCAGAAGGAATGGTACCAGCTCCTCTTTGTACATCTGGTAGAATTTGGCTGTAAACCCATCTGGACCTGGGCTTTTTTTGGTTGGTAGGCTATTAATTGCTGTCTCAACTTCAGCCCTTGTTATTGGTCTATTCAGGGTTTCAACTTCTTCCTGGTTTAGTCTTGGCAGAGTGCAAGTCTCCAGGATTATCCATTTCTTCCAGATTTACTGGTTTGTGTGCATGAGTTGTTTGTAGTAGTCTCTGATGGTAGTTTGTATTTCTGTGGAATCGGTGGTGATGTCCCCTTTATCTTTTTTATTGCATCTATCTGATTCTTCTCTCTTTGCTTTTTTATTAGTCATCTAGCGGTCTATCTATTTTGTTGATCTTTTCAAAAAACGAGCTCCTGGATTTGTTGACTTTTTGAAGGGTTTTTTCTGTCTCTATCTCCTTCAGTTCTGCTCTGATCTTAGTTATTTCTTGTCTTCAGCTAGCTTTTGAGTTTTTTTATCTTGCGTCTCTAACTCTTTCAATTTTGATGATAGGGTGTCGATTTTAGACCTTTCCTTGCTCCTCATGTGGGCATTTATTGCTATGAATTTCCCTCTAGACATTGCTTTAAATGTGTCCCAGAGATTCTGGTATGTTGTGTCTTCATTCTCGTTGGTTGCAAAGAGCATCTTTACTTCTGCCTTCATTTTGTTGTTTATCCAGTCGACATTCAGGAGCCAGTTGTTCATTTTCCATGAAGTTGTGTGGTTTTGAGTTTGTTTCTTAATCCTGCATTCTAATTTGATTGCACTGTGGTCTGAGAGACTGTTTATTATAATATCCGTTCTTTTGCATTTGCTGAGAAGTGATTTACTTCCAATTATGTGGTCTATTTTAGAGTAAGTGCAATGTGGTGCTGAAAAGAATATATATTCTTTGGATTTGGGGTTCAGAGCTCTGTAAATATCTATTAGGTCCACTTGGTCCAGATCTGCATTCAAGTCCTGGATTTCCTTCTTGATTTTCCGTTTCGTTGATCTGTCTAATATTGACAGTGGAGTATTAAAGTCTCCCACTATTATTGTGTGGGAGTCTAAGTCTCTTTGTAGTTGTTAAGGACTTGCTTTTTGTATCTGGTTGCTACTGTATTGGGTGCATATATATTTAGGATAGTTAGTTCTTCTTGTTGTATTGATTCTTTACCATTATGTAATGCCCTTCTTTGTCTCTTTTGATCTTTGTTGGTTTAAAGTCCATTTTATCAGAGACTAGGATTGCCATCCCTACTTTTTTTTTTCTCTCTACATTTGCTTGGTAAATCTTCTTCTATCCCTTTATTTTGAGTCTACGTGTGTCTTTGCACATGAGATGGTTCTTCTGAATACAGCACTCTGATGGTTCTTGGCTTTTTATCCAATTTGCCAGTCTGTGCCTTTTGATTGGGGCATTTAGCCCATTTACATTTAATGTTAATATTATTATGTGTGAATGTGATCCTGCCATTTATTGCTGGTTGGTTGTTTTGCCCTTTGGTTGGCGTAATATCTTTATTGCGTTTTTGGTTCTTTTTTGCAGTGGCTGGTACTGCTTTTTCCTTTCTGTATTTAGTGCTTCCCTCGGGAGCTCTTGTAGGGCAGGTCTGGTAGTGACAAAATCTCTCAGCAATTGCTTGTCTGTAAAGGATTTTATTTCTCCATCACTTATGAAACTTAGTTTGGCTGCGTGTGAAATTCTGGGTTGAAAGTTCTTTTCTTTAAGGATGTTGAATATTGGCCCCCACTCTCTTCTGGCTTGTAGGGTTTCTGCCAAGAGATCTGCTGTGAGTCTGATGTGCTTCCCTTTGTGAGTGACCTGACCTTTCTCTCTGTCTGCCCTTAGTACTTTGTCCTTCATTTCAGCCCCGGTGAACCTGATGATTACGTGCCTTGGGGTTGCTCTTCTAAAGGAGTATTGTTGTGGTGTTCTCTGTATTTCCTGTATTTGAATGTTGGCCTGCCTTGCAAGCTTGGAGAAGTTCTCTTGGATAATATCCTGAAGAGCATTTTCCAGCTTGGATTCAGTCTCCCTGCCATCTTCCGGTACACCGTTCGAGTGTAGATTAGGTCTTTTTACATAATCCCATATTTCTTGAAGGCTTTGCTCATTTCTTTTCACTCTTTGTTCTCTTTTCTTGCCTTCTCATTTTGTTTCATTGAGTTGATTTTCGATCTCTCATATCCTTTCTTCTGCTTGATCTTCAGCTATTGAAACTTGTGTTTGCTTCACAAAGTTCTTGTGCTGTGTTTTCAGCTCCATCAAGTCATTTATGTTCTTCTCTAAGCTGGTTATTCTAGTTAGCATTTCATCCAACATTTTTTCAAGGTTTTTCGTTTCTTTGCATTGCGTTACAACATGTTCCTTTAACTCAGAGAAGTTTGTCATTTTCCACCTTCTGAAGCCTGCTCCTGTCAATACATCAAAGTCGTTCTCCATCCAGCTTTGTTCCCTTGCTGGTGAGGAGCTGTGATCTCCTGATGGGGAAGAGGCATTCTGGTTTTTGATGGTTTCATTCTTGCACCGTTTTTTCCCCATCTCATTGGATTTATATAGTTTTGATCTCAGGTAGCTGCTTGGGGAGGCGGCCTTTCCTTTGTCTGTCTATAGAGGTGCTGCTGGGCTGCCACAGGTTCAGTGGAGCTGCTGCGTCTTTTAATTGCTCAGGAAAGTTAGGCCGGCATCTGCAATGGTGGCTGCCCCTGCCCCCACGGAGCTGGATCATTTCTGGTCACTCTGTACGTGCGAAACTCTGGCGTGAGAGTTTTTTTCAGTCTGCTGAGCTTTGTCGAGGGGAGGGGGGGACCCGTCCTGCCGTATGGGCTGTTTCCCTGTTTTCAGTTCCCCTTCCCTCTGTGGGGTGGGTAGATCCGTTCAGCAGGCTTTCTGGCTTTAGCATCAGCCAGTGCTTCCACCGAGATCTATGCTGACGGCCCCAGCGCTGGCAGAAGTTGCTGTTTTGCCTGTTCAGGCAGCTTGCTGAGGCTTTTCGGCCCAGTGTAGATCTCCTGTTCTGTGATTGTAGAGGGCTTGGGTGGAGCACTGTATGTGAACCGAAGTCCCAGAGGAAGAGATCCCCCGGTCCTCCGGAAGGTTGCATGCACCTCCTGGGTAGGGCAGTGCCCCGCCTTGCCTCAACTTGCCCTATTTGGTTTATACCCACTATGCAACCAGACCCTCAAAATGAACCTGATACCTCGTTTGGAATTGTGGAGACCACTCAGTTTCTGCATCTCTCTCGCTAGGAGCTGCTTTCCAGAGCTGCCTCTCATTCGGCCATCTTCAGATTGAACACACTTTGCATATGAGAAGCACAAGAATTCTAGGGGGCCAGGGATGGAATAGTATGGACTGAACCTGTTCCCCAAAATTCATGTATTGAAACCCTGATCCCCATGTGATGGTATTTAGGGGTGGGGCCTGTGGTGGGCAATTAGGGTTAGATCAGGTCATGAGGGTGGGGCCCTCCTGATGGGATTAATGTCCTTATAAAAAGGGAAAGAGACATAAGGTGCCCCTCAGCCTCTGTATCTCTCTCCATGCATGCACCAAGGGAAGGCCAGATGAGGTCAGGGTCAGGAAGAGTGCCCTCACCAACAGCCTGACCATGCAGCCCCCTGCAGCTTTCCAGAACGGTGAGAAATCAGTGTTTGTGGTTTATGTCATCACCTATGATAATTTGTTACAGCAGCCCAAAGTGACTCCCCAAGGTCCTAATAGTTATTTGTTTAGGATGAAGCTCTCTAAAAATTCTTTCAAATGCAAAAGCTTTTCCAAACCAAAGGATATCTTCAGAGATATATGTTTTGTAAACATGACTTAAAACCAATAAGTGTTTTTATGGCTGAACCATAGATGGCCAGGTGTCCCCATGAAGGTGCAGAAGCTGCATTCTCCATGATCCAGAGTCAACTCCCAAAGATAGCCAGAGAGAACGAAAGCACAGACCCTCGTTGTCACAGGCAGTACAAACGTGTTTGTGCAAACTTAGGTCTCTGGTCTCCCACAAACATGAGCCACCTCCAGTCCCACAAACCTGCTAATCCATATACCATGCAGGTGATACTGATTTGGGACTTTCCTAGTTAATAAGGTAACAAGGGACAGATGACAGGTGTCCCTTATGGGCTGAGAGAACTTATTGAGACAAAGTGCCTTGAGAGTTGAGACAGTTGGACAGAACGTGCCGCTCGTGTAGCCCTTGCCTGACAGACAGCCACTTCCAGACCCAGGCCAGGGACCTGCACCCCAGCCAGCAGAAAGCCAGGGAGAGAACACTCCCACCGGATCCATGCCATGCTGTTGGGACACAAAATGAGACAGAGGAGAGTTTTGTTGGATTTTTAAAACATTGGTGACCCACAGCAAAATTGGTCCAAACAGATGCTGTTCCAGTGAGAACTGTAAGCTCACCTGTGGGCAAGGCTGTGTGGAGCAGAGGTTGCTGGGACCTGGGCCTGTGGCCATCTTTCTATGACAAATGACAGAAAAGATGGAGGAAAACAATGGCTGTCCCTGGGAGGAAAGGACCCAACAGATGAGTGCTGAAAATGAAATTCACAAGAGTCACCCAAAGATGTTCCCTTCCAAAGGTGTTCTTCTACTAAGTCAAATTTGGAAAGGAAAATATAAGGAGCTTGACCAGATTCTGAGCAGATTCTGAGCAGAAGTGTGGGGGGCTGGCGTGGTGAGTGGTAAGAATTCCTCCTTTTGTCAGCATGGTCAGCGTCGAGAGATCTCGGCTGTAACCTCTGGAGTGAGCCCCTTGTCAAAACTTTCTAAGAAGAAGAACTTTTCATCTATCTTCTTATGTTCAGTGCCTGGGGCCCTGCAAATTAAACTTTAAAAAGACAAATTAACAGGAAAAAAAGGAATACAATTAAAAAAATTAATGTGGCTGGGGGCGCAGTGGCTCATACCAGTGTAATCCCAGCACTTTCAGAAGCTGAGGCAGGAGGATTGCTTGAGGTAAAGAGTTCAAGACCAGCCTGGGCAACATAGCAAGACCTCGTCTCTACAAAACTAAATGAATTAAATAATTTAAAATGTTTAAAAAATTTTTTATGTGCATGAGAATTTACATAAAAGAAGTGAAACTCAAAGAAATGGGTAGACTCAGGGGCTTGCCTGCCATTTTAACAAAGAAAAGGGGATTTGGGCTTCATGGACGGCAAATCCTGGAGAAGTGGCTGGGAACATATGGGGGAGGCTAACAGAAGGTGAGGGTGAGTTTAGCGGGGTTTGTTCATGCTCACTCCCTCTCCAGTGAGAATAGTCACTCTCCCCTCCTGGCGTGGAGAGCGGGCACCTTCACAGGGGAATTTATGCCCTGCTTTCACATGGAAAAGGGGAGGGCAGAGAGCTGGTCCTGCATCTGCCCCTGCTCAGTTTCCTCAGCTCAAAATAATCCTTATGCCAAAGTGGCATATTTAGGGGTACATATTCAGGACCCCTTCAATAGGCAAAGCACTTAGCCTGACCATATTGAGTGCTCATATTAAATATCTCTTATTACTTTTATATTTACCATAGTTAGGTTCTGAGCTGGGTGCTGGAGTTACATTATCATAAGTTATAATGACATCATTCCTGTCCTCAAGAAGTTGACAGTTTGAAGCAAAGGGAGACATGCATGAACACAAACAGCCACACAGGTCATCAGTGATCAGTGTCATAGAAACACAGCTGAGTGCTGGGTGTGCAGAAGGAGCAGTGCACTACGTTGGGGTGGGGGCTCCAGGAGCTTTTGCTGGGAGGGGGTCCCTCTTGAGCTGCGTCTTGGAGAATCAGTTGGGATTTAGGTGGAGGAGGAGAAGCACTATAAGCAGTAGAAACCACAGAAACAAGGACGCCGAGTCCTCATGGCTGTGTGCAGGGAATTCAGAATCAGGGAGGGGCCGTGTGGCTGGCCAGAGGTGGGTGGGGTGGGCGGCAGGCAGTGAACCCAGGGGAATGGCCACAGTCAGAGCAGCTGGCACCTGGCGGAGGCTCACCCTGGGCTGGCACACTGGGCTGGAAGGTTTTGGGGCTGCACGAGCCGTGCTGAGGGCTCTGTGGTTCATCTTATAGCCAGTGAGTGGCTATTGGGACTCATCTGAGCAGATCGCTGTTTGGGGAAGGACAGGCACATGGCAGGCTCTTGGTAAATGCACAGTGAATTACGTTGAACTGGATGCCAGCAAGTCCCGTGTGAGGGGTTATAGAACAGACGTCCTCACAGTGAAATAGGCCAAATGCAGTTGATAAGTGGAAGTAATGAGTGGGCCCAACATCCCATAACTCATTTTAGAATCAGTGAAAAATATAAGGCTCAGCAGAGCAGCAGTTTCTACCACGGGCCACCAACTCACAGAGCTTGTGTGTGACATATGTAAAGCACCTGAGTGTAGTTTCTTATTCCCAAGGCAGTGGGGGGAAGATTCACCCTGGGCTATGACAGAAAGGGTCATCCTGGGGCTGAGGCTGGAGGGACGTGCAGGCCCATCCTAGCTCAGTAGTGGGGGAACCTGGAAGCCACGTTCGTAGCCTCTGGGCTAAGGAGCTGCAAGGGCAGCTGGGCTGAGCCTCATGCTCTCCAGTGGGCTTGTAAGGCATTGTTCAGGGACACAGGAAGCGGCACCTGCGCTGGGGCATGCACAGGGCAGATAAAAATGTCATAACTGTTACCATCGCCCCTGAAAGCCCTAAGCTTGGACTGTACTGGCCACAGCTCATTTCCAGAGCTTCATAGAATGCACGTGCTTGCAAACCCACAGGGACGGTGATAAACCTCTGGGCTTCCGCAGGGTCTCACCAATCTTCTACTGCCAGCTGTGGCTGGAGAACCTGCATACAAGCCCAGGATGTGGGAAGATGGCCCGGTGGGTGGGTGGGTGTGAGGGCAGCAGGAGAGCCAGTCTGGGGGTGCTCATCTTGGCAGGGCCTGTGCTGGGTTGTCAGCACCTGGGGACTGTCATGTCTCCTGCTCCCTGGTAGCCACGGGTGCACATGGCCCTCCCCAGGGCTTCCTGCCCCACCTCCTGATAGAGACAGGATCATCTGGGGAGTGAAAGTGGGCCAGGAGCCGGTGTTGCCTGAGGAAACCACGGGACATGAGAGCCTCCTCCCCAGACAGTGCAGAGGGTCTTGCCTTTCCTGTCTTTCAGCGCTGAATAACCTCCAGCTGTATTTCTACATTGGCTCCAAAGACACACATTCCAGCCTTTGGAAATGCAGGAGCGTTTTCTTACCCAGGGTCCTTGTCAGATTCAGTGCTGGGCATGGGTATCATTCTCTGTTCCTGTGCTGGCCGCTGACTGATCACTGGTCAGCCACAAGTTCAATGCAGAAAAGGAGGCAAAACGTCACAAGACAGTCAATCTGTGCTGCCCTGGTTTTTTATTGTTAAAAACTATGATACCATATTTGCACACCCATGTTCACAGCTATTCACAGTAGTCAAGAGGTGGAAGCAGCCTAGATGCCCATCGATGGATGGATGGGTGATCACCGCGTGGTGCATGCATGCAATGGAATATTATTCAACCTTCAAAAGGAAGGAAATCCTGAGACGTGCTGCACAATGGATGAAACTTAAAGACATCATGCTAAGTGAAATTAGCCAGACACAGAAGGACAAATACTGTGTGATTCTATTTACGTGAGGTACCCAGAGTGGTCCAATTCAGAGACAAAATACAAGCAAGGTGGCCAGGGCCCAGGAAGGGGGTGGTGGAAGTTGCTGTTTAATGGCGTAGAGTTTCAGTTTGGGATAATGGAAAAGTTCTAGAGATCTGTTATGTAACAGCGCGAATACACTTAACACGACTGACCTACACACTTAAGCATGGTTAAGATAGTAAAGTTTGTTTTTTTACCATAATCAAACATTTTAAAAATTATTTTTTAAATATAATGACTACTGGTCTTACTATTCTCTTTTTGTAGCATTATTATTTTAT
This sequence comes from Cebus imitator, assembly GCF_001604975.1. Classification (NCBI taxonomy): domain Eukaryota; kingdom Metazoa; phylum Chordata; class Mammalia; order Primates; family Cebidae; genus Cebus; species Cebus imitator. Next base: position 2,275,502 of record NW_016107557.1, on the reverse strand, counting down.
ATTTTACATTCTTTTGTGTTGAGGTGGAGTTTGTATATAGTAAGTTACACAGTTCTTCTGTGTTCCGTTTGATGAGCTTTGACTACTCCAAACAAGATATGAAGAACGTTTCCATCGTCCCAGAAAGTTCCTCGTGTCTTCACCTCATCAGCCCCTGACCCCGACCAGACAACCGCTTTCTGAACTTTGTCACTAAACATTATTTTTCTCATTGAGTTTAAAATTACCTACAGTGAAATGCACAGTTCCAGGAGTACAATTTGTGAGTTTGACAAATGTCTATACCCATGTAATCAACACCCTAATCTAGATGTAGACATTCCCCATAGCTCCAGAAAGTCCTTTCTGTCCCTTCCTGCCTGCGACCTCCCCTACCAAAGTCATCACTGATCAATGTCCTAAAGACACAGCAAAGTGCTGGGGACACAGAAAGAGCAGTCTTTCCTCATAGGGCATTCTATCTTTCTTGACTTCACAGGAATGGAATCATGTAGTCGGAGCTCCTATGCCTGGCTTTCCCACTCAGCATGTTTTCCGACTCACCCATGCTGCTGTGTAGATCAACAGCATGTTCCTTTTTCTTGCCAAGTGGTATTCTGTTGCATAAACACACCAGCAACTGTTTATCCATTCTGTTAGTGAACAGTAGTTAGGGCTGTTTCAGGTTTTGCTTGCTATGAATAAGGCTGCTATGACTATTCTTGTGCAGTCTTTTTGTCAACAAATGTTTCGTTTCTCTTGGGTAAAACACTAGAAGAAGTAGAACTGCTGGGTAATAGGATAAATGTACACTTCACTTTTCAAAAACTGCCGACGAGTTTTCCACAATGACTGAACCACTTTGCGCTCCTACCAGTCTTTTAGACATGTCTTACATACAGTAAAGTTCATCCTTTTTAATGTATATTTCTGTACATTTTGACAAATCCATACAGCTATGTAACTACTACCACCCTCAGGATGTATGACAAGCCCATCACACCCAAAATTCCCATGTGTCCTCTTCATAGACTTCCTCCCCACAATCACACCTCCTGGTCACCCTGATCTGCTCCTATATTTTTGCCTTTTCCAGAATGACAGATAATGGAATTATATATTTGAACCTGGCTTCTCCCTTAGCATAATGCATTTGAAGTTCATTCGTGGTGTTGGAGGTATCAGTAGTTCGTTTCTGTTTACTGCTGGGTAGTGTCTGTTTTACAAACACACCAACTTGTTCATCCATTCCCCGGCTGTACATCCATGCAGTTCAGTGGCATTCACATGGAATTCCATTCCCAGTGCTGTGCAATCACCACTGCCACCCACTGCCAGGACTTTTTCATCATTCCAAACAGAAACACTGTACCCATTAAGCAATGGTGCCTACTTCTGCCTCCACCTCAGCCCCTGGAACCTCTATTCGATTCTGTCTCTATGAATTTGACTTCTCTAGGTACCTCGTGTAAGTGGAATCATACAATATTTGTCCTTTTGTGATAGGCTTATTTTATTTAGTATTATGTCCCCGAAGTTCAATCATGTTTTAGCATGTATCACAGTTTCATTCCTTTTTAAGGCTGAAAAGTATTCCTTTGTTTGGAAATGCCACATTTTATTTATCCATTCATCTATGGATGGATATTCGAGTTGTTTTTACCTTTTGACTATTGTGAATAATGCTGCAATGAACAAGTGTTGGAGTCTCTGCTGCCTTTTGGATATATACCTGAAAGTGAAATTGCTGAATCATATTCCAATTCTGTTTAGCTTTTTAAAGAAGCACTAAGATGTTATCCTTTTTTTGCAGTGGCTGCACCATTTTACACTCCCATCAACAATGCACAATGGGCTCCAATTTCTCCGCATATTCACCAACATTGTTATTTCCCTTTTTGTTGAAAATGCCATCCTAATGGGTATGAACTACTATGTCATTGTGGAATTGATTTGCATTTCCCTATTGATTAGTAATTTCGAGCATCTTTTCATGTGTTTATTGGATATTTGCATATCTTCTTTGGAGAAGTCTCTCTTCAAGTACTTTGCCCACTTTTGAATGAGCTTTTTGGTCATTGTTGTTGAGTTGTAGGAGTTCTTTATATATCCTGGATATTAATCCCTTATTAGATATATGATTTGCAAATATTTCTCCCATTCTGTGAGTTATCTTTTCACTTTCTTTATAGTCAGAATTTAATGGGTTTTTGTGCAATTGTAAATGATATTTAAAATTTTTCAGTTTCTAATTATTCATTGCTAGTATATAGAAAAATCATTGATATTTGTATATTGACATTACACTTAGTGAGTTTTCTGAATTCACTTCTTAGTTCTAGTAGCTCTTTGAGTTTTCTACATTAAAAAATCATGTCATTGCAAAAAGAGAATGTTTTATTTCTTCTCTTGCAATCTGTGTGCTTTCTTTATCTTGCCTATTGCACTGGTTAGAACCTCCAGGATGATGTTAAATAGGGGTGGTGAGGGAGGGGCAGCCTTGCCTTGTTCTCAATCTTAGGCAGAAAGCATTCAATCTTTTACTATAGTGTTAGCTATAAGGTTATTTAAAAATTAAGATATAATTCACAAATGATAAAAGTCATTGTGAATAAAAGTCATTCTTGTGATAAAACACAACTAAAAAAATGTGGTGTTGTTTAGTTTATTCTCAGGGTTATTCAATCGTTATCACTATCGAATCCAAAACATTTTCCTTTTTCTTCTTTTTTGAGATTGAGTATTTTGAGTGCAGATCTCACTGCACACCAGTCACCCAGGCTCATTGCAACCTCTGCCTTCAAGGTTCAAGCAATTCTCCTGACTCAGCCACCTTAGTAGCTGAAATTACAGGCATGTACCATCGTGTCTGGCTAAATTTTGTATTTTTAGTAGAGATGGGGTTTCACCATGTTGGCCAGGCTAGTTGCAAACTCCTGACCTCAAGTAATTCACCCTCCTCGGCCTCCCAAAATGCTAGGATATTACAGGTGTGAACCGTTGTGCCCAGCCTCTAACCCAAAACATTTTCATCACTCCGAAAAGAAATCCCAGAGCCACTAGCAGTCACTCTCCGTCTCCCCCTCCTCCCAGCCCCTGGCAACCACAGACCTATTTCTCTATGCATTTGCCTAGTCTGGACGTGTCTGACTCCTTCCACCAAGCATGATGTTTTCAAGCTTGATTCCTCTTGCAGCACATATCAGCGTTTCACTCCTTTTTCTGGCTGAATACTATGCCATTGTATGGATATGTTACATTTTGTTTACCTATTCATGAATTGATGGACATTGGGTTATTTTCACTCTTGGCTGTTATGAATTATGCTGTTGAGAGTATTCCTGTAGAGATTTTTGTGTGAAGACATGTGTTCAGTCCTTTTGAGTAGATATTGAGGAGTGGAATTGCTGGGTCATATGGCAACTCTACGTTTAACTTTTTAAAGAGCTGCCAAACTGTTTTTCACAGCAGCTGCACCATTTTACATTCCCGCCAGCACCAGCAGTGTGTGAGGGCTCCCATTTCTCCACATCTGCACCAATGCTTACTATTTTCCATTGCGTTTTTTCAATATATACATAAACAACAAGCTGATTGTACAGTTTTTCTTCTTTAGTCTGCTGATGTGGTGAATTATCTTGACGGAGTTTTAATATTGAACCTGTCTTGACCAGCAATGACCACAAACATGAGTACCTTTCATGTGTTTACTGGTCATTTGTGTATCTTCTTTTGTGAAGTGGCTGTTCAGGTCTCTTGTCCACTTCTTATTTGGGTTGTTCATCTTTTTATTGTTAATTTTCCGGAGTTCTCTAAAGAGGCCTCCTCAGATATATTTTCTGCAAATATTTCCCCAATGTGTAGCTTAACTATTCAATTTTGTTGGATTGTTATTTTGTAAGCAGAACATTTCAAAATTTGATAAAGTCCAATTTATCAATTGTTTGTTTTACCAATAGTGGTTTTTGGGGTTTGGTTTTTGACAGATTGCACCCTGTTTTCCAGGCTTGAGTGCAGTGGTACAATCCCTGCTCACTGCGACCTTAACCTCCTGGGCTCAAGTGATCCTCCTGCCTTGGGCTCCCAAGTAGCTAGGACTATGGGCATGTACCACTGCATCCAGCTACCTTTTTATTTTTTGTAGAAACGAAGTCTGTCTCTGTTACCCAGGCTAGTCTCAAACTTCCGGCTCAAGCAGTCTTCCCAGCTCTACCTCCTAAAGTGCTGGGATTACAGGCCTGAGCCACCGTGTCCAGCCAGTGTTTTTGCACCATGTCTAAGAAATCTGTGTCCACCCTAGTTGCAAAGACAGTTTCTTCTTTTCTCTAGAAGCCTTCTGGTTCTGGTTCTTCTATGGGGGCCTATGACGCATCTTGAATTCCTTTTGCAGGTGGTGTGAGAGGAGGCTGAGGCCTGTGTTTTTCTACATGAATATCTAGGTGTTCCAGCCCCATGTGTTAAAAACACTGTCCTTTCCCCATTGGGTCAACGTAGACTCAGTCAGTAGCACTTTTTTAAAAACAATTCTTCACAATTATGTCTATGTAATTACACAGAAGTAACTGCAGAGCATTCTGAGCTGATATTGAAAGATCACTAATCAATTAATATCCTATATTGGTAATACATGCATGTGGTTTTAATTAAAATTAAAAGGTACAAAATTCAAAAGGTAACAAAAGATCATAGGAAAAATTTCAATTTCCTTTCCATCTCTGTTTCATATCCCCAGTGCCATCCACTAAGGCAAATGCTGTAAGCAGTTTTCTGAGCAACTTCAAAAGCTGGGCTCCATGTAACCCAATATTGAGATTCTGGTTGAGGCCTGACAATTCTGTGTGTGTGTGTGTGTGTGTGTGTGTGTGTGTGTGTTAAAGGTGCCAGGTATGAGGTGAGTATTGCAAACAACTCCAGCTCATTCTCGAGGACTCGCCTGAGACATTACAAGCAGTGCCTACGAAGTTTTACAAGGCCTTATTGAATTCTCTCTTTCCATCTTACGTAGGTAAAGAGAAACATTATATGACTTGAGTTTTAAGTTCACACATACGATGAAGTGATAAGCTTGTTTCTTTTGTTTTTCTTCTTTCTATTTTGTCAATATTTATAGACCAACCCATCGGATTCCATGTCCTGCGGGAACGTCAGAGATTGCAAATTTAAGAGGAAAAAGCAGAGGAGTTCGGGAAGACATTTCTTACTCTGTAAAAATTATTGCACTACAACGTCAATAGTGAACACAATTAGCGAGTTTTTTAGTTTTTTCACTCCTCTAAGCAAGTTTCATCTATGCACATGATCCCTGGGTTTTGTAATTTCGGGTTGTCTTTAATTATGAGGTGAAAGGTAGGAAATGCCTGTCTCTCAGCCAATTCCAAGTGTCATATAATAATAAGGGAGAGAAGATTCACGCTATATTAAAATGATTTTTACCAAAGCTTCCCTTTCTCTGAATTTTGGCTATTGAATCCAGGTATGTCACTTAATGAATATGCTGCTAATTCAGAAAGTGTCATCACTTGAAACATGTGCTCTAACATAAATCCCCCAAAATGCCAAAACTTCACCCTTTCCAAACAAGTCCTTTTTATTCTGGTCCCAGTGCTGCAGTCAGAACTCGGCCTGCCCTGCTAAGACAGCAGGGTCAGCTGGGCACAGTGGCTCATGCCTGTCATCCCAGCACTTTGGGAGGCCAAGGCAGGTGAATCATGAGGTCAGGAGTTCAAGACCAGCCTGGCTAAGATGGCAAAATTCTGTCTCTACTAAAACTACAAAAATTAGCCAGGCACGGTGGCAGGCACCTGTAATCTCAGCTACTCAGGAAGCTGAGGCAGGAGAATTGCTTGAACCTGGGTGGCAGAGGTTGCAGTGAGCTGAGACTGCACCACTACATTCTAGCCTGGGTGACAGAGTAAGACTCTGTCCCCCTCCCCCCAAAAAAGGGGAAGGTAGGGTTGGCCCTGAGAGCCACTCCCCATCCTGTGCGCTGAAGCGGGGCCCTGCTGCCAGGTCACTGCACTCTACTGGGGCCTCTCAGACCACGGCCATGCCAGGGAGGAGGCAGGGCTGAGCAGCTACCGGGCGTTTCTGGTCAGGGTCACCCACTGTAGGGTCAAAAGAGGACCATTTCCATAAGCCAAAGGGAGACACCAGAGAGAGCAGAAACTGGAGCTCCAGACTGGAGGGGAAGACAGCAAGGCTCACTCACGAGGAGCGACAAGCAAAGCCAGCCAGGCGCAGAGCCGCAGCGACCACACAGATGTCACCAACCTCCTTCCCGCTCATTCTGCGCAAAAACTGTGGACTGAGAGGACCAAACACACACCAGGGGTTTCCTTAAGGACGTTTCTCACCTGCCATTTCCATTCATTTTCTATTTTTCTGTTCTTTGAAAAGGTAAGTTTCTGAATATATTTTGAAGGAAGGCATAAATGGCAGCTATTACGTTACCATTAGTGCAATGCTGATGTCATAGAAAGGGGAAGGAGGGTACCATAGAGAGACTGTCAGCCCAGCTGCACAGTCAGCATGGCGGTGGTTCCACAGAAAAGGGGGCTGCGTACATGGGAGGAATAAGAAGCAAGGCGGGATCCATTGGGATTTAAAAACACACAGCTTTGCAGATGCTGCTGCCGCCCAGAGCCCCCCACCATCTGCCATGGTCAACCCCACCATGTTCTTTGACATTGCCATTGGTGGTGAGTCCTTGGGCTGGTCTCCTAGGTGTTTGCAGACAAGTTTCCAAAGACAGCGGAAAACTTTCGTGCTCTGAACCCTGAAGAGAAAGAATTTGGGTATGAGGGTTTCTGCTTCCACAGAGCTATTCCAGGGCTTGTTGCTGGGGTGGCAACTTCACATGCCATAATGACACTGGCGGCAAGTCCGTCTGCGGGGAGACATTTGATGACAAGGACTTCATCCTGAATCACCCGGGTCCTGGCGTCTTGTCCATGGCAAATGCTGGACCCAACACAAACGGGTCCCAGTATTTCAGCCAAGACTGAGTGTCTGGGTGGCAAGCACATGATCTTTGGCTAGGTGCATGGACAGGGTGGAAGCCACGGAGCCCCTGGGCCCAGGAACGGCAAGACCAGCAGCAGATCACCACTGCCGACTGTGGACAGCGCTAAGATTTGACTTGTGTTTTCTCTTCACCACCAGCCCACTCCTTCCTTAGCTCGGGAGCGCCCCCCTCCACCCCGTTGCTCGCAGTGTGCCCTACCATCTTTGTGCTCTCGCTGCAGTTCTTCGGCTTCTTCGATAGTTCCCTTGTTCCCCTCCACATTTAGCTGGACTGCAGACTTTATGGTTATGAAACAAAAATGAACTAACTAACTAACTAAATAAATAAATAAAATATACATACCCTAAAATCCAGCAATTCCACTTCTTGGTATTACGCCCAGCGAGGCACCCACAGAGACAGGATGGGCTCGCGCATGCTCAGGACGGCGCTGTGGATGCCAAGGTCCAACTGGAAACAGCACGAGGGCAGCAGGAGGGAGATGTTCGCTGTGATGCGCTGTACACGTGACGGGAACTCCACGCACTGACAACAGCGGGGCAGCCCCCGTGCCCTGGGACGGGAAGAGCTACACGCTGCTGGACGAGAAAGCAATCTGCGAGCATTCCGTGGAATATGATAGCAAACCAGCCACAGTGCAGAATCCCACTTGTGACTATCACTGTATGGGACAAGGCACTGAGTGTCTATCACTGTATGGGACAAGGCACGGGAGGATTCAGAGCCAGCTGAGGACAGGGCAGGAGAGGGCAGGATGGAGGTGGTTGGTGGTCCAAGAAGATTTTTGCCTTATGCATAATATTTACATAAAAATCATTAATAATAACACAGTGTTTACCTATTACAGAGTTAAAATGTTATTAAAACTTTTCGGGAAGATCAGGACAGTTTTTTGCATGGAGATCCTGGGGCTGGCATCTTGGATGTGCTGCTGTTGACACACACAAAGTGGAGTCTGCTCTGCCCTCTTGCCCAGTTGGGAAAAGCCTGGAATCAGCCCCAAACACAGGCTTCTTTGGCCACTTTCTTTGGACAGAAAAACAGATGAGAGTCAGGGAAAAGAACATCACCTTTGTTCCTATATTTGGAAGGAAAATAAACATCCAAGCTTAGCAACAGCCACAACCAAAACACATGTCAGGATGCCCAGCTTATTAACAGCAGGAAGCTTGGAGGGGTCGGCTGCCGCCTGCAGGGACCATGCCTCCCCTCAGAGCAGGCTTCCCAGCCTGGGGCACCTGGGACCCCCAGAGTGTGAACACAGTGTCATGGGTTATACGAGCCTTTTCGGGGAGAAGGGCTATCACTCTCATTAGACATTTCAGGGATGTTGAGCAACAAAAGGTTAAGAATCAATGTATGGGGGCCCCATTAAATATCGTAGGCATGAAATAATACAACATTGAGTTTTGTTAATTTTTATTTTAGATCCAGAGTCTCAATCTGTTGCCCAGGCTGGAGTGCAGTGATACAATCATAGCACAGTGCAGCCTTGAACTCCTGGTCCCAAGTGATCTGCGTACGTGACAGAGATGCTGAGAAATCGATTTCCCCATTTACAGTTATTCTGTGTGTGGAACTGAGGCTTGGCATTGGAATACCAAGAGAGATGGCGCCCTGACTTCCTGCGTAATCCTTCCCACACCATGGGCCTCACCACCCCTGGGCCATCACATGTGAACCCACTAAAACTCCATCTGCTGCCCTGATCCTCCTGCCTACAAACACATTCACTTTCCTAATGGCCATACCTGACCTCATTAGTTAACAATGTGAAGAAAGACATCTTAGTTGACTGCAAGCAATGCTCCTCGATTTTGTCAAAATTTACCTTAATTTTTTGCTGTAACCCAGCTCATGACCAAGGCATAGTTGCTTAGGGTTGAGGCACTAGAACCCAAACCTGAACTGCTGGAAATACAGATGCCCAGGCAGACCTCCTGGTCAGGCCTCAAATCTCACCACCTTCCACACCTGTTCCTGGGAGATGAAGTTTCTACCCAGGGTCATCTGTCCCTGGGACCACTGCATTCAGAAGTGTCCATGTCCCAATTGTCCCTCCATCCAAGAGAAAGCAACACACATGTGCCCAAGGAAACATGTACAAAAGTGCTCTTGCAGCCTTGTGGATTCTTACTGGCCAAAGAGCCGTGGACTGTGGAGTGGATACATAAATGTCACACAATGGAGCTCTCCTTGGCAGCAAAAATAAGCAAACAAATAACGTATGTAATAAAATGAATAACTTCACAGGCACAATGAGGAGCAAACAAAACCAGGCACAAAAGAGAACATCCTGTGTGATTCAGTGTATACAAAGTTCAAGAATATGCAAAATGAACCTGTGGTAACAGAAGGCAAAACACTAGGATCTCCAGTGCGGGGTGGGTGGTACTGCCCAGAAAGGGCAAGGGGAGCCTAACGGACATTGCAAATATTCTGTCTTGGTCTGAGCAGTTGATAAACATAGACATTCACACAAACACAAACACCTGTGCACTTTAGCATATGCACATTATTCTGCAATACAGTTGTTCTTAATTTTTTCAAGCCCATCATGAACCAATTGGTTGCCCAAGGGCAAGGAGCAGCCCCTGGGGCAGCCTCCTGAGCACGGGGCTGGACAGAGATGGGCGGGAAATGGACCTCATGAAAAATAACCAGGGAGATGCTCAGAAAATGTTTGCTGAGTGGGACAGCAATCATTTACACCTTAGTATAAATAAATATAGAAATTTTTTTGAAACAGGGAGGCTGGAAGCTATATGGAAATAGGAGGACACTTGGCTTTGGCAAATTGCAGAGCAAACTGAAGGAAATTACTTGCCTTACTGACCATTCTGCTGCAGATGCCCTGGCTATGTGTTTAACGGTATTTGGATTAGTCCCTTCCCAGGGCTTGATTTCCTTATCAATACCATAATAAGACCTAATACGTATTAGTGCTTGAGGGTTCACAATGTATTTCAGAAGCGTTGCCTCACTTGACTCTCATTGCACCCCACTGAGACTTGATAAGGAGTGCATACCATCAGGGATCGTTAGGAATAAAGAAACTGAAGCTCAAAAAAGAAAAGCTACCCACAGTGACAGAATTTGTAGGTAACGACGCCAAAGTCAGGGGTGATTGTTTCCTCCCCCCACCAAAAAAAAAATACAGAAATTGGATTAGAAACGGGAGTTTCTTTGGGCCCTAAGCACCTATGTTTCTAACGTGTTCTGGTAGGTGATAATTTCTGTTTCGGGCACTTGCTCTTGTCTAAGAGTGGGAGTGGAGCCCCTCATTGCCATGAACACCTGTCCTGCTCACACTGCTGGGGCTGACCAGGACAGCCCTTCCCTCACTGGATTTGAGTCTCACACACCCTGTGAGAGAGAGGGGCCGATGCCCTGTGACAGATTAAGTTCTGAGGCTTGGAGCAGTTACGTGACGCGGCCAAGGCCACCAAGCTAGAGGAGGTAAATTCAGGTTAGGAACCCAGGTCTCTGCACTCCAGAGAATGGGCTGTGCCGAGCACATGCTGAGGTTCGGAGAGCGGGGAAGCATCCATGCTTCAGAGAAAGGAAGTCACCCCACAGATACTGTGGGGAACTGAGGGAAGGCAATGCTGAGGTCCCTCCCTGAGGGTGTGGGTGTCAGGCGGAGCCCACTGTTCACAGCTGCACAGACTCTCATGAGAGAGAATGTCCTAGCAAGTTTCATTCACAGAAAGCTAGTTCACCTCTACTGCCAGGGTGAGGAGTCCCACCCCTCAACACAGCCAGAGGCCACCTCTTCAGTCCTGTAATGAGGGGCTCTAGGAACCCCTTGCGACCGCCTGCCTTGCTTGGAGGTCTCAGAGGCCCTAATTGCATCTTCTGATGGCAACCACCGTGAGAGCAGGGTGTGGACACAAATCCCACAGACCCAGAGGGGTTGGCTCTTTCCTTCCTCACTCTGAGAAGGTCCCTTATTACAGCTAAAAGGCTATTCATGCAGTCCAAAGGTTCCATTCCCGTTCCGTTCCGCACGCCCTTTTCACTGTCCCCAAATGCTTATGACACGGCCTTGAGAGCAACGCAGTGGCAGGAAGCCCAGGCGCCTCCGAGAACCTGAAGGGCTGCAGGTCCCGGTGTCCGCGGCAGCTTCTGCATCCCTGCAGGGAACCAGCGGCTCGCCGAGCCTGGCGCTGGGCTCTGGGGGGACTCCAGCGCTGGGGGCAAGTGGCGCTCATACCCGGCTGCTCACTCGCCCCACCAGTGGCCTGGGTTTAAAATCCACACGCCCGTCTTTCCGCGGCCAAAGCGATGCTGCCGGGATTGGTGATGACCCCAGCTGCCCCGAACCCTAGAAGTACAAAACAAACATAGGCTGACAAGTGACCAGAAGAGACCCGGGGAGCATCTGGGCTTCCAAGGTCCTCGGTACCGTCCAAGACAGCAAAGGACACGCGGCTAGGGGCGGCGGGAGCCAGGGACGACCGCAGGTTCCCAGAGCGCGAAGCCGCTACCCTCGGCGGTGGCGAGCACATGCCAGCGTTCTCCCCTACGAGGGTCAGGCCTTCGCTGGGCTGGCGGGGGCGGGGCTGCGGCGCTTTAAGAGGCGGTGCAGGCAGAGAGGTCCCAGGCTTGCGAGGGGACCCGCGTCATGGAGGCCGCCCGGGACTACGCAGGAGCCCTCATCAGGTGAGTGCCCCCGCGTCCGCCTGAGCCCCGCGTCCCCCAGAGAACCGCGTTCCCGTGCGCTTCCAGTTGCCTTGCGCTCCTCGCCCTCAGGTCCCCTGTGCGCCTCTCCTACTGTACCCGGTTCCCCTCGTCCCCCTGCTGCCCGCATTCTCTTTCGCTCCACCATCCCGCGAACACACTCATTCGCCCCACTGGTGCCGGAGCCGTCCAGCCGCGCCCGCAGGTAGAGCCCAAGCCCGTCCCGCGCCTCCTCCCCCTCTTGCAGCTAGGCGCAAGTGCCAGGCGTGGCTCTCCGAGGTGCGCGGGCGTCCGCACAGCAGGTGACAGCGGCGAGTGGTGCATCTCTGGCCGCTGCTGCAGTCGCGGGCGCAGAAGAGGGTTAGGTCCCAGGAACCCGGAGCAACGCCTCCACGGTGGTCGGGGATTCGGCTTCTGGGGGTCCTGGAAATCGCAGCGGGATCCGGGCGCGGAGAGGCCCGGGCTTGGCCCCTCCTGGGAGCGTGGGCTCTGGTCTCCGAGGGGAGGCTCGGACCCGGCCGGCGGAGACCGCCAGCTTTCCTCCGGCCGGGCCGCCGGCTTCCGAGGGCGGAGGCGCTGCCCAAGGAGCCGGGGGGAAGGTAGGGGGACAAGGGGCGAGTGGACCCTGCAGAGGCTTCCCTGCGCTCTGGTGGCCTTACCACCCGCTGGTGGTTGAACAGGCGACCACGGCTGTTTTCCTGCTTGGGTTAATCTTCATATCTCAACAGACCCAAGCTAATTTGTTGGTAAACTCCTAAGACATGCGTGGCAGCTACTTTAAGGTATAGGTCTAAGACGTGTTTCTCTGAACATCAAGTACCTCGAAAAGGATAGGGAAGCCCTTGCGGGCTTGAAGGTGCGGGCGTTCAGCGGCGCCGGGTCCCACTGTGTATGTTACATGCCGCAGGCAGAGGGACTGCATGGGTAAAAGGAAGGGGATTCCGGCTACAAAAGGCGATCTATGAGCCTCCGATCCCTGGTTCTTAAAGGCGAGCTGTTGTATATACTGCAGGTTAGAAGCATCTTTCTCTTTAAAAACAAGCCCACAGTACAAGTCAGGGCAGTGGCACGGAGATGCTAAGAAGCACCTGCATCGTATATGGTCATTAACACACTTAGACCTAAAGGTCAGGGCCCTGTTTCTTTCGCGTTCTTCCAACAGCATCCATCCACAGTCCCACTCCCAGGAGGTGAGGATTGTTAGCAGTTTGGAATGCGTCCTTCCAACCACTTTTCCAGTGAATTCGCAACACACCCACTGTTCCTCCGGAGCATGGGGGAAGGAGGTATGGGCTGACTCGGCACCAACCAATCCTGGTTGGCTTCTGAGCAGGATTCAGGCTGAGCCTGTCCCTGCCTCTGACTATTACAACAGCTCACCAAAATCCAAAATGCATCTGTGTGAGGTCTCCGTGAGGTCAAGTGCGAAATGAAAGTGACTTGCTTATGAGCTGTTGACAAATGAAACACTGGGAAACCTTGAGTCTCCTAGGACACATTCCTTCTAGCTCAGCTGGTCCCAGGAGTGAATGACTACCTGTTAGGGACAAACTGTTGCTGCAGTTCTTTGAAATCTACCCGCTTTCAGGCTGAGCTACTGCCATTGAAACAATCTGTAATTCTCATCGAAGGGAAAACACTTTTTCTTCCCTGACCTTCTCTAAAACCCTGTCCAGGCAAAAGAGCCAGAGGCCAGGTCCTACCACGTTTGCTAACTGTGCTCTTGCTGGACTTCTGCCTCCTCTAGGGGTTCCTTAATTTAAACCAGTTCCAGGATGTCATAACTCTGTCTTTATTAGTAAGTAACTGCATTGTGCCAAGGAAGGAACTTAATCAATGTGCACCATTTTTAAAAATCAGGTACTTGTAGGCAATGGTATAACCTTAACCCAGCCATTTGTTAGTTAGCTGGAATCGTAAGGGGCCTCGATCTTGAGGAAGGCAGCCTGAGGTCTCAGAGCAAAGCTCCAGACATCCAGAAGTCAACAATGCATGTTGACTGTCATAGCCAAATCTGCTCTGTTCATGTGTCCTGCCAGTGATAACATTCCGGCCAAAGGCTGACGTTATGAAGCTGGTAAATGCTGTCAACACCGTGTGAAATGGCTGCTTTCACAGCTATCCAGCACATCTTTCCTTTCCTTGAACAAGGAACTCTAGGTTTTGTGCTGCTGTTTCAGTGCAAATGTTACCACGGTCTTCTTAGCGACATTAGTAAGGAATTAAGTATTCTATGAGTGAATCTCTTGGCTTTCTGCTTCTTGAATCTAAATTCTTATTTTAATGGAGTTGCAAAGTGGTCAAAGGCTTCCAGGTCATGTACTGAATACTCGATAATGTCAAGCCTTTAGATAGCTTGGGAAGAACTGAGCCATGAGCCAGGCAGTCCTTGTCGGGGCAAGTTCATCTGGGGGACAGGTGTGCTCCCAACTGTTATGTCACATCCAAGGGAGCCCTAGGGGAGCCAGGCAGGAAGAAGCCTCGTCGAGACAGCACTCACTTCTCTGCCTCCTGCCATGGACCCCACAGCCCTCTGACGCTGTCCCTACAGCTCAGGGACTCTTCTCCAGGCCTGCAGAGCACTTTCAGAGCCTCCCTTCCTTCTCTGCATGGCCGTGTTTGACCTCACCACTTCCCTCCTTGGCGTTCCCTGCTGCTCTTGGCTTAGTGACAGTGCTCAGTTGACTTCGACCTCCCTCGAGGAGGAATACAAAGCCTTCCCTTCCCGCTCGTTCCTGGGAGGCATGCCCTTTCACAGCATTCTATGAAGGCTGACTTTCCCTCTCTGGATTTCTCCGAAACCGCCTATTTCCTTAAACAACCTGTTTCCTCATATTTTCCCCGTGAGTGGGTTATTTCCCTTTCTGTTTCATACGGTTGTCTGCCCCCACTTTCACAGGAATTAGGGGCGGCTGTTCTCATGTGGGACGTGTTTAAATGCAGGATCCTAAGTGGCCCTGCTTTTAGGCACAGTGCTGATGGCCAGTGATAGAGATGCCTGTACTCAGTGGGCTGGAGGGGAGCTGGGCGGAGACAGTGTCTTGTTCATGTAGCTGAAGCAGAGGGAGTGCTCTTTGGCACCTGTAGAGTCCTGGTCTACATAGGCCTGGCCTGCAGAACATCTCATTTAACCCCTTTCTGTGTTGCATATGAAACGGTCTTTCTTTAACATAATTTGACCCAGAAATCACTCACTCTCCTCCTTGACAAGAAGGTGGGGGATACATTTCCTGTCCTCAGTGCCCCCAACGGCCTTTCCTCCATACGTGACCCAGCTCTTGGTTGGGAAATGCTGCAGGTGAGAACAATAGGTTTTTTTTTCACGACGATGGCTATCCTGAGGGCAGGTGAAGACAGACAGAGCCAGAAATGGTTGCCAGCCCTTATCTTGTCAGACAGGAAAAGACGGTAGGAACTTGGAATTAATCATCTGAGCCAGGTCACTGGAGCACAGGTGCTTAGGAAGGCGTGAGCATGTTCGTCCAATGAGGAGATGCGGGGCCAGGGCTAACTAGGTCAAAGCTGAGCCTTTGACTACTGGGGCTGGACCTCGCATTAGAAGACATTGACCATGTTCTCCCATTTCTCTGATTTTGGCCTAGCATCTTTAACTCAGTAAATAGACGGCATACTGACAGGCGCTGGATGAAAGCAGGAAATAGACCACCTGACCCCATGAGACAGTTCTAGAAGCCTGGTGCACAACTGCAGTGACTTCCTGCTTTTGGATCGAAGAGAGGCTCTTTCTTGCTGCTAAGGCTGGGCCCTTAGCTCCTGTAGGAGCTGCGACTTCTGGCCAGTGGCTGCACCGCTGGGTGGAAGCTGGAGCTGGGCTCAGACCCTGGTCTAGCACTTGCTGCCCTGACGATTTGCCTCCTGTTTTCCCCAGGCCTAGGTTTCACTGTCTGTAAGGCGGATCCCAAGGAGCGGTTAGGCAAGGCGCTAGCTCACACATACAAGGGTTTGGCATCCAGGGGCACGCAGACCTTTTTCTCTCCCTCTTGTGGGGGGACTTCAGCTAGTTTAAGTTTCAGCTGCTCTGATGTGATGAGGTGGAGGCTACGCCATGGTTCTCAATGTGAAATGGAACACAGCCCGTTCTTGCCACCTTCTCCCCCAGCTCACCAGGGCTGAGAGTGTGTGCGAATTCCCTGTGGGGTCAGCGCAGGAGTGTTGTTCATGGCATTGTGTAACTGAGAACCCTGCTGTCACTCTTTTAATCGAGGTGACAGTTCAGAAGCTGTGTGCCAGTCCTCGGGATGTGTTGGTACACAGCCTGGCCAGGCGAGGCTCTGAATTACTTGGTGGGTCCCTGGCAAAGGAGGACAGGTCACTCTGACAGGCCCAGAATCCCCACCCAGCACATTTCCCTTGGTCTTGCCACATTAAAACAAATTGTATAGCAACTTTGTCTACCCAAAAGGGAAAGGCGTTGAGGGCATGAACTCAAAGCACTGCTGCGCTTTCAGCCATAGAGCAGCTCTTCCACACAGCGCTCTGGATAGATGTATATTTGAAGTTCAGAGAATGGATAACGAAACAACGTACTCCCTCAGCCAAAAAAAAAAAAAAAAAAGTCTTGGCTTTGGACAGACCTGGGATCAGGTTCCATCTTTTTCCCTTATTAGCTGGGCGACTTTGAGGAGCCACTCTGAGCCTCAGTTTTCTCATCTGTGAAGTGGAGCAATGCTTTCCTTGCAAGGTTGTGAGGGTAATTTGTTAATATTAGTTAATATTGAACTGATGGGCATGGTGGCTCATGCCTATAGTCCCAGAACTTTGGGAGGCTGAGGAGGGCAAATCACTTGAAGTCAGGAGTTCAAGACAAGCATGGCCAACATGGTGAAAACCTTTTCTCTACTAGAAATACAAAAACTAGCCAGGCATGGAGGTGGGTACCTGTAATTTCAGCTACTTGGGAGGCTGAAGCAGGAGAATTGCTTGAACCTGGGAAGCAGAGGCTGTAGTGAGCCAAGATCATGTCGCTGCACTCCAGCCTGGGCAACAGAGTGAAATTCTGTCTCCAAAAACAAAGCAAAAAAAATTGAGCTAATAAGAGCCAAAATTGCTGACACATTGCTGGCCGTGGCAAGTGCTCAGATGCGAGCAGTTATGAGACCCTGATGTCAACCTGGCCATGGATACTCCAGATCACATTCTCGCCAATGACCTCGGTCTGGTTCTAGAACGCCACTTTGTTGGTAAGAGACCTGGAGAAAGCACAAACACTCTCTCTTATGGAGAGCTTGAAGCTGGGATCAAGCTGGCAGCATGAACTCAACCCGGCGATTTTTGAGGGCCAGCTTGTTACTCTACTCTCAGGTTTTTTGTTTTTGTGTTTGTTTGTTTTAGAGACAGAGTGTCACTCTTTTGCCCAGGCTGGAGGGCAGTGATGTAATCACAGTTCACTGTGGCCTCAATCTAGGGCTCAAGCAATCCCCTTGCCTCAGCCTCCCAAGTAG
Source organism: Cebus imitator (assembly GCF_001604975.1). Taxonomy (NCBI): domain Eukaryota; kingdom Metazoa; phylum Chordata; class Mammalia; order Primates; family Cebidae; genus Cebus; species Cebus imitator. The sequence continues at coordinate 2,258,354 of NW_016107557.1, read as the reverse complement.
CTAGGACTAAAGGCATGCACCACCATGCCTGGCTAATTTTTTTTAATTTATTTTTTGTAGAGATGAGGGTCTCACTATGTTGCCCAGATTGGTATCTAATTCCTGGGCTCAAGTAGTCTTTCCACCTCAGCCTTCCAAAGTGCTGGGATTATAGGCCTGAGCCACTGCACTCAGCCAACTATCAGTTTTTTATATAACAATTTGGTAAGTCATTGAATTTTCACTTGGATCCATTTGTAGAGCTTCAAGTTAGACAATATACTATTTAAAATGTATGTGCCTAGAACTAAGATAGGTATTACAGGAAATATAACAAAGAAGCCTTTATTCATAAGGAAAATAAAGCAGGGATAGATGGCCGTGTGTCAAAAGTGCTAAATCACAAGTGACAGGCATTGGCAAGCCATGCACGTGTTCCCTAGGATTTTGGTGTTTGGTGAGTTAATCTAGAAAAACTGCTCTGAGTCTAAAAACAGTGATATTCTTACTTTGTGTATTCTTCAAGGTCGTCCTGAAAATACACCCTTGGTTTCATTCTCCTGAATGTCCTTGCACAAGCATTTGTCCAAATAGCCTCTGTCTGAGCACCTGCGGTTGGTGGGTGCTCTCCCGGTGAGGGGACACTACAGTGTCCAGTCCTGCTCTGGGGAATGGGGATTGAATGAGGTCACACGGACAGTGCTATCATGGTGCCTGGCTCTAGATGAGACCTCACCCTTGCTGATTTCTGGTTACGTTGTTTGCAATCATTTCATTATGAATCTATTTCTAAATGTAAAAAGTTGGCCAGGTGCAGTGGCTCATGCCTGTAATCCTAGCACTTTGGGAGGCCGAGGCTAGTGGATCACTTGAGGTCAGGAGTTTGAAACCAGCTTGGCCATCATGGTGAAACCCCATTTCTACTAAAAATACAAAAAATTAGTTGGGCATGGTGATACGTGCCTGTAATCCCAGCTACTCAGGAGGCTGAGGCAGGAGAATCGCTTGAACCTGGGAGGCGGAGGTTGCAGTGGACTAAGATCGTGCCACTGCACTCTAGCCTGTGCGAAAGAGCAAGACTCCATCTCCAAAAAACAAACAAAAAAAGTCTGCAGTCCTGGGTGAAAACTCTGCATGTTGCTCTACTGGCCCACCCTCTAGTGGTGGCAGCAGGGCACCTGTGTCTCCCCTCCAGGAGTTATTTTTAAACAGCTTCATGCCTTCATGCTTTTTGGTTTAAAAGCATGCAATCCTGCGTTGAAGGCAGTTTTGCTTTTTTTTTTTTTCTGTTGGAGTCTCACTCTGTCACCCAGGCCGGAGTACAGTGATGTGACCTTGGCTCACTGCAGCCTTGACCTTCTGGGTTCATCCAGGCTCAAGCAATTATCTCACCTCAGCGTCCTGAGTAGATGAGAGTATAGGCACACCACCACACCCAGCTAATTTTTTATTTTTATTTTTTTTTGTAAAGACAGGGTCTCACTATGTTGCCCAGGCTGGTCTCAAACTCCTGGGTTCAAGCTATCTTCCTGCCTCGGCCTCCCAAACTACTGGAATTACAGGCATGAGCCACCATGTCCAGCACATTTTGCATTTCTTAAATTGCTATCAAAAGCTTCATCTGGGAGGCTGAGGCAAAAGAGAGGACTGCTTGAGCCCAGAAGTTCAAGACCAGCCTGGGCAACAAAGTGAGACCTTGTCTCTACAAAAATACAAACTCAGCCAATCGTGGTGGCTTGCACCTATAGTCCCAGCTACTCAGGAAGCTGAGGCAGGAGGATCACTTGAGCCCAGGAGGTCAAGGCTGCAGTGAGTTGAGATCATACCACTGCACTGGCCTGGGCAACAGAGCAAGACCCTGTACCTAAAAGGAAAAAAAAAAAGGTAAATATTTGAATTAATCATTTGATAAATGTGGACTTACTCCAAAGTGTCCTGTGATGTAAGCCCTGAGGGTCTTTTCCTTTTGTGATTCTAGCCACAGTTCTAAGAGTGGTTTTGCTATTCTTGGTTCATCCTAAGTTGATTTCAGAAACGTCATTGATTGCTGTAGTGACCAATATCACACTTTTGAATTGATTTCCGGCTTACCCTTATTGTATAAATATATAGCTCTGTGCATGTGTCTGGGTGCACTGAATTTCTAACTCTGCATAACTACTTCATGGCCACTAGTAATCATTCTTCTGGATTTTTAAAATCTTTAAAACTCATCCATATTTGCAGAACATAACTCTTATTTCTTGTTTGACTTGAATTCCCTACGCATTCCTTCTTAAAGAGTTTTGGCAAGGACTTTGGATGTCTTAGTAAAATAGGGATAAAGAGAGCTGTGTTTTTTGGCTTGATGTGTTACTTGTTTCTTCTCTGATCATATGTGTACACATGTGTATATATAATTTTTAATAATCCCAACCACTGATTTTGTTGCTTTTAGATGCAAATATTAAAAATGCTTTATTTCTGTGTACTTTCAAACTTCTTCTGAGAGACTCTTTTTAAAAAATTTTAACTTTTCGCCTCCATTTTCAGGCCCCTGACATTCATGGGTTCGCAGACTAAGCGAGTCCTGCTCACCCCGCTCATGCATCCAGCTCGCCCTTTCCGGGTCTCCAATCATGACAGGAGCAGCCGGCGTGGGGTGATGGCGAGCAGCCTGCAGGAGCTCATCAGCAAGGTGCCTGGCAGCCCACACGTCTCCCCTAGTGCACAGGGGCGCCCTGCACTCACACAGGGCCTTGGTCTTGGGCTCTAAGCCAGGGTCAGGACACAAAGGTCAAGAAAAGCAGCACCTCACTGGGAGGGAGCGGGGAGAGAAATTGGGAGTGACTGCTCGTGGTTATGGAGTTTCTTTTTTTTTTCTTCTTCTGTTTTTGAGACAGGATCTTGCCATGTTGCCTAGGCTAGCTTCAAACTCCTGGGCTTAAGTGATCCTCCCACTTCAGCCTCCCAACTGCCTGCCAATTTCTTTCTTGGGCGATGAAAGTGCTGTAAAATTGAGTGTGGTGACAGTGGTCCAACTCCGTGAGCATACCAAAAACCACTGCACTGGATACTTTAAATGAGTAGATCGTATGATACGTGAATTATACATCAATAAAGCTGGTATTGAAAGAGGAAAAGAAAGAAGGAGAAACAACAAGTTAAGCTCATCAGACCCTCTCTTGGCCTCAGAGATTCTGAGGGCAAAGTTTAGATGAAAATAATCAAGGGGAACATTACATTTCTGTACCATAAAGAATTTAGGTACAGAGACAAATACAATAAATAGTCACCAATGGAGAATGTCGCTTTGTTTCTTTGACAAGGGAGGATGCAGGGAAGCAGCTGACTTTGGAAGTCTGGTTTTGGTTATAAAGGCCAAGATCTAGAACAGTGTCCTAGACCACCAAATAAGGAAGAATCCCAGCCTCTCAGAGGGGCATAACTCAGACTCAGGCACCCATGGAAACAAGAAACAAGCATCCAACATGTGGTGTCTGAAGCAAGAGAGACGCTCGGCTATGCACACGAGGCTGCAGCTCTTACAGTAGCATACGTGCAGGAGTTTTCTTTTTATTCATCTAAATAAGCAGATAATCTTAGAAATTATAATTATTTAATGTAACCATTATCTCATGTATCTTAAGAAGACAGATCTATTAAAAATCTTAACTTCCTGACTGCATACAGTGGCATGTACCTGTAGTCCCAGCTACTCAGGAGGCTGTGGCAGGAAGATTGCTTGAGCCCAGGAGTTTGAGGCTGTGATGCACTGTGATTGTGTCTGTGAATAGCCACTGCACTCCAGCCTGGACCACATAGTAGGTCCCCATCTTAAAAAAAAAATTCTTAACTTCCCTGTTTCTGAGCAAAGACTGAGTCGTAGACACCAATCAAGGTTACCTTTACCATTAAAATTTTATCAAAACCCACATTTTTGAAAATTATAACTTAATAAATGTCATTGGATAGTCACATGGAAGCATCTGGCTTCACTCCATTTCTCCGATGTGTTGCACACCTAGACTCTGGATGCCCTACTCATCACCACCGGACTGGTCACCCTGGTGCTGGAGGAAGATGGCACCGTGGTGGACACAGAAGAGTTCTTTCAGACCTTGGGAGACAACACACATTTCATGATCTTGGAAAAAGGACAGAAGTGGATGCCGGTAAGTGAAAACATTGTCACCCAAACAGCTATTGGGTAGATTTCTTACTTACAAAAGTACACACCCTACTTGGGTGTGACTTGTCCACTTTCTAAATACGCACTATGTATTCACCTAACAACAGGATCCACTGCCCTCAAAGGTATTCTTATAAGTGTTTCTAGGAAACTTAGTCTCTCTGTGAACTTAGGCTCTTTGATATAAAGGAAATAATTCCAAGGAACAAGCTTTGGCCAGTGAGTAGCTACAGATCCCACGAAATGCATGGAATCAACCTGGCAACTCTACCAATTTGGAAGGCTGGAGAAGTAAACACCATCAAGGAAGGTAGGGAGAGTGTGTGCATGAATGCGCATGTGAATACGGAGATTTAGAAAAGTAAAGAGACAGAATGAAGCCTGCTGTCTCTGGGAAAACTATAGATGATATAGCTTAAAAAACTTTCCCATTATAAAACACCTAAAAATGTAAAGCACAATATTAAAACATCTTTTCACATAATAAACTGATATCCAAGAAAGATAAATCCTCAGTGGTTAAAATTTTGTGAGGCTAGCATCCAGAGAGCAATGCAATCACTGAAGCTGGCAGATCCACAGGCATCTCCTCCGGGGACCCTTAACCTGTGAGTACCCACTCACTTCAGGGACAGATGCAAGGAGGACAGGAGACAGCCTCCAGCTGACAGAAAGTCGGGGGTGAGATTTGAAGATCTGCCCAAAGCAGGGAATCTTAGAGCTCTCTCCTGGGAATTTGGCCTACAAGCTGCCCTTATGAAGATTTAGGCACTGCTGAGTTCCAAACCCTAAGCTGAGAGTTCGGTTTTCAGAGATCTGGGGGAGTAGCATCAATGGAGCGGTTTGCTTATTGGATAATCTTTGCTCCAGCCCTGTTTCCAGGGTTGATAATGCCCCAGGTAACTAGCAGGAGCATAGGCAGATCCCCTTGGAATGAACGTCCATCCTGGCCTCAAAGAGTTTTCATTTCTAATGTTTTCACAATGCAAGTTCACAGTCAAAACACAGAACGTAAGGACTCAGGCACCACATTCGTGAGAGTAAGCAGAAGCAATAAAGTCAGGCCTGCCAGGACTGCAGATGTTGGAATCATCAGATACAGAGTATATAATTACTGTACTTAAAATGTACATAACTAATGTATGATAACAAATGCAAAATTATGCACCATGGTGTGTCTTGTGCATACAAAGGTTAGAACAAGCAGGCTCTGGCAGCAGATCTCCAGAGACTCAAGTTTAGATTCTCATAGTGTATGTGAAGTAGTTATATTCTCGGCTTAAATAGTTTAGTGTCCGTTTAAAAAAAAATTTTTTTAAGAAAAATAAATAAAAGAAAAAGAAAGGCTCACACGTGGCTAAATTTGACTGGCTAAATAAATAAATAAAATGCTCAAAGAAACATTAAAAATAACCGAAAGTAAGAATAGTCAGGAATTCAAGACCAGTCTAGGCAACATAGCAAAACCCCAATCTCTACCAAAAAAACTTTGTAAAGGATTAGCTGGGCATGGTGGTACACACTTGAAGTTCTCCCTACTCAGGAGGCTGAGGCAGGAGGATCACTTGAGCCCAGGAGTTGGAGGCTGCAATGAACTATGAATGTACCACTGCACTCCAGCCTGAATGACGGAGCAAGATCCTGTCTCCAAAACAATAAAAAATAAGAAAACACCAGCCGGGGCAACATGGCAAATCCCATCTCTACCAAAAAGTACAAAAATTAGCCTAGCATAGTGGTACATGCTTGTAGTCCCAGCTACTTGGGAGGCTGACATGGGAGAATCACTTGAGCCTGGGAAGTCAAGGCAGAGAGTCATGATTGCACTATTGCACTCCAGCCTCGGTGACAGAGGGAGACCCTGTATCAAAAAATAAAAATAAACTTAAAAAGAACAAGAGACAATAAGAACTGACTAAGCAGGTTTGAAATAGAATTTTTGGAAATGAAAATTGTAACAACTAAAATTAAGTAAATGGAGACTCAGGTTAGACAGAACTGAAGGTAATGATCAAAGATCTGAAAGATGTTTCCTCTGATGTAACACATAGCAACAGGGGTGGGGAACACAAAGGATGTGAGAGACCAGACTGAAATCTAATATCTCTCTTTTGGGCATCCTCAGGTAGCGAAGGATTTTTTTAAAACAAGACACAATGCACAAGTCATTTAAAAAAAAATAGAAATCAATTCATTTAAGAATGTTGTTCATCAAACGACACTATAAAGGAAGTAAAACAATAAGCCACGAAATGGGGAGAAAGTATTTTCAACATCACCTGATAAAAGATTAGTATTCAGTAAATGTAAATAACTCATATAAATCAATTATGAAAACAACAAATAATCCAATTTAAAAATGAGCTAAAAGAGGTCACACACGGTGGCTCCCAGAACTTTGTGGGGCCAAGGTGGGAGGATTGCTTGAGCCCAGGAGTTCAAGACCAGCCTAGGCAACAAAGCAAGACTTTGTCTCTACTAAAAATAAAAAAATTAGCCAGGCATGGTGGTGCACACCTGTAGTCCCAGATACTTGGGAACTGAGGCAAGAGGATTGCTTGAGCCCACGAGTTTGAGGTTACAGTGAGCTATGATCACACCACTGCATTCCAGCCTGGGTGACAGAGAAAGCTTCAAGGAAAGAAAAGGAGGATACAAGAGACAGAGACAGGCATCTCCAGAATAAACAGTGATACCATTTTATACCATTAGATTTAGTATTGCTAGACTTCTTGATTTTTTTTATTTTTAAGATACAGGGAGCCAGGCACGGTGGCTCACGCCTGTAATCCTAGTATTTTGGAAGGCCGAGGCAGGCTAATCACCTGAAGTCAGGAGTTCAAAACCATCCTGGCCAACATGGTGAAACCCCATCTCTACTAAAAATACAAAAATTAGCTGGGTGCGGTGGCACACACCTGTAATCCCAGCTACTCGGGAGGCTGAGGCAGGAGAATCACTTGAATCCAGGAGGCAGAGGTTACAGTGAGCCGAGATGATGCTACTGCGCTCTAGCCTGGAGACAGAATGAAACTTCATCTCCAAAAAAAAAATTAATTAATGAGGACCCCAACAGCTTTTGTTTGTGTGGGTTATATCAATAGATATTTGGGTTGTGTGTGTGTGTGTGGTTTTTTTTTTTTTTTGAGACAGTCTCTCTGTGTCACCTAGTCTGGAGTGCAGTGGTGCCATCATGGCTCAAGTGATTTTTGTGCTTTAGCCTCCCAGGTAGCTGGGATCACAGGCGCACACCACCATACCTGGATAATTTTTGTATTTTTAGTAGAGACAGAGTTTCACCATGTTGGCCAGGCTCGAACCCCTGACCTCAAGTGATCCACCTGCCCTGGCCTCCCAAAGTGCTGGGATTACAGGCGGGAGCCACCACACCCAGCTTATATCAATAAATTCTGTAGACAACTGACAATCAGGAGTTCTCAACTGCAAAGACTTGGTCCCTTGGAGGACACTTATTAACATCTGAAGACATTTTAGGCTGTTACATCTAGTGGGTATAGACCAGAGATGCTACCAAACACCCTACAATCCACAGGACAACCCGACAGCAGAAATTTATCCAGCCTCAAATGTAAGTAGTGTCAAGGTTGGGAAACTATAAGCTATAGATAGATATAGATATTCCCAGTAGTCAAAATTGGTTGTTTTTGTTTTTTGGTTTTTGGTTTTTTGAGACTGAGTCTCACTCTGTCACCCAGGTTGGAGTGCAGTGGCACGATCTTGGCTCACTGAATCCTCTGCCTCCTGGGTTCAAGTTATTCTCCTGACTCAGCCTCCCAAGTAGCTAGATTTACAAGTGCCTGCCACCATGCCTGGCCTTTTTTTTTTTTTTTTTTGCGTTTTTAGTAGAGACGGGTTTTCACCATGTTGCCCAGGCTGGTCTTGAACTCCTGACCTCAGGTCACCTACATGCCTCGGCCTCCCAAAGTGCTAGGATTATAGGCATGAGCCACCGTGCCCTGCATTTTTTGTTTTTTGTTGTTATTGTTGTTTGTTTGCTTTTTGTTTTGAGACAGTCTTGCACTATTGCTTAGGCTGGAGTGCAGTGGCATAATCTCAGCTACCTCTACCTCCTGGATTCAAGCAATCCTCCCACCTCAGCCTCCCAAGTAGCTGGGACTATAGGCACATGCCAGCACATCTGGCTGATTTTTGTATCTTTTTGTAGAGACAAGGTCTTGCCATGTTGGCCAGGCTGGTTTCAGACTCCTGGTTTCAAGCTCCTGAGCTCTAGCAATCCACCACCTCTGCCTCCCAAAGTGCTGGGGTTACAGGTGTGAGCCACCACGCCCAGCCAATATTCATAATTTAAACTGTTTGGAAGTTACTAATGAATATATTTTTTTAAAAAAAACTAAAATTCAGAAATATTAAAATGCATATTAATTCATTAAAAGTAATGACCCAATACAGGTTAACTTGACTCACATATTTTTATGAAAAGTGACTATTTACCAAAACAAAAAGATGGAGGAATGACATTTTTTACATTTTGTAAATTTCTTTGATGTCTAGCTTAATAGAAGATTCTTATATCTGCTTTTTTATATTCAGTCTGTTGTAACATACTGTTTTGATGGAAGTATGAAGAAAATTCATCCTGACACAAATATGCAGCTGGGAAAGGAGGAGGATTTTAATAGTCTATTCAGAGAGTTAAAGATATTCCTTTTTATATTATGCCAGGGCTCACCAAGTCATGGTTTCAAGGTAGTTAGTTGAGGTGTTTTCAGAAAGCCCAGCTATAGCGTGTAATCTGAAGGTATGCCGGTGAAGTTGGCCTCCTCTGTTACAGCGAATCCATTGGTGTGTCTTGAATTTTGAATGGAACTTTTTCCTGTGGATGATTTTGTAATAGCAGGCATTGGTCATTGAGAAAAACTGATTCACTGAGTTATGCAGGATTTCCAAATGTACAGTGGAAACAGCACTTCTTGTGATAATTATTACCTCTCTCTCTCTCTCTCTCTCTCTCTCTCTCTGCTTTTTTTTTTTAAGACAGGGTCTTGCTCTGTCACTCAGGCTGGAGGGCAGTGGCATTATCTTGGTTCGCTGCTGCCTTGACCTCCTGGGCTCAAGGGATCCTGCCACCTCATCCTCCTGAGCAATTGGGACTACTGGTGCATACCACTACACGCAGCTAAATTTTTGTATTTTTTTGTAGAGATGGGGTTTCTCCATGTTGCCCAGGCTAATCTTGAACTCCTAGGCTCATGTGATCCACCTGCCTCAGCCTCCCAAAGTGTAGGGATTACAGGAATGAGCCACCATGCCTGGCCTCATTTTGACCTCTCGGCCCCTTGATAGGGCCTCAGGATTCCTGGGGGTCTCCAGATTACACTTTGATAAGCTCTTCATTAAATCATTTATAGATAATTCAAAAATATGCAAAATTAACAATATAATGTTTGAGATACACATGTTCTGAAAATAGGGAAAAGTAAGGGGAAAATGCATGACATAAAAACCTCTTGAGAGGAGGGGAGGGAGATGTGACTTGGAGGTGCATGGGATCTCTAAGGGATGGCAGTGTGTAGGTTTTCTTTTATGTCCTGTTCGTTACTTCTATGTGTATTACTCATATACTCATATATATATATATATAACCTCACAATTTTCCTGACTGGAAAAGAAACCACAGACCAATTTAAAAAGCATAATATTTAGAATAAAATGTAACCTTTAAAGCAGGTGGGGACCAGGTGTGTGCAGTGACTCACGCCTGTAATCCCAGCACTTTGGGAGGCCAAGGCTGGTAAATCATGAGGTCAGGAGTTCAAGACCAGCCTGGCCAAAATGGTGAAACCCCATCTCTACTAAAAATATAAAACTTAGCTGGGCGTGGTAGTGCACGCCTGTAATCCCAGCTACTCCAGAGGCTGAGGCAGAGAATTGCTTGAACCCGGGAGGCAGCGGTTGCAGTGAGCCGAGATCATGCCACTGCAGTCCAGCCTGGGACACGAGACTCTGTCTCAAAAAAAAACGCAGGTGGGGAGATTATGTCCGTAGATGAGACAATTAATTGGATGTGAATTAGATAAATTTTTTAAAGCAAATATTGGGCTGCATGGCTTTTTGCTCAAGGAAAGTGTAGCAGCAAGAATAATGCCCCCACAGACACCCCTGTCTTAAATCTCAGCCGGGCATAAGTGAAGGCTGTTGGGGTGGGTTGGGGGGATGTCCTGGGTTATCTGGGAGAGGCAGAAGTCCTCACAAGGGTCCTTATGAGAGGGAGGCAGGAGGTGAGAGTGAGGGCCAGAGGCAGAGGAGGAGGAGGGATGTGGGTTACCTACGAAGGCAGGCGCCGGAGAAGCCGGGAAAAGCGAGGGCCCGGCCCTGTGCTGCAGCCCCCACGGCCCCCGTGCGCCCTGGCTTGGTCTCAGACCCGGCGTGTGAGAGCATTAGTGTGTGGGTTTGAAACCACTGAGTTTCTGGTCGTTTGGTACAGCCGCAGTAGGAGATGGGAAAGGCGGATTTTGTTTTTCTAAAGGAGACACTCGGCTAACAGGGAGGAGTTGGTGGTGGGCGCTGGGAACCCGGCTGCAGGGCAGGGCGGTGGGGGCTGTGCGATGTCACAGGTGTAGATGCCACCGCGGGCCACGCGCTCCAGGGCTGTTCTGGTGCCCAACCACCTTCTCTGGATCCCAGCCACCTGTAGGCCTTTCTGGGCAAAGCCAGTGTAGACTGAGACCAGACAGCCCGAGCAGGAAGCCGCCAGCAGGTGTCTCGCTCCTCGGTGGCAGCGCCCTCAGGAAGAGCGCGGCCCCGCAGCCCCCGCCCGGCGAGGCCACCGGAGGGCATCATAATTTTAAGTGTAAGACTGAAGACATTAAGGGAGAGTAAAATTAAAACTTTCAAAAGTCTGAAAGGGATATGAGGCCAGGAAACAGAGGCGCGGGATGGAAGGAGAAGCCCTCTCTGATGCCAGGATCTGAGCTTTCCAAACACGTTTCCCGGCCGAGGGCTCGCTAGCGCCCCCAAGAGGCCGCTGAGAGAAAACAGCCTCAGCTATGATTTTTTTTTTTTTTTTT
>NW_016107557.1:2243275-2246978 GCF_001604975.1 Cebus imitator | reverse complement strand
TGTTTTTGCTAGTTTGTTCTTTTGAGATGGAGCCTCACTCTGTCGCCCAGGCTGGAGTGTAATGGCGCGATCTCGGCTCACTGCAGCCTCCGCCTCCCAGGTTCAAGCGATTCTCCTGCCTCAGCCTTCCGAGTAGCTGGGATTACAGGCACGCACCACTATGCCCGGCTAATTTTTGCATTTTGAGTAGAGATGGCGTTTCACCATGTTGGCCAGGCTGGTCTCAAACTCCTGACCTCAGGTCATCCTCCAGCCTTGGCCTCCCAAAGTGCTGGGATTACAGGCGTGAGCCATCACGCCCAGCCTCTGCTTTGATTTTTAAAGTCAGAAGAGACAGCTACAACTGCTTAGAAAAGGCTAATGAAGTCAACCTCACCTGAGAGTTCACCTCACAAAATCTTTTCTTCCTTTTTCCTTTTTCTTTTTTCCCCGAAGGAGGTGGAGAGGGTCTCACTCTGTCTCCCAGTCTTGAGGGCAGTGACGCAATCACAGCTCACTGCAGCCTCAACCTCCTGGGGTTCAGGAGGTCCTCCTGCCCCAGCCCCCAACCCCCATCGTGCTGAGACTACAGGCACGAGCCACTGCACCTGGCCACAAAAATCTTTCTTGAAAGACAAATTGACGTCAAAGATAAATGCCTTTCATTTGTACCTTCAGGCAGCTTTGCTGTCATACTTTTAAAGTGTCACAGGAGAGAGAGCTTTTAGAAGACAGATTCCCAATCCATACATATCCCACATGTATTCAAACAAATTCCGTATGATCAGAATTAGAGGCTACAGCTGGAGCCTCAAGTGGGTTTGTCTGTATGGTGGGAACAGGGGAATAAAGAAGGCTGGCCACAGCAAGGAGGGTTTGGATAATTTTAGAGGTATTTACGTTTTAGGCTTCCATTCATGAGGTCACTGTCATTAGTGGATTTACCATTCACAGCCTCAGCTACTCCCAACCCTGAAGGCTCACAAGACCTAAGAACCCTGTCAATTATCTAGACCCAAATCCTGAGTGCTGCAAGATTTGTATGTGTCACAAGCCACTCAGGAAGAACAGCTCCTGGCCTGGCATTTGTACTGCGCGGCAGCTTTGCTCTCATATTTTCAAAGCATCTTGTAGGGAAAATTCTGTTCCATTGCTATTTATAAACCTGGGGGTGTGCAGAGGTCTCTGACTTCCTCCTCCAACCCAGGGGGTCTGCTGCATGGCTTTGGGCTTTCCCATGGAGTCAGCTCTTATCCTGGGAGATTCTTAAAACAGGAGTGCTCCAGGAAGGTGCCCACTGTACCCCTCACTTCAGCCATATGATTCTGGTACTTTCCGCCCAGTAGCCGCCCATAAAATTGAACAAATGCTGACTGCTTCTCCATAACCCTGTGTTATAGTCATGAGACGAGAGTCTCATGTCACCAGGTAACCACAGTAGCCTCCAGGGCGAGTGGGTTCCCACCACTTGTCAGGGATAACTATCCACTGAGCAAAGGGGTCCTGAAATCTAGGCCCTGACGCCACACCAGACTCATCCTGAGTCCGGAACTGAAAGCAAATTGGGGAGAGATGCCTCGTGGTTACTTGGACACAGTTGTAGTGCGCACAGATGGGTCCTGCTGAAAGCTTGATGGATTAGCCACAGAGCAGCTCACGGATCTTGAATGGACATATAGGAGAATCTGAAGCTGGCATGAGAGCAGAGTGATGATGTGGGAGGGTTACGAAGGTTCCTGAAGTGTGTCTCTCCTCTCATTGTCGCAGGGCAGCCAGCATGTTCCCACTTGCTCGCCACCGAAGAGGTCGGGAATAGCGAGAGTCACCTTTGACTTATACAAGCTGAAACCCAAGGACTTCATCGGGTGCCTCAACGTGAAGGCCACCATGTACGAGATGTACTCCGTGTCCTATGACATCCGGTGCACAGGACTCAAGGCCCTGCTGAGGTAACACACTCTGGGGGTCACCTCCAGGGGTCTGGAGACTACAGGAGGTGTGGCACAGGTCGAGGGTTCCCACCCTGTTCCTCTGGGCTCCCAGGCAGGCTGCTACTGTTAGGCCACTTGGAGCTATGTTGTCTGAAGCAGGTCAACTCTTAAGCCACAGGCTCATTTCACACAACAGAAAGTCTCCAGCCAAAACCAAGTTGTTTCTTCCAAAGACCCTTAACTATTCATTGGAACAAAAGCTAAATAATAAACATAAAGAGGAACCACATTTATTTTAAGAAATTGAGCACTTAATTCTAGGTGATGATAACTGAAACCAGAGCCGTGGAGGTTGTGGCTGGGTTTGTACAGAGCAGCCACCTAGATCCGGGCGAATCACATGCTTTTGTGTGTGTCTGCTGTACTCCTGATAACTTCAGCCTCACCGGTAAGGTGGCATGGGCATGTGTCTTCTCCACATAATGCCAGGGCACTGTCATCCCAAAGATGAGGGCCAGGCTGGTTGCACAGCATCCCAGGAGAGAACTTTTAGAAGACAGATTCCCAATACAACCATGCCCGGACCTATTCAAACAAATTCCGTGTGACCAAAAGGAGCCTTCCTGGGTGTTCCTGCTCCATAACCAGGTGGCACCCCTGCCACTGAGCCTGGAACTGAGAGACACAGCAGTTCCTGCTCTAAGGAATCAGCTGTGTGACCTTTCGCAGACTCCTTAACTTCTCTGAGCCTTGCTTTTCCCATCTGTAAATGAGAAGGTTGGGCTGGGTGTGGTGGCTCATGCCTATGATCTCAGCACTTTGGGAGGCCGAGGCAAGCAGATCACTTGAGCCCAGAAGTCCAAGACCCACCCTGGCCAACATGGCGAAACCCTGTCTCTATTAAATATACAAAAATTAGCCAGGCATGGTGGTGGGCACCTGTAGTCCCAGCTACTGGGGAGGCTGAGGCAGGAGAATTGCTTAACCCTGAGAGGCGGAGGTTGCAGTGAGCTGAGATCCACCACTGTGAGCTGAGACCGTGCCACTGCACTCCAGCCTGGGCCACAGAGCAAGACTCAGTCTCAAAAATAAATAAATAAATAAATATACAAAAATAAATAAATAAAATAAAATGAGAAAGTTGCTTCCAAGCACTTTATAATTGCCAGGGCTCTAAATACACCTACTTCTACTCCAGTAAATCTACTGTTGATCCTTAAAGAATTAATCTCTGTGGAGGGAGTGGACAGGAGAGCAGATGACTGCAGTAGAAAGGTCTTCAAGTCTAAAGGTTTTAGAACTGCTGCCATTCCAGTGCTCCCTCGCGTCCCCCTTGGCAGGACTGCCCATTTCTCTTTGAGGGTGTTGGTTCCGTCCCCCGTGGCCTTGACAACTGCTCTGATCAGTGCTGAGCACAGCAAAGGGGGAACGCCCTCCTCTCAGGGGTCCTGGCCGCACCTGAGGTGGGCCAGGGTATGTGACTTTGGTTTTTTGGTTTTTGGGTTTTGTTTGTTTGTTTGTTTTGGGATGGAATTTTGCTTTTATTGCCCAGGCTAGACTCCCAAAGTCTTGGCTTACCACAACCTCTGCCTTCCAGATTCAAGCGATTCTCTTGCCTTAGCCTCCTGAGTAGCTGGGATTACAGGCATGCACCACCATGCCTGGCTAATTTTGTCTTTTTAGTAGAGACAGGGTTTCTCCATGTTGGTCAGGCTGGTCTCGAACTCCCCACCTCAGGTGATCTGCCGTCCTCAGCCTCCCAAACTGCTGGGATTACAGGAGTGCGCCACTGC
>NW_016107557.1:2220540-2242386 GCF_001604975.1 Cebus imitator | reverse complement strand
AACGACAGGCACACACCACCACCCTGGCTAATTTTTGTATTTTTTTCCAGAGAAGGGGTTTCACCGTGTTGGCCAGGATCGTCTTGATCCCTTAACCTCATGATCTGGCTGCCTTGGCCTCCCAAAGTGCTGGGATTACAGGCGTGAGCCACTGCACCCGGCCAGGAAGCGATTTTAAAACTGGAATGAAATCCTTTAGCTTTGGACTAGATAGAGAATGAGAACGAGAACTTGAGGCAGTGTTATAAGTCCAATGTAACACTAATGCAGACTCAGCCTGAGGACTGAGAGGCCAGGACAGGGCAAGCTTTTCCCTGCCAAAACATCAGGAACAAGTTGGAATATCTGGCCACCCTCAACCACCTGGGTCACAGGATTATGATTCCAGTTTTTGCTAGAACTTTCCTTCAGCCCAGCCTGTCCTTTCACCGAACCTGACTGATTTCAGTAGCAGGGCCCCTAGAACAGCCTAGCAGCCCGAAGCCTAGGACACAGCACAGCTGTGCTCCACACAGAGCTTGCCAGCCACTCTACAAGCAGGCCATCTTCAGGTGGCTCTTGGGAGCTGTGCTTCTTGGGGTTATGTTGGGCCAGCAGCCAGGGGTCCCCAGGGAGCTCACAGAAACCTGCTCCCGGCCAGACCCACTGCTGCAGCAGCTGCATCTGTGCCAACCCGAGGACACGGGTACCGTGAGAGCGCTCAGACAGCCATGCTCTAAATGTGAGCCTGGCCTTCTCGGAATGCCTTTTGGTGGGGGAAGTGAAGTATGCGCATCCTGTCTGTTTCTCGCTGGCCCAAAATCCCAAGCTAACGCGTCCCATCTCCCTCTGTTGCAGGAGCCTGCTGCGGTTCCTGTCCTACTCCGCCCAGGTAACAGGACAGTTTCTCATCTATGTGGGCACGTCCCTGCTCCGGGTGCTGGATGACACAGAAGAGCGGCCATCCCTCAGGTCACACGCCAGGGGCCAGCTCACATGTGGATAGGGATGCAGGCTGCCGCGGGCTCTTGAGCCAAACACTGCGCTTCTTTTGGCTCAGTGACGAATGTTGAAGATGCTTTTATGTTCTGAGCCACGTGCACTTGTAGGTCACTAGTCACCCTGCTGAGGAGTGGTGCCCAGGAAAGGAAAGGGCTTGGTGGTACATGAAGTGTGGACAGTAAGCCAGGGTGCCCTGGGAGGGAGGCGTGGAGGGCCCCAGGGGACATGCGAAGCGACCAAGCAGCAGGTGTGCCCAGGAGCAGAGTGCATGTGTCAGAGCCCTTTGGTCTGTCAACTCCTGCAATAAATCCATCCCAAGACTGACCTTCAAGATGTGATACTTCCTGTGCCTCCTTTGTCTCTCAGAACAGAAAAAAAAAGAAAGAACTTTATATAAAAGCAAAACTTAGCCAGGAATATTCTGCTAACAGACATAACCACTCGTAAGTCTTTATTAGTGCCACAAAAATAACAAGCTGCAAAATGTTGTGTTTTTTTCAAAACCCCCAAAGGGGCCCTCACACTGAAGTACTCAATTTTGGAGGTCTTCAAGGATTTTTCACTTGTGAAAGTGAAAAGACTTCACTTTTTCAGCTTTTTTTTTTTTTTTTTTGAGGCAGGGTCTAGCTGTGTCACCCAGGCTGGAGTGCAGTGGCGTGATCTCGGCTCACTGTCGCCTCGACCCCCTGGACTCAAGCCATTCTCCCACCTAAGCCTCCCGAGTAATGAGATTGCAGGTGCACACCACTGTGCCTAGTTTTTTATTTTTGTAGAAATGGGGTCTTGCTATGTTGCTCAGGCTGGTCTCAAACTCCTGGACTCAAGCAACCCTCCTGCCTGGGCCTCTCAAAGTTCTGAGATTATAGACTGGAGCCACCACACCAGGCCCAGTCTTTTTCTTTAAGGAAAAAAAAAAAAAAAACTGCACCCTCAGCTGCAGATGCTGCCTGCAGCCAGGCAGAGCACCGGGTTGCCAAAGTGGAGCTGCCCTTCATGCTGGCTCAGCTACGAGGACTGTCCTTCTGTCCTTCTGTCTCTCCTGTCTGTGGCTGGTGTCTCTAGCTGTAGGCACAGCTGGCTGAAGGCAATCAGATGACATTGTAAGAATCTGGGATGGGCACAGGGGCTCACACTTGTAATCTTAGCACTTTGGGAGGCCAAGGCGGGTGGATCACCAGAGGTCAGGAGTTCGAGACCATCCTGGCCAACATGGTGAAAGCCCCATCTATACTAAAACGCAAAAATTAGCTGGGCATGGTGGTGCGCACCTGCCATCCCAGCTACTCAGGAGGCTGAGGCAAGAGAATCATGGCTGAAGCAGGAGAATCACTTGAGCGAGACTCTGTCTCAAAAAAAAAAAAGAATCTGTCTCCCACTCCCTTGGATGTGCTTTCCTCCAGCGAGGTCCTCAGGCTCCGAAGCAGGAAGCTCTGGGCTGCACCTTGTCCCCTCATCGGACGCCCTGGGTTACGCCTCATGCTGCAGACACAGCAGCCAGGTGGCTCTGCCAGTCTGGGCCACACGCCCAGTCCTGGAGCCACCCAAAAGGGAAATGGGTACCGTTCCTATAATCAGGGGGAACAGATGCTAGAAGAAAAATCTTTCTTAATTAAGAAATGATGCCTTGGAGGCCTTTTCCTTCCCTAACCACACTCTGAACACAGAAAGACACCACAGGGTGCCCTGGAACCCTAGAGGAAGAAAACCTCTCCCCACCCCCACCCCCACCCCCTTCCCACGCTCCCAGCTGCTGCTCAGCCGTTCTGGACCTGGTGGGTCTTCCCTTCACAGACAGTTTGCAGTCCCCTTTGGGAGCCCCTGTGACAAGCGTCTGCCTGAGTCTGGGGCTCTCGCTGTGTCTGAGCCACTTTTAGAGAAGCTGGGCCAGGCCCCATGGCAGGACAGAAAACCGGAAAGGAGTGGAGGTGGCACTCCTAAAACACAGGCTCTTCATTCACACCGCAAAAAAACAGGCACTTCTATATTAGCGTTTCTTTCCTTCCAGAATGAGCTGCTGCTGCTGGTACAGCGAGGGTTACAAAGATCGTTCCCTGTTGTTCCCATAGGCTGTCTGCTGCTCGATTTCAAAACATTTCCTACATAAGGAGCTCCTGAGGGCCCTGCCCACCCCGGGCCAGCACAAGAGGAGTCGAGGAGGAGGGCATGCGGCTGGCCGGGCTGAGGGGCTCTCTCCTGCCTCTAGCTGACTCTGGGCTTGCGTCACTTCCCAAGGATTCCACCAGCCTGGGCAGTGACTGCCTGGCTTCCAAAAAAGGAATTTTCACTCCGTCGCCTGATCCCGTTGACTCAGCCACTGCCCTCGCTCGCTGGGAGGCCGGAGGACTGTATCCAGATGGTGGGGAGCTGAGGGGCCCAACCTGTGTGACAGAGGAATTGAGGAAGGGGCAGGCCTGGCCTTCTCCCCATGGGAAAGGGGGAGGAAATTCAGAAGGACCTCTTGGCATTTGGGAACTTCTGAATGAGCTGCGGCCTGCCTCCTCCCTGTCTCCTGTGCCATGATTCACGGGGTGGCCTGGGACAGAGCAGCCTCTTCGCAGAACCCCCAGGGAGGCTCCGGGCCATGGGGAGGAGGCAGCAAAGGCTGGTTTTATTGAGGCTTCGGGGCCCCTGGCCAGGAAACTGGCAGAATTGAACCCCGCTGCCTTATGGGAAGAGTCCCAGCAGGAGTGGCTCTCTCTTGTCTCTGGTTCGGATTAGGCAGCAGGCACTCCAAACGTGACTCTCTCTAAGATGAGAACAAGAAGGCGTTCTAAATCTGGGTTTAGCCCGCTAGCTCAGACCGGGATGTGCCCCCACGTGGGCAGGAGTGAGTAGGGGGAGCCACAGCACTCCAGCGGGTTCTGGGGTCCGGACTCTGTGGGTCCTGGACACCGCCACTACCTAACCCTTCAGCTGAATGCCCCGGGGTGTCGTGTGTCCTGTTCAGGGGCTGAATGTTCATCTGTGTTCATCGCTGAAGAGCTTGAATTTGAAATTATTCACTTCGAGAATCACAATTCAGAAAAAAGGAAATGGTTCCCATGAGCCTAGGTTCTACACTCCTGCAGTCACTGCATGGACCTGGACGTCACTCTCCTATGTCCCCTTTTTCAGGCACACAAACACAGGTAGTTCTGCACCTGCCCTGAGCATCCCACACACAAGTGTCCTGGCGCATCTTCGCCACATGATTCCTAGGCTAGATTCAAGGAGCACCGTCTGTCAGGAGCAGGGAACAGGGTGCAGGTCTGGGATGAACTGAGGACCTCAGAATGAAATGCTCTAAGAGCCGACCTCATAACCAGAGACAGACTCTGGCTAAAATCACCCACAGTGACCAGACTTCTCAGCCCAAGCCGCTGTCCTCCCCATAAAAATCACGGTCCAATCGACTTGGTCCAGGAACTCCATTCCCAGACAGATTTTCTTGGCCCGGATTTTAAAAATGTAAACACAGCCCCTCTTCTCCAGCCGGCACTTTCAGCACATGCTCTTCTCCTGCACCCTGAGGGAGGTGTCACTGCCCTCCAGGCCACGGCTCAGCTCAGTGCCATGGCGAAGGCCTCTCAGGACCAGGATTCAAAAACTGGGTCCATTTCCCCAAAAGGAAGTTCTCCTTTCTCCTCAAGTGATGAGGTGGGGGCTGCTTATCAAGCCATAGGTGGTGGTTGACCTCCACCCAGGAAGGCACTGTCCCCAGGCAGAGTCTCCTGGCTCCCACTCCTTCCTGTGTCATAAATAAATTGTAGGGAAAGAAACTTGTGGGCAGTACCTTTCCCTACCGCCACCTCCACGGGGACAGCTGTTCCTTGCTACACTTACCTTTGTTTTTTCAAAGGTGGTTCTGCCTTTGGAACCGCTCCCGGTGAACGATTGCCCACATCTGGCTCACCTTAGTGGGCTCTTACTTCTCTCACGCCCCCAAGGAGGCACAGCCCCGGGATTCCTCTTTGCAGTTCCTCACGACCCAGCCAGGTGGACACAGGCCCAGGCCCTCTCCAGCCACTGTGGCCGTGGGGCTACCTGCCTGCCCTCCAGCCCTGACAGCTAGCTCCCAAGACCCAGGGGGCTGGGAGGACAGCTCTTTCTTCCCCAAGATTTTACTGTATTGTGGCCAAATCAACATAACATTTTTTTAATGAGCTTTCACCTCAGTCTCCCAAGTAATTGACACTACAGGTACACACCATCACACCCAGCTCATCTTTTTTTGTTTTTTAGATTTTTTTTTTGTAGGAATAGGGTCTTACCATGTTGCCCAGGCTGTTCTCCAACTCCTGGGCTCAAGTGATCCTCCCACCTCAGCCTCCCAAAGGACTGGGGTTATGGGCATGAGCTATCACTTTTGAAATCTGATGGTCAGTGCAGAGCCTTTTACTCTGAGCCTCTTTGCCTGGTCCTGCCAGCCTGACTCCTTTTTCCTAATTAGGACTCTGCAGTGTTCATGGTTTTCTTTTTTGTTTTTTAAAAAAGAGCTAGAGTCTCACTCTCTCACACAGGCTGGAGTACAGTGGTGCGGTCATAACTCACTGCAGCTTCAACCTCCTGGGCTCAAGTGATCCTCCTGCCTCAGCCTCCCACAGTACTGGGATTACAGGTGTGAGTCACTGTGCCTTTGGACGTTTGAGGTCTAGCCACATACCAGTGAAGCAGATGTTGGGGTGAGGCTTGAAAGTGACCACTCCACTGAGTGGTCTCCCCAACTTCATGCTCCAGGGGCTCATGCGCCAAGGCACTGGGGGACATACTCTGACTACGGGGAGTTGTGTCCCACCTAGGCCCTCCTGAGATGCCCTCTGGCTATGACTGTTGGAGGCCAGTCTGTGAAGGTCACCGCAGCGACTTCCTCAGCCCACCTGCAAGATGTCTTCAGGCCATGACTGCTGGGAATCGGGTCCTCCCAGCCACTCCAAGGCCAGGCCAGGGCACCAGGACTTTTGTGATTTTGTGATATAATAAAAATATATATATTTGGCCTCTGCCCCTGTTTCTAACATAGATCTCCTAAAATCTTTGTAATCTCCTGAGTGATAGGAATGGCTGACACACAGCTCCTAAATCCTTTGGAATTTCCTGGGTTATAGGAGCATTTTTTTTTAAGACAGCATCTCGCTCTGTCACCCAGGCTGGAGTGCAGTGGTGTGATTATAGCTCACACTGCAGGTTCCTGGGCTCAAGTGATCCTCCCACCTCAGCCTCCTGAGTAGTTGGGACTGCAGGTGCACATCGCCATGCTCAGCTAATCATTATTATTTTTTTGCAGAGATGAGGTCTCCTTATGTTGTCCAGGCTGATCTCAAATTCCTGGGCTCAAGCAATCCACCTGGCCTCCCAAAGGACTGGGATGACAGGCATGAGCTGCCGCACCTGGCTGGGAGCATCTTTTGAGGAGACTCTTGGTGGGCTCCTGCATGGCCTCAGGATGGTTCCCCCGACAACCAGCCCTGTGATTAGAGGGTCAGGACTTTCAGCCTCGTCCTCCAATCTCTGGGGAGAGGAGAGGGGCTGAAGGTTGATCAATTGTGCCTGCGTAATGAAGCCTCAAGAAAAATCGCCAAGCTACAGGGCTTAGGGAGCTTCCAGAGAGTGAACGCATGGAGGCTCAGAGATCATGGTGCCCAGGGAGGCCATGGAAGCTCCACGCCCAGCCCCACACGCCTTCCCCGTGAGTGTCTTCATCTGTATCCATAATAAAAAGGTAAACATACATAAAGTGTTTCCCTGAGTTCTGTGAGTTACCCTAGCAAATTCATCACACCCAAGCTGGGGGTCATGGGAACTGAGATTTGTCACAACTTGGGGCTTGCAATGGGCATGAAAAGTGAGGGCAGCCTTGAGGACTGAGCCCCTCAGCCCATGGTGTTCAATGCTATCTCCAAGTGGACAGAGTCAGAGTTGAATTGAATGAGAGGACACCCAGCTGGTGTCTGCTAGAGAACAGCTTCTCTGTGGAGAGAAATCTCCACACAGTTCGGTGACTGGAGTGAAATATTCTGTATTGAGAGTAAGAGTAGAGAGAAAATGCAGTGTTTTTTCCACACCGCGCCCACCCCCCGTGCCCCGCTCACCCAGCCATTGTGATGTTACTGCTCATGATGGTTAACTTTGTGTGTCCACTTGGCCAGGCCGTGGTACCCAGTTTCTGGTGAAACACCAATCCTAATGTTGCTGCGAAAGGTATTTGTTTAGATGAGACTAACATTTAAATCCATGGACTTTAAGTAAAGCACACTCCCTCCAGGTTGCTCATTTGGGAGTGGCTGCATCCAGTGGATTGAAGGCCTTAAGAGAAGACTGACATTCCCCTAGAGAAATAATTCTGCCAGCACATGGCCTTGCGGGTGGCTCTGCGACATCAGTTCTTCCAGGGCTCCAGCCTGCTGGCCGCCCTGCAGATTTCAGACTTCTCAGCGCCCCCCAGTCGTACATCTGTAGACACAGCTCATGGGAATGAGATGTGGGAAGCCAAGGCAGGATCACTTTCAAGCCACACCCCAACATCTGCTTCACTGGTATGTGGCTAGACCTCAAACGTCCAAAGGCACAGTGACTCACACCTGTAATCCCAGTACTGTGGGAGGCTGAGGCAGGAGGATCACTTGAGCCCAGGAGGTTGAAGCTGCAGTGAGTTATGACCGCACCACTGTACTCCAGCCTGTGTGAGAGAGTGAGACTCTAGCTCTTTTTTAAAAAACAAAAAAGAAAACCATGGACACTGCAGAGTCCTAATTAGGAAAAAGGAGTCAGGCTGGCAGGACCAGGCAAAATTAAAGTGATAAAGCAGATAAGCTATGGGTCTGCTTTCCTCCATGGTCCGGGACAGATAAACAAAGAGAGGAAGCAGACACGCTGTGGGTCTGTTCTTCAAAATGGCCCAGGACTTGTGGCCGCCCTGAGCAGATAATGTACAGAACTCACAAATTTCCTGCTTATCAACAAACACTTCAATTTATCAAACACCTAGGCCGATAGGAAAATGGAAGTTAGTTATCAACCAGCCCAAGTTCCATTTTACAAACTCCCCAGCCAGCCTTGGTCTCCGGCAGGCAGCTACTCTTCTGCTGATTCTGCCCTCTGCAACCTTGCAATGCATTTTCCTACTTTCTCTAATACATCTGCCTTCCTTTACCTACAACTGTCTTGGTAAATTCTTTTACCCCCTCACCATCAGCCCAGTGAGTCACCGCTTACCCACCACACAAACAAAATAAAAACCTAAAAAGTTCAACTTACTCCTTTACTTAACAGAAGAATTAGAAATAGTGCTTTGACTTATTCCTTTACCTAAATCATCAAGACTTACTCCAAATGGTATTTTACTTTAGAAAAAAATCACCTCTCTCCTCAAAGGATAAAATGTGCCATGATTGGAAGCTGAGTCTCAGCTGTTATGAATGTGCGCAGAAACCTTCCCCCCAAGCCGCGCCCCCCACCCCATCCTGTTCACTGTCCTTGGCTTGAACACTTAGACATGAAGTCCCTGCAACAGGACCTCATTCAACTTGTGCAGTTTTGTTTGTCTTAGGGTGTATTTTATTTTTTTTAAGGCAAAGTCTTGCTTTGTTGCCCAGGTTGGAGTGCAGTCGCATGACCACAGCTCACTGCAGTCTTGACCTCCCAGGCTCAAGGGATCCTCCCACCTCTGCCTCCCAAACAGCTGGGACTATAGGTCCACCAGGCCCAGCTAATTTGGGGGAGGGGGGTGTTAGCCAAATATCTGGGTCCCTAAAACTTCTACCCATAGGTTATAGTTCTGTCTTGAGTTATTAAAAAAAAAAAAAATTCCTCGTGTCCAGCTTTCCTACCACAGGGCAGTGCCTTTTGAGCTTGATTCGACATCTCCCTGGAAGGGCCCCACCCCATTTCCTCCATGGGTCAACAGGTAGAGACCTGTCAAGTCCACAAACTGGGCTCTCCAATGCTCTGCCCTGAACCCACCCTAAACCTGCAGGGTATATTTCTTTCATTAGCTTCTTTTATTTCCCTGAAGTCTCTGCCAGTGTGAAGCAGAAATGTTAAATAACAATAAGAGCTATCAACAAGACCATGACAAAGGAAAGGAACCCTCTTCAGAGTGGCCACTCCAGGGGGGCTCAGGGAGGCAGCCTGGGTGCAGCTGTTGAACAGGGAATGTTGGCATGGGCACCACCTGGGGAGGCTCCCAGGGAGGCAGGGCTGCCCTTGGAGCAACTTTGATGGTCCCCTTGTGACCAGCCTTGGGATCTCTTTGAAAGCCACTTCTAAAACTCTGAGGGGCAGAGAAAAAGACAAACCCACCCAGTCATCCTCCCCCCAGGACTGGGAGAGACCATACCCACAGGTGCCTTCTCAGGCGTGCTGGGGACTTCAGCCAGGCCTCTGGAGTGCCACTATCTACTTCATCTTGTTCAATTACCACTGGAAAGCCTGAAGTCCCAGCTACTCAGGAGGCTGAGACGGGAGGATCACTTGAGGCCAGGAGTTCAAGACTAGCCTGGGCAACATAGAGACACCCTTGTCTCTAAAATAAATAAATAAAAAGTGTTGTATAATGTAACAAAATATGTAAACCTGGAACCATGTTAGATTTTTTACTCTATAAACTTTTTATTTGCTCCCAGATATCTCCTAAGTGGCATGAAGAATTAACTGATGTGCTTGGCAAGCTGGGAGCTGGAGTAAGACTAGTTGGGCCTTGACGGGCAGGCTGCGGAGCCAGAGCTGAAAAGGCAAATTGGCTATTTTCTTTCTTTTCTTTTCTTTTCGAGATAGAGTCTCTGTCACCCATGCTGGAGTGCAGTGGCGCAATCTTGGCTCACTGTAACCTCTGCCTCCCAGGTTCAAGTAGCTGGGACTACAGGCATGTGCCACCACACCTGCTTATTTATTTATTTATTTTTTGTATTTTTAGTAGAGATAGGGTTTCACTATGTTGGCCAGTCTGTTCTTGAACTCCTGACCTCAGGTGATCCATCCGCCTCAGCCTCCCAAAGTGATGGGATTAGAGATGCGAGCCACCAAATTCTCTATTTTCAAGCTTTGTATGTTCACTCTAATTTTTAAAAATGGGCCTGGATATGGTGGCATGCACTCGTAGTCTCAGCTACTAGGGAAGCTGAAGTGGGAGGATCACTGGAGCCCAGGAGGTGGAGGCCAGCCTGGGCAGCATAGCAAAAACCCCATCTCTAAATAAAAATAAAAATAAAGAGCTTGGAGCCTGGATGGGGTTGGGTATATATAGCAAGCAGAGATGCCTGGGAGGTATACCCTTTAATTTTTCACACTAAGGAGAAAGAAAAGGGTAAGAGTAGTTCAATATATTATCTGCAAAATGTTTGACCCATTTATTTGCCCATTTCTTTCTGAAAAGGGTGAATGAAAACATTTGCTATAAATCAGACACTACAGGCCCTTTTTTTCTTTAAGAAACAGGCACAGTTATTGATGAAGTTAGGTGATGGATACATGGGCTTTCATTATTCTAGTCTCTGATTTGGGTATGTTTTTAACGTTTTGGAATGAAAAGCGTTATTTATTTATTTTATTATTTATTTATTTATTTATTTCTGTGGCAGAGTCTCGCACTATCCCCCAGGCTGGAGTGCAGTGGCATGATCTTGGCTCGCTGCAACTTCCACCTCCCGGGTTCAAGCTATTCTCATTTGTCAGCTCTGCCTCAGCCTTCTGAGTAGCTGGGATTACAGGTGCCTGCTTCCACACCTGGCTAATTTTTGTATTTTTAGTAGAGATGGGGTTTCACCATGATGACAAGGCTGGTCTCAAACTCCTTACTTCAGGCGATCCGCCCACCTTGGCCTCCCAAAGTGCTGTGATTGCAGGCATTAGCCATCACACCCTGCCTATTGATTAATTTTTTAAAATGCTTCCTCCCTCCCTGGGAACTGTGAACAAAGCCCTTCTTTATATATATATATATATATATATATATATATATATATTAAAAGAAGGGCTTATTATATAATATATATATATATAGGTATATGTATTAAAAGAAGGGCTTATTATATATAATATATATATATACACACACACACATATTAGAGATGGGGGTCTCACTTCACTATGATGTCCAAGATTGGTCTCAAACTCCTGGCCTCAAACGATCCTCCTACTTCGGCCTCCCAAAACGCTGGATGATAGGCATGAGCCAGGCCAAAGCCCTTCCTTTAACCACAGCTCTGGAGACTGCACTGCCACTTGGGCAGCCAGGGCTGCCAGGGTTTCCGGAGGGAACGGCCTCCTGACTACGCCCGGCTTCCCCAAGGTGAGCTCAAGACCCGCTGGGCTTCCCTGTTGCAAGCTGTGGAGGCTCTCTTCGGATGCAGGTGGCTGCAGAGCGCTCTTGCAGAGTCGGTATTGGTAGCGGGTTGAGCTGCACCGACTCAGCCCAAGAGAGCAGTGTCGGGCCACGCACTGTGCTCCCGCCTGCCCTGCGCCCAGACCTTGGCCTGCCCTGGAGTTGGAGAGGGACGCGAGCTCCCCACGCTGCCCCAAGCGATGGTGCTGAGGCGTCCTCCCTCTGCGTGTCCCCACGCCGCATTCCGGCGTCCTCGGAACAGCCGGCACGGGCAGGGCGGGCGTCAGCTGTCCGGGCCGCACCCCCCGCAGGGGAATTCCTCGGCCCGCCGCTGCCTGCCAGGCTGACCCAGACCCAGGAGCTCAGGTGAAGGCAGTGGCTAGCCGGAGCGCGCTGCCCCAGCGGCTCCTCCCAGGCAGGGAGGCGGCGGAGGATGCGGGGGCGCCCGGGGAGAAATACCTCATCCGACTAGGAAAGCGTGGTGACCCCCTGCCTCCCTGGGCAGAACTCCCCTCCCAGGAATGAGCATGGGACAATGTGGTTCCTCCTGTTGAATCGGGTTCTGACCGAGTCTGCTGCAGCTGCAGGCTGGCGCGCCCCGCCGGGCAGATCCCCCGCGGAGCTCTGGGGCCCGGTTTCTAGTGTACGCAGCTGGGGACCAAATGTGCGTCCGGGCAGGTCTCTTGGCCTTTCCCAGACTCCGCTCCCTCATCTGTAGGAACGTGAACCATGTCCGCCCTGGACAGGACGGCGGTCGTCAGAGATGCGCGGGCCAGGCGAGGGACACAGCGCGGATCTGCTGGTTTCTCCCTTGATTCATGCGTGGGCGTGAAGCGTATTCTTGGGAGTTGGCACAAGTGTGACTTAGTAAGGAAGGGTGAACGTTGCTGGGATGGGTGGGGAAAAATGTTTTCTGCCTCACGAGGCCAGCTGGAGCGGGGAGTGGCCGCCGCAGGATTCCTGCGCGCAGCTGAGACAGCTGGGGCGGGGCGGCTCCGCTCACACTGGTTCAACTCTCCAAACAGCCGTCGCGCCGCTGTCCAGAACAGAGGATAAGAATTTCACGGGACTTTTGTCTGGAAGTTTGCGGTTCACAAGGCGTTTTTACCTACATGATCACAGTAGCTTTCCCAGCAAGGCTGTTGGCCAGAGAGGCTGCTCTCCCCGCCCTGGAGCCTGAGAGAGGCCGAGTTCCAAGTTTGTCCAAGGGAAAGGTCGGGCGGACCCTGCCACCCACCTCCCTGCCACCCACCACCCTTCCTTCCAAGGAGCACTTAGGACCGAGCCTAGGACTCGCTACAAAGCTCAGTTCCAAACTAGGCCGGCGGGGACTGACTAGGAATGAAATTCAGGCAAACACCTGGCCGATCACAATCAGGTGCCAACCATTCTGACTCTATTTTTTAATGCAATCCTAACTTACAATATATTAAACTCTGAGAAAGGCCTAGAGAGAGAGCCACTTTGCTAAGGTAGGCATTATTCAATTTTTCCTTATTCCTATCACAATATTCTGGCTCCTCCTCTCAGAAACGGGAAGTCCTGCACAGCAAGTTTCCTGCTGTCCTAGTCTCTCCATTCACAATGGTGGGCTAAGGGCATTGGCATGGGAAGTAACATGCAGGAAGTGTCCTCTTTAACCTTCAGGAATGTACATTCTATGCCAGAGGTGGGACTTCTGAATGTGGAAGGCAAGATCCTCTGCTGGGGCAGGGCTGGGTGAGTGCAGAGGCTGTGGTGGGTACAGACACGGGGAGGCCGTGGCTCAGCTCTCAAAGTGCTGTGTGGTGATGTCTTACCCATTTGGAATCTGGGACCTGAAAAAGAGCACATCGACTCATCCTAGCCTGGAGGTGCCGGCGGTGCAGATTAAGTTGATTTAATCCAATCCACAGGGGTAAAATTAGCTTTAAAAAAAAAGGAACATTCCATTTGTGCTTTTAACTGAGAAAGTGCCGCACAGCTTTAGATATCTTTGCAGACAGCTGTTCAGTATGCAACAGTTCAGCTGGTAGCAGGAAAGGCGTGAAGATAGATGAGCAGATCCAAAAGATCCAGAGATGGGGAAGGGCCGGGAGGAGGGGAGGGGAGTGGGCAAGGGTCTTTTCAGAGGTGAAGGCAGAAGTCCCAAGGGTGGATGGACACAAGAGCAGGGTCCAAGCAGGGGACAAAGGTGGAAGTCTGGGACCAAGGGTGGAGGTAGCAGCTGTGAAGAGAGCAGGAAACAAGAGGTGGGGGCTGCAGGGAGAGATTCCAGTTCCCGGGAGGGCTCGTCTTGAGAACCCAGGCAGGGTCTGAAGCCCAGGAGAACAAAGCTCTGTGACTGGAGCCAAAGGTCAAGGTTCTGGGCAGGGTCCACTGCAATTATGGCTTTTCCGTGAATGCTATCACAAAGCAAAGAGGAAGATAACTAATCAACAGATGCAAGTTCTGACTTATAAAATCTGGGTCACACAAAGCTGCATCTGGCCTTTGTGCACACGTCTGCTGGACTCATAAGTATGACCCTGGAAACCACTGGCCTGCGGAGCAAGAGAAGACAGAGGTCACCAGGGTGCCCCTGGGAAATCCCGTTTTCCGGAATCTGTGCCAGTTCAGCTGTGTTGCACAAAGTCTGCCCCCTGTCCCCTGCAGGGTCGCACCAGGGCCCCTCTGCCCTGCAGACTGGAACTGTGCGGATGCCCTCACTGTCGACTGTTGAGCCTCCCAGCCCGAGGCAGAAGGCAGGCTGCCATTCCTTCCTGGGTACCTTCCACACTCTGCCCTCTTGCACTCACCAGCTGCTCCCCACGTTCATTCCCAGCACTTCCTTCCTCGATATGGACAGGAAGAAAATGTGCCAAGCCACGTAATAGTAAGACTGATGGCAGTCACTCTTTGTTCCTGGAATAATTTTATAAATTATTATAATAATATTGCTGGGCACAGTGACTCCCAGCTGTAATCCCAGCAATTTGGCCGAGGTAGGAGGATCACTTGAACCCAAGAGTCTGAGACCAATCTGGGCAACAGTGAGACCCTGCCTTTTATTATATTAAAAAATTAAATACAAAAAAGAAAAACAGGCCGGGCGCTGTGCCTCACACCTCTAACCCTAGCACTTTACCAGGCCAAGGCAGGTGGATCATCTGAAGTCAAGAATTCAAGATCAGCCTGGCCAACGTGACAAAGCCTGGTCTCTACTAAAAATACAAAAATTAGCCAGGTGTGGTGGCCAGTGCCTATAATCCCAGCTATTCAGGAGGCTGGGGCAAGAGAATCACTTGAACCTGCGAGACGGAGGTTGCAGTGAGCCAAGGTTGTGCCCCTGCACTCCAGCCTGGGCGACAAAAGCGAGACTCCATCTCCAAAAAAACAAAAATATACATATATATATTTATATTTATAAGATCACATTATAGATTATATGTTACAATAATTAATTATTTTTGTCTGTCTCAGATGTTACTAAAAATCCATAAGGACTACAATCAGCACCTAACGCAGGGCCTGGGACATAGCAAGTGCTCAATATTTGTGGAAGAAAAGAGTGAATAAATCAAGAAATCATCATTAAACACTTAAAATTGTGTCAAACGAACCAAACAGTGCCATGCCCATGTGACCCTGACCTGAAGCCTCTGGCCAAGAAGGCCCTTGAACTCCCAGGCCCTCCCTGGGAGCAGGTCAGGCAGGGCAGAGGGCACAGGGTGGAGTCACAGGGAAAGATGAGCAAGGTGCTACCCACAGGAAGATGCCCGCCCCATCCCCCCTTGGTATCTGCCCCCTGTGAACACGGTGGCCTGTCTTCTCCAGGCCTCTTCCCTTTTCTCTGCCTCTGCCTTCTCTTTTCTCCTCCCTACTACAGAATGGAACATTTATTTTCTTTGTCATATAAACTTGGTAAATACTTGTTTGATTGTAAACAAACAGTGATTGAGTATACCTTTATCACAAAAACACCTATACAAAACAACCTTCCAAATCAAATAATCACTTAGATCAATATTTTACTTAATGTGACCTTAATTTTTAATAGCCCAGTGGGCCTCAACAAAACAGTTTCAGAACTGTCTCCTACAGCTTCAGGACTCTCAGTGCAAGTATGTGGTGTGCACGCTGTCAAACGTGACGTGCCTGCTGCGTGCAGGACAGCAACAGACGAGAATAACACAAAGCACGCAGCAGTCCAACAGCCCCATGCGGCTGCAGTTACATCCCCCAGGTTCCCGTGTGGCAGAGCCGAAGTTAAGCCACAGCGCTGCAGGATGCACTCATCCAGCCACCCTCTATTAGCAGGAAGGTTCCATGCTCTGACACCGGCAAGGGCTAGACACTACAGAATCACAGTGAAGGGGACAGAGAACACTGCAAATGAAACCATCAGGACAGTCCCCAGAGGAAGCTTGTGAGCAACACAGCCTGCAGGGCATAGAGCTCTATCTGTGTTATCTTTGGTTACTCTTCGGTGTTCTCCAATGTTTGTGAAGCTTGTCTATTACTCTCCTTCCCCCTTAAAAA
Organism: Cebus imitator; assembly: GCF_001604975.1. Classification (NCBI taxonomy): domain Eukaryota; kingdom Metazoa; phylum Chordata; class Mammalia; order Primates; family Cebidae; genus Cebus; species Cebus imitator. The sequence goes on along the minus strand of NW_016107557.1, from coordinate 2,226,608 downwards.
AATTGTGGGTAAAAAAAAAAGCATAACATAAAATTTACCATCTTAATTATTTTTACATGCACAGGTCAGTAGCAATTATATTCACGTTATTCACATTATTGTGCAACGGATCTCCAGAATTTTTTCATCTTACAAGGCTCTATTATTATCTATTACTTTTTTTTTTTTTTCTGAGATAGAGTCTTGCTCTGTCGCCCAGGCTGGAGTGCAGTGGCACCATCTCAGCTCACTAAAACCTCCTCCCAGGTTCTCATGCCTCAGCCTCCCAAGAACCTGGGATTACAGGCTCCTGCCGCCACACCTGTCTAATTTTTGTATTTTTAGAAGAGACAGGGTTTCACCATGTTGGCCAGGCTGGTCTCAAACTCCTGACCTCAGGTGATCTGCCTACCTCAGCCTCCCAAAGTGCTGGGACTACAGGCATGAGCTACCGTGCCTGACCTCATCTATTACTTTATAATGTAAAGATAATAAAAGAGTATTTTCAAACATGCAACCCCCAAGAGTATTTTCAAACATGTGAGCCTCCAAGGTAACAAAAGAGTGTTTTCAAACATGTGAGCCCAAGTAAGAGAGTTGTCCTGCTTCTGCTGCTTTCAAAATCCCAGGGTAAGAGTGCCTTTCCTTACTTCCCCTGCCCCCACCCTAAATCCCCTGTTGGGAGATTCCAGAGCTGGCTCTCACCTGGCTCCCCTTGCCCATCCTGGAGCTTCTCTCCCCTCCTCCCGGCTCCTGCTTCAGCCCCCAGCCCCTGCCAGCATGTGTTCAAAACCAGGGGCCAGTCTCGGGGAGTGGCCATGAGTGTGTTGGTGTGTGTGGCGAGGGGGCTCTGGAGAAGCCTAGGGGTTTGGGCTTCTCACATGTGGTTTGATTCAACCCCCTAGTGTTGCAGAGGAAGATGATGCTCAGAGGTCACACAGACAGTTAGGGGTTCATCAGGGACTAACCCGAGGGTTCCATCACCTCACTCAGAGCTCTTCCCACTAAAATGCGCTGAAGACAGAAGGGTCACGCTCCGCAGGGAAGAGCACTCGATGACAGCTATGTGTGGGATATGCCCCCTGTATTCTGAGTTGCTGTACAACAAGACTACCGTCCATCCTGGCAGCATGAGACAGCTGTCAAATCACATGTGTTACAAACTAGACTTGCTACACTCAACTTTCTATGCAAATATTTATTCTTCATTGTGTACTTCATGGATACATGCTCATTACCATCTTAGAAGAGATGAAATGGGGCTGTGAGATGTTGGTCAAAGGAGACACAATTTCAGTCATAGGAGGAACAAGGCAGAGAGACCTATTACAACATGGTGACTGTGCTTAGTAACAACTTATTGTGTTCCTGAAAACTGCTCAGAGAATAGAGTCTAAGTGTTCTCACCACACAAAAAAGATAACTACTTGAGGTAATGCATGTGTTAACAACTCAATGCTGCCCTCCCACAATGCATACCTCTTTCCAAACATGTACACAATAAACGTACACAATATTTGTCCATTAAAAACAAATAAACGTTTTGTAAAGGAGGAAATCAAATGCATTCCTTTATATCAAGATCTTTTAAAATAGAATTAGTGAGTAAAATATAAATTAATAGAGAAGTAGATAAAATAGACAAAATGCGGCAAGCAGGCTGTAACCTTGTAGAGGAGAGTTGTATCAACTGGTTTTGTTTTTTGTTTTTGAGATGGAGTCTAGCTCCATCACACCCAGCTAACTAGCTAAATATATTTTTAGTAGAGATAGGGTTTCACCGTGTTGGCCAGGCTGGTCTCAAACTCCTGCCTGGGTCTCCCCGAGTGCTGGGATTAAGGCAACTGGTTTTGTTTAAGTTAGCACGGGTGTGGTTAGTCACAGGATGTGAGAGCTGGAGGGAATTTAAAGATCATCCCGTCTTACTCACTGGCCAATGAGGAAACTGGTTTTGTCTAAACCGAGAACTTCCAGGATGCGGAGAAAGAGGCGCTGTGAGCTTTACAATTCATCTTCTACATGGAACGAACCCTTCAAATGGGACTTCCTCTATCGCCTAGGGATTTAGCAGCTCCATAAAAACATCCATATTTTCTAATAAGACATCCCAAACCTGTCTAGACTTGCTCTCTTGTCTAGGAAAAGTATATAAATAGGTTCTTTATTTTGTGTCCAACCCTACATAAAGCCAGCCTGAGGGAGAGGTGCAGAGGAATGCCCATCCCCAGACCACCACCACCATCCAAATGCACCCAAACACGGAACCCCAGGTGCATTTCAGCGCTCATCCTCCCCAGAGACTTCCATAGACTGGTCACCCCCACAGTAGTCAGCTGTCCACTGCCTCCCTACCTAGCACAAGAGACGCTTGGTCATGCTGGTGAGGTGGAATTAGACCCGTAGGGGCAAACTGTCTGATCAACAGACAGTTATAGGGGCACCTCAGAGGCCTAGAAATACAGAGATTTGGGTCTCCCCTCCCCTTCACGTTTCGGTGGTGACAAAGCAAAGAGACTGCCGGTGATTGAAGACGCCCCACTCATGGAAGCCCTTCCTGGACACCATCGTCCCTTTTAGCCACTATGTCCCTCCACTGCCTGGTACCATGTGTTTGTCTGTCCCTTCTCTGTCCACGGTGAAGGGAGAAAGCCCAGCACTGCCGTCTTGGTGGCAGCCGTTACCTGCAGAACTTGGAGACTTGGTACCAGGATGTCTCTGTCCACCACTGATTGGGCTGAATCATTCACTCTTCATCCCTTTGCCTCCAATATTTTATTTTAAAAGTTCTCAAATGTATAGGAAAATTGAAAAAAGAATACAATAACAAAACAAATACCTGTACCGTTCTCCTGAATTCACCTAGAATTAATTTTTCTCCACATGCACTTTCTCTCTGTCAGTGTGAACACATGTACACACACACCCTGTTGTGAAGCATTTAAAAGTGAGTTGTATGATCATGGCACTTCAGTGTGGCACTCCTACATAATCTCGATGTCATCATCACACTTAAAAAATAACAGCAGCCGGGGGCGGTGGCTCACGCCTGTAATCCCAGCACTTTGGGAGGCCGAGGCAGGTGGATCACGAGGTCAAGAGATCGAGACCATCCTGGTCAACATGGTGAAACCCCGTCTCTACTAAAAATACAAAACATTAGCTGGGCATGGTGGTGCGTGCCTGTAATCCCAGCTACTCAGGAGGCTGAGGCAGGAGAATTGCCTGAACCCAGGAGGCGGAGGTTGTGGTGAGCCGAGATCACGCCATTGCACTCCAGCCTGGGCAACAAGAGCGAAACTCCATCACAAAATAAATAAATAAATAAATAAATAAATAACAGCAAACGGCCATGCACGGTGGCTCACACCTCTGATCCCAGCACTTTGGGAGGCCGAGGCAGGCAGAGCACCTGAGATCAGGAGTTCGCGACCCGTCTGACCAACATGGAGAAATCTCGTCTCTACTGAAAATACAGAATTAGCAGGGCGTGGTGGCACATGCCTGTGATCCCAGTTACTCAGGAGGCTGAGGTAGGAGAATTGCTTGAACCTGGGAGGCGGAGAGGTTTCAGTGAGCCGAGATTTCACCATTGCACTCCAGCTTGGGCAACAAGTGCAAAACTCCATCTCAAAAAAAATATTAATAACATCAATTATTACTAACATAATTATTAATTATATTATGTAATTATATAATTATTACTGTTATTGTTAGTAACATTGATTATCCACAATTGTCCTCAAAATGCCTGTTGGAGATTTAGAAAAACAAAAACAACAAAAAGGATCAATCAGCGTTTTCTAGCGCAAAAAGTGGCCCAGAAGCCACAATGTCCATGCTGGGGTCAGACCACTGACCTTGAGGGTTTGGTTGAGAGCTGCCTGTGTGTGACCACTGATAAGGCAGGACTCATGCCCCAAACCCGTCTACAGGCCCCAACCACCTCCTACTCATCATCATAGGAAAGAGGCCCTTAGAGACAACTCTGAAGCCATCCTGCAGTTCTCCCCAGGCAGGGCCTCCCGGAGAGGCCACCTCAGGTCTTTGTGATACTGAGGCTCCTGCTTCTTAAAGAAAATTCTGAACCTGGAAGGACTTAACTCACTTTTAAAATAGGAATAACTGAAAATCTAATGAGCCTGCAGGCCTATAATGACATGGTCCTGGGTGGTCCCTGCCATACGAGGCACTGTTGCCCCAGACCATACCCCAGAAGGCAGCAGCCAAGCTTCCCAGACAGATGCTTCCTGCCCTGGCTGGGAGTGCCCAGGGCAGCTGGGAGGGAGTGGTTCCTGGGGACCTGGAAGGCAGGGAAGTGACCAGGGCTAGCACAGGCCAGGCCCTCCGGCTGAAACATACCTTCCTTTCCTCTCCCTCAAAATCCACACTCATTGACCAATCACCCTTTTCTGAATTATTCAAACTGTTGGTCATCTGTCAGTTGGTCTTAAATCAATGTAAGAGGCAAACTGTCTTCAAAAAGTTCATGGAAAATGTGTATTATGAAAAAATCATGCATGGATTTCAAAATGTTTTTGCACCAAAATGAACTCATGTGAACTTGTTGTAACATGTCTGAATAAGATTGAGTTTGAGGCACTAACAAAGATAAGACATCAGTTTGACAGACACTTCTATCAGAGCAACATGAATTTTGCTAAAATTGGAACAAGAACAAATACCAAATTTACAGCGAAGCTTGAGTGGAAGAATGGTGAAATCACATATGCATTATGAAAAGTTTATGGGGGCCGGACGCAGTGGTCATGCCTGTAATCCCAGCACTTTGGGAGGCTGAAGTGAGCAAATCACTTGAGGCCAGGAGTTTGAGATCAACCTGGCCAACATGGTGAAACCCCATCTCTACTAAAAATACAAAAACTAGCTGGATGTGGTGGCACAAACCTGTAATACACCTGTAATCAAAGCTACTTGGGAGGCTGAGGCATGAGAAGCACTTATTTGAACCCAGGAGGCGGAGGTTGGAGTGAGTCGAGATTGTACCATCGCACTCCAGCCTGGGTGACGGAGCAGGTCTCTGCAAAAAAAAAAAAAAAAAAGTTATGGGGACAATGCCCCAAAGAAATCAGCAGTTTATAAATGGATAACTTAGCTGGATGCAGTGGCTTACACCTATAATCCCAGCATTTTGGGAGGCCAAGGTGGGAGGATCACATGAGAACAGGAGTTTGAGACGAGCCTGGACAATATAGTGAGACCCTATCTCTACCAAAAAATTAACAATAAAAAAATTATCCAGGCATGATGGTGTGCACCTATAGTCTCAGTTGCTCAGAAGGTGACAGGGAAATCTCTGAGCCCAGGAGTTTGAGGTTGAAGTGAGCTGTGATCATGCCACTGTATGCCAGCCTGAGTGACAGAGCAAGACCCTATCTGGAAAAAAAAAAAAACAAAACAGAAAACCAAATAAATAATTTGTTTTAAGAATGAACAAGATGATGCTGAAAATGAAGCTTTCAGTGGCAGATCACCCACATCCTTTTTTTTTGCTCTGTTACCCAGGCTGGAGTGCAGTGGCATGATCTCAGCTCACTGCAACCTCTGCCTCCCAGGTTCAAGCAATTCTCCTGTCTCAGCCTCCTGAGTAGCTGGGATTACATGTGCATGCCACCATGCCCAGCTAATTTTTGTATTTTTAGTAGAGACGGGGTTTCACCATGTTGGCCAAGCTGGTCTCAAACTCCTGACCTCGTGATTTGCCTGCCTCGGCCTCCAAAAGCACTGGGACTACAGACATGAGCCACTGCATGCAGCCATCCACATCCATTTTTGAGGAAAAAAATTCATCCCAGCATGTTGGGAGGACGAAGCAGGGGATCACCCGAGGTCAGGAGCTCTAGACGAGCCTGGCCAACACGGTGAAACCCCATCTCTACTAAATATAGAAAAATTAGCCAGGTGTGGTGATGCATGCCTGTAGTTCCAGCTACTTGGGAAGCTGAGGCAGAAGAACCACTTTAACCCGGGAACTGGAGGTTGCCATGAGCCGAGATTGCACCATTGTACTCCAGCCTGGGCAACAAAAGCAAAGCTCCATCCCAAAAAAGAAAGAAGAAAAGAAAAGAAAA
>NW_016107557.1:2198354-2220480 GCF_001604975.1 Cebus imitator | reverse complement strand
AGGAAGGAAGGAAGGAAGGAAGGAAGGAAGGAAGGAAGGAAGGAAAGAGAAAGAAAGAAAGAAAGAAAGAAAGAGAGAGAGGGAGAGAGAAAGAAAAATTAGCCAAACTGTTAGCAGAAAAATGCCCAGGAAGCTTCACTAGAGAGTCCTGCATTACTACAATGTCCCTGCTCATTCTTCTCATCAAAAAAGGGCAATTTTGTGAGGGTTTCAATACAAAATCGTGAGGCATCCACCACATATCAGTTCTGGTTGGGCTCCTTCTAACTCCTTTCTGTTTCCTAATCTTAGAAAAAATCTGCAAAGGGCACCCATATATTTTAGTTAACAATGTAAAAAATACTGCATTGGCACGGTTACATTTTCAGGATCCTGAGCACTATCAGATGGACTACATGGCATATCATCATTGTCAAAAATGTCTTGAACTTGATGTCATTTATATTGAGAAAGAAAGCTTATATTTTCTTTTTATCTTTTAATTCCATTTTTCCATGAACTTTTAAAATTCCTCTCATATACTGGAAATGGATGAGGTTTTTGGTATGTAGATGACCCCTGAGTAAAGTTGTTGGAAGTCAGTTTGGGAAATTGTAACAGCATTTAAAAACTGGGAGAGGCTAGAAAAGAAACTATCAGAGTACATAGCACATACTAACAGTAAATTTATTTTGTGAGGCTTGTATTCCAGCGTGTGTGATGTGTACATGTGTACGGAGTCACAAATATATTTGAAATTACAGGTCAAGTAAAACAAAAGTAAAAGGCACTCATTTAGGCTGGTTTTCTTAGTAGAGCCCGTCTTTTGCTTTAGATTCTGTTCTCCTCTTTTCCCCAAATCTTCCAAGTCCTCCCATACAGGCTAGCTTTCCTGGGTCTTCCAACCCCTGCCCTTTTATTTATTTATTTATTTGTTTGTTTGTTTGTTTATTTATATATTTATTTTGAGACGGAGTCTTGCTCTGTCGCCAAGCTGGAGTGCAGTGGCGCAATCTCGGCTCACTGCAACCTCCGCCTCCTGGGTTCAAGCGATTCTTCCGCCTCAGCCTCCCGAGTAGCTGGGACTACAGGTGCGTGCCACCACACCTGGCTAATTTTTGTATTTTTAGTAGAGATGGGGTTTCATCATGGCGAGAATGGTCTCGATCTCTTGACCTCGTGATCCGCCCGCCTCGGCTTCCCAAAATGCTGGGATTACAGGCGTCAGCCACCGCGTCCGGCCCAGACAGGTTCTTCTGATCAGGCGATAGGAAACACACTGCCTCCTGCGTTCGCTCCTTTATCCCCGCAGCGGCACGTGTCGCAGCTGCAGGTGTTTGTTTAGTGCTGTTCCCCTCCCCCGAGTGCCTGCAGGTGTGGTTCACACGGTATCTCCCCCCAGCACACCGTGGGCGTTCGTTCCTTCCAACGACTTGCTCGGCGTCGCAGTTCAGGCGGTACACATAGAGCTGCGAGGTCCCGGCCACCATGAGGTTGCGCTCGCTGTTGTTGAAGAAGTTGCAGTACATGGAGAACCTCTCCATGAGTTGGAGAAACCTTTTACCTCATTGTCACAGCAAGCTGAGCATAAATATGTTATCAGAGAAAAGGATAGCCTTCTCCAACAGTGCCCTTAGCCCAGAGAAATCTGTCATTAATGACAGAGGTCAACATGTCATGGTTCTCAGGGCCAGGAAGATCATTTAGAGCCAGGAACTCCTCCAGAGGTATCCAAGGGCTAGCAAGCATCCCTGTGCCCACAGGTGAGGCTGGCCCTGCCCAGAGTCCCATGCTCAGCCCTGTGCTGGAAAGTTCTGTGTGCCCTAGGTATGTCACATCCAGACAGACTGGAGAGATGCTAGACTGGGGGAGCTCACTGGAGGTTTTCAATAGATATTAAAATATATTTCTGTCACCTGTGACTCACTTCTCAACTTCTCCTCTACCAACAGTCATAATCACCATGACTGCAACTCAGAGTAGCTACCCCGACCCTCCCCAAGTGAGAAAGCTCTGTCACAGCCTTCCTTGTCATTCCCCACTCTTGCAGCACAGCTGGCCCTCTGTACCTGTGGGTTCCACATCTATGGATTCAACTGACCATGGATTAGAAATACGCAGAAAAGAAATTACATCACTACTGAACACATATGTACTTCTTTTCTTGTCATTACTCCCTAAACAATACAGCATAACTATTTACATGGGATTTACATTGTGTTAGATATTATAAATAATCTGGAGATGATTTAAAGTATACAGCAGGTTATAAGCAAATGCTAAGCCCTTTTATATAAGGGACTTGAGCATTCTTGGATTTTGGCATCCAAAGAAGATCCTGGAACCAATCTGCCAAGGATACCGAGGGCCAGCTGTATTGTCCTAACACCTCTGTGCTCTCCATCTTCCACGTGGTGCCATCATCCTCTTCCTAAAATCTCTTCCATGCATTTTAGAGTTTCTTTCTTGGCTGCAGTTCCCCATCTGTTCACATATGGTGTCCATCTTTTCCATTAGATCTCAACATGTTTGTCATAGTTGTTTAAAGTTTTGTTGGATAGTTCCAACATCTGGGCCATGCCTGGGGTTGGTTCTGCTGTTTGCTCTGTCTCCTAACAATACGCTGGGTTTTCTCTCGCCTTTTCCTGTAACTTTTGTAGAGAAAAACAGTAGAGATTGGGATAAATGATATTGATGCCTAGAAATGGCATGCCTCTTGTCTTGTACAGACATCACAGCAGTGTGAGGCTTGGAGTTCATCTGGCCAGTGGTGAGCTGGGCCTGGGTTTTAGGGTGGTGGTTGCTTTCTTTAAAAGTTTTATTGAGCTCACCTACCATACAACTGACCCATTTAGAGTAGACAATGATTATTTTTTTTGAGTTGGAGTCTTGTTCTTTCACCAGCTGGAGTGCAGTGGCACCATCTCAGCTCACTGCAACCTCCGCCTCCTGGGTTCAAGCGATTCCCCTGCCTCAGCCTCCCGAGTAGCTGGGACTACAGGTGCACTTCACCATGTCCAGCTAATTTTTTGTATTTTAGTAGAGACGGGTTTCACTATGTTGGCCAGGATGGTCTTGATCTTCTGACCTTGTGATCCACCTGCCTCGGCCTCCCAAAGTGCTGGGATTACAGGCATGAGCCACTGCGCCTGGCCACGTTCAATGGTTTTTAATATAGTCAAATATAGATTTGTACACTCATCACCAAAATCAATTTTAAAATATTTTCATCACCAAGAAATCTCAGCTGTCACCTGCCACTCTCCTGACCCTACCCAGGCCCTGACAGCCCCTCCTCTACTTTCCCTTTGCTTTCTATCCTGCTCCTTCTTAGAAATGGACTCATTCATACAGCATGCGGCCCCCTGCACCTAGCATCCTTCACTCGGCACTCTGCTGCCCAGCCTCATCCTGTCTAGCACGTGTCAGTGCTTCATTCCTCCTTATCGCAGCACAGCACTGGGTGTCTGTGGGGTGGGGGGTTCTCCCTGCTCCTGCTCCATCCTCAGCTCTCCTGTCCCTGCTTGGCTGTCCCCGGAGGAGGCCTCCCTCCAAACTCTAGCTTGGCATTTGGTGTTTACCTTCTGGTGGGGGCTGGGGAGATGCCAGATTCTCCTGGTCCAGTCCTGCTCCGGGTCAGGCCCGCTGAGCCTGGGCCTGAGACTTCCTCAGTGCTCCGGGGGCCCCCTCCAGGCCACCACACCCCACCTAGCAGAGTGCTGGGGAAGGCAGCCTGTGGCTCCCAGTGGCAAGCCAGGCAAGCAGGGAATGGCCCAGCCCTTCAGCGCTGGGGAGCTGAGATGGAGGAGCACAGTGGCACCTGCACACCTGCACCAGGAGGGTGCGCTCTGGTTCTCACCCCACCCCAATTTCTCACCAAAGCCCAATGGAAGCCCCATGTTTCTGAGGCTTCCAGGCCCTCTGAACTGTGGGGCGAGCACACGGACGTTGCTCGTGGAGCCTGTTAGCCTTTGGGCCACTATCCTTCCCACTTTAGGAGCCAGCTCGCCCCTGCTGTGCTTTGCCAGAAGTGGAACAGGTCGCATCTCCTGTCTTGGAGGACAGTCCCTGTCCCTCCTTGGAAGTTGGTTGGAACTCTGTAACCACCAGGCCTGTGCCCACTGCTGTCACCCTATCTGTGGCACTCAGGGACAGCTATTTGGGGCAGGGTCTAGCTGTCTGTGTCCCTAGAGCCAAGAACAATGCATGGTATGCAGTTGACACTTAATATATGTGTACTGCATGAAAGAGAACTGATAAATTTGTGATTCTTAAACAGGGATGCATAGCAAGATTTCTGAGGAGTGAACCCCCCGCCGCATCTCCACCCCACCACATCTGCCCCGCCACATCTGCCCCGCCACATCTCTGCCCCGCCGCATCTCCACCCCACCTCACTTGGAAGCACTGTCAGTCTTTGATTCAAGCCAGGAGTCCCTGGGTCAGGCTCCCTCAGCACGTGTACCCCACAGAGTGAACCGCCTGCAAGGCCAAGGAGATTTCCCTCTGTTGTATGCCTCCCTCTGGGCACCCACCCTGGAGCTCTCTGTGCCCTGGGTCTAGCCTGCACCCAGGGATGTGAGCCCCACCGGCCTCCCTGCAGCAGGCCTCACCCCAGCATGAGTGCCCCCAGCAGCTCAGGGAGGGTAACCGCTTGGACATAAACAGCCAGGTATCCACTGTGTTCAAACAGGGCCCCGTGGTGCAAACGGGAGTTGCTAAAGATAAGACGATCAGGTTGAGGGCTCTCCAATGTGGTCCAAATCAGCAGAGAATTCTGAGTCACCCATCAGGAAGTTTTCAGTTCAAACCTGGCCTACCAGAGTGACATAAAAGTACATGTTTGTCAAAGCATAAAAATAAAACATACAGCAATATTCCATAACTTTAAATGCAGTCATGTGCCACACAGGCCCCCATCTGCACATTCACCCTGGGCCCTACAGATGTAGGGAGGGCCCGCCGTCCACAGCTGGCCGCCAGCGAGGGCCGGCTTGCCTGATTCAGGCACCACCCTCAGCGCTGGGTGCTCTGAGATTCCGAGTTACAGATGAGGGTCTCAAGGTGCACCAAGCCTGTCATATGGACCACTGGCCCGTCAGTGAGCACAAGACTCTAGAGCGAGGCCCACTCTGGCAGTCTGACCTGAGAGCCTGAGAGGGCAACACCAGGACACCCCAGGCTTCCCAGCCTCCCCGTGGCACCCTCCCACTTTGCAGCTTCCTAGAGCCCCTTGTACTGTACTGGGTTGTCCCTGTCCCAGGCACTCCCTGGAACTCTCTGGAACAGGCTCCTCTCATATCCATTTGGCCTATGGCCATGGTTCTCTGGCTGACCAGATTTTTTTAAATACTCTGTGTGAAATATTATTTTTCCTTTTTTTAAAAAAAATTTAGGCCAGGCACAATGGCTCACGCCTGGAATCCCAGCACTTTGGGAGGCTGAGGCAGGCGGATAACCTAAGGTCAGGGGTTCAAGACCAGCCTGGCCAACATGGTGAAATCCTACCCTTACTAAAAATACAAAAATTAGCCGGGAATGGTGATGTACCCGCCTGTAATCCCAGCTATTCGGGAGGCTGAGGCAAGAGAACTGCTTGAACCCAGGAGGTGAAGGTTCAGTGAGCCAAGATTGCACCACTGTACTCCAGTTTGAGCAACAGAGTGAAAATGTGTCTCAAAAGAAAATTTTTTTATATGAAATGCTTCATGAATTTGCATGTCACCCTCCCTGCAGGGCCATGCTAATCTTCTCTGTATCATTCCAATTCTAGTATATATGTTGCCAAAGCAAGCACGAAATATTATTTTTCAAAAGAATTGGAACCCAAGAAAATACATTTAACTTGACTATGCTAACACAGTCTGGTGTTTGGCAGGTCCCCAGGCCACCCTTTATAAACGTTGACTCCCCCATTTGTAACCAAGACCGCTCAGACTACCATGGGTCAGGGAAGGTTACATTCATCCACCCATCTACACTGGCCCCAGTCCCCACTTGCCAGATCAAGAGGACTGTGGCTGCCCTTTCCAGGAGAACCTGCAGAGAGTAAACTGTAACAACACTTCACTGAAGGCACCAGATAGCAGGAGAGTTTAACCCCAGCCTAACTCAGAAGTGATGCCTGCCTCGCCTGGCTTGCCACTGAGAGCCACAGGCTGCTCTCCCCAGCAAGGCAGTGGGGAGTAGCAAGTGTGTTCTAGTCCTTGAAGTCCACATGGCAATACCCAGGGCCCAGAGACAGGGCAACACCAGGGCACCCCGGCCTTCCCAGCCTCCCCAGCACCCTCCCACTCTCCACTTCCTGTCCTGGCCTCTGCCTCTCCCTGCACACATGGCAGGTGGAACGTCCACTTCTTTCTGAAGAAACTCCATCTTCTATCCACCAAAAGGAACATCACATAAAAATACCAGGGTCTGACGTCATTCATTTTTCCAAATTTAGGGGTTTAGTTGAAAATAACACTACCCTAGTTAAAGGCATCAGCCTAGTTCAAGAGCCCGATCGGCTCCCTGGGTCCCCTTCCCCAGGGACTTCTCAGCATTTGGAGAGGATGAGAGCCTCCTGTCTTCTTCCTCCGTGCAGCCCACAAAAGGGCGGGCGAAGAAGAAACACCCGTCACCCATGTCCCATGTTCCAAGCGTGTGTAAGCACCAGCGCTCAAACCTGGGCAGTGAGCCTGGAATCCTCACTACACAAGCATGAAACAGAAGCAGGTGTTCTGAGAAGCAACACTGTGATCAAAGTCACAGATGAGACAGTAAGACAAAGAGAAAAGTGGGCAGACAGGAGTGTCTGGGTAACTGAGCTCGCTCAAAGCACCAAGGTCGTGAATGCCATCACTGCCTTCAACCCAGAGGAGGGGCCCTGTCCTTGGCCTACCCCCTGCCTGCCCCCATAGGAAGTACGGGGGCCACGGGCATGTGCCCACAGCTCCTAGATGGCACTCAGCCCTCAGACCCCAGGAATCCCTGCCCATACCTCCCCAAACCTCCTTCTAGGGCCCCTTCCTCCTGCAGGATGGCCTGGGATGGCTGTGGGTGGGGGAGGACTGACGTGCCCACAGGCATGTACAGGAGACCCGTCCCTGTGCGGGACAGAATGGGAGGTGGGCCGAAAGGCAGCTGTTGAAAGTGAGGACTGCAGACTGAGACCAGCCCCCACTGCCACGCCCTGAGGCCAATCAACGAGGAGTCCAAGAATTCTACCAATTTCTTTTTCTTTTCTTTTTTTTTTAAGACAGGGTCTCACTCTGTTACCCCAGCTGGAGTGCAGTGGCAACGATCATAACTCACTGCAACCTCCGCCTCCTTGGATCAAGCAATCAATCCTCCCATCTCAGCCTCTGGAGTAGTTGGGATTACAGGCATGTACCGCCACGCCTGGCTAATTGTTAATTTTTTGTAGAGACAGAGGCCTCATTATATTGCCCAGGCTGGTCTCCAAGTACTGGGCTCAAGCAATCCTCCGTCAGCTTCTCAACGTTTTAGGATTATAGACATGAACCACTGTGCCCAGCCTAGCCCAAGGATTCTAAACTGGAACCTGGCTTTCCAGATACCACAGTGCATTTTTTAAGAGAATGTGTCCTCTACGCCTTTTTAAAGTTTGGTTTGTGACTTGTGTGCATTTGGACACACTACATCACAAACAGCCTCACCCAAGGAGAGTGAGGGCCATGGAACCGGAGGGCAGGAGGCCCAGAGCCTGGAAAGCCCCAGGCCAGGCTCACAGGGTCAGGGCTTCACCTGCCAGCTCCCAGCAGGGGGTGACCACACACACCAGGGAAGTCAGGGCTGGGGTTCAAAGAGAGGCCAAGGCTGCAGAGAGACTAGGAGCCATTTTGGGAAAGAAACGTGAAGTCACGTTTTGCACAACAGAACTGTCCCCACCAGCCGGGGAGGCCTTGGTTCATTCCTCAGGGAATCTCTTGTGTCCTGCGGGGCCGGCCTCTGATGAGAAGGAAGGGAGACAAGCTTTGCAGGGGAAGGTTTCCTCCCAGTCTCCTCACTCCTCCAGCACAGCGTTTCTCCAAAGTCCATTCCGCGGGCCCCAATCCCCACAGATAGCGCAGAGCAAGCAGGGGCCCAGAAACCAGCAGGTCGGCTTCTCCCTTGTCAAATCCAAGTGACAACGGACTTCCTGAAGCCACGCTGACACCTGCTTTCTGGCTCAATCAGACCCTTGGACTTAAATTCCAGACCAAAGACTAGCACTGATGGGTGGCTATTTCAGCAAAGGACAAAAACTTCTAAACTAGACACTTTCTTTTAAACCACTTGATAGCTGCATTTCTTTTTTTTTCTTTTTCTTCCCGCCACCCGCCCCCCCACCACCCTCAGATGGAGTCTCAATCTGTCACCCAGGCTGGAGTACAGTGGCACAATCTTGGCTCACTGCAATCTCCACCTCGCGGGTTCAAGCAATTCTCCTGCCTCAGCCTCCTGAGTAGCCGGGATTACAGGCACCCGTCACCACACCCGGCTAATTTGTGTATTTTTAGTAGAGACGGAGTTTCACCAGGTTGGAAAGGCTGGTCTCGAACTCCTGACCTCGTGATCTGCCTGCCTCGGCCTCCCAAAGTGCTGGGATTACAGGCGTGAGCTACAGCGCGCCGCCGATGGCTGATTTCTTACAGAGACCAAAGCTGGAGGAAGCGCTGTTCCAGGGATGCACAGGCTCTCCGCTCTCGGGATCCCCACACCAGATGGGTTAAACCAGCATTCGTTGGAGTCAGGAATTAAGCAATGGAAGCAAACAGCCTAAATAGGGGTGTTTGAGGACTCAGGAGAAGGCGACTGGGTAATCTCAGGCTCAAAGTTTGAAAGGGGAGCTCAGGGGCTGGGCTGTGGCCTTCTCATCACAGCCACACGCCTGTGTAGAGAGGTGTGGGGACCCACAAGGAGGCCGAGGAGCAGCACTGGGGTGAAGAGAGCAGTGGGAAGGCGGGGGACCTAAGGTTTAAAAAAAAAAAAAAAATCCGCCATTTGGAAACATTTGCAAAACTCCAGAAGAAAAACTTTTAAAAGTTCTCCACTCCCAAACACAAACATGCACACACACAATTAGGATTTTCCCAAAGTTTTCATCTATCTAAAAAGAAACTGCCAGTGCAAATTACAGAACATCGTCTCTTCCTCCCGTGGGGCGTTTCCACAGGCCTGGGAGGGAACGCAGAGGGTACCACTGAGGTCCCAGCCTGAAGCGTTCACGCGAGTAAACTCCCGTAAAAGCCCTGACGCACGCACATGCTGACTGCATAAGCCAGAATATCCGGCACTTTGGAGGCTGAAAGGCTCTTGGGGGTCCCCCAGGACAACTTCTTCCGTTAACAGAGGAGTCCGCTGAAGCGCAGAGCTAACAGAAAACAGCCAAAATTAAAATCCAAGTCACCCGACCGGGCATCGGCGGTCATTCCCTTCCACCACACAAAACTGGCCAGGAAGAGGGACTCGCGCGCCCTCCCAGACCGAAGCGCATTTCTTCGCTAATGCGCGAGGGAGAGGCTGCGTAGACCCGGCGCAGGGGGTGTTCATTTTCGGATCCAGGCCTGTAGTCACTTCAGCTAAACCCCGTTTCAAAGGGGTGGGGGTAGTCAGTGCGGAAGGGCCCCTGTATCTCCGGAGACGGAAACAGCAGGACTGGGAGGCCCTAAGCACGTTGTGCCCTGGGTGCGGCTGGAGGGCAGAGGTCAGAGACCCCGAAAAGCTCCACCGCCGCGCTCCACGGCCGTCTCTCCGCCAGGCTGGACTCAGCACGGGCGGCTACAGGGCTCCCGGCAGCGGCGCTGAGACCTCCCGGGCCATGTCGGCTCCGCCGCCCCGACGCCCTGGCCCGACTCGCGTCTCCCTCGGGCAGGGCACCGCGAGGGGCAGCAAAACGGTGGTGTGGGCAGGCGCCGCGGTCCTTCCTGTCTCCTCCCCGTCCGCCCCGGGGATCGTCCTTTTCCGCCCGGCTCCAAGCAAGGGTCCCCCAGCTGGCGCGCCCGCGAGTCCTCCCTCCGCTGCTGCTGGCCTGGCAGCGGCGTCGAGCGGGGGCGGTGGGGCGGGGCTCACGGCCATTGGCGGGCGGCGGGACGGGGGCGGGGGCGTGGAGGGTCGGTCCCTGGGCGCTGGGGGCCGGCCGCAGTCGCTGCCTTCATCCACAGAGCCAGTGCCCAGCGCAGAGCCGCGCCCGCGATGAGGGAGATCGTGCACATCCAGGCGGGCCAGTGTGGGAACCAGATCGGCACCAAGGTGGGCCGGGCGCCGCACTGGGTTTCCTCGCGGGTGGTCGGCTGGCGGTCCCCGGGTCTCCTGGCGCGACCCCCTGCCGGGGCGCGCACCCGCTCCGGCGCCCTGGGTCCTCCGAGCCGGATGCGGACCCGCGCGGGCCGCAGGGAGGGAGCACCCAGGGCGTGGCCGGCCGGGGACCCTGTACCCCTCGCTCCCCACCCCCACCCCAGCTGGGACCGGCCGCTGGCGGCTCAGGCGCGCCTGGAATTCGGCCGCCCGGGAGCCCGGGGTGGGCGCGGGTGGGGACGCCCCGGGCTCCGGGTTCTGAGCGTCTGTTTCCCCGCCTTGCCCTGCCCAAGTTTTGGGAAGTGATCAGCGATGAGCACGGTATCGACCCGGCCGGAGGCTACGTGGGAGATTCGGCGCTGCAACTGGAGAGAATCAACGTCTACTACAATGAGTCATCCTGTGAGTAGCGAGGCCGCCGCGCCCTGCCCGGCCGGGACCCGCGTGGACGCTCGGGCACGGCCTTCGCGGGCGGCGAGTTTGCTTCGGGAAAAGTTCTCCTGGGATGTAGCAGGATGCCGGGCCACTCCCTTCGCTCCTCCGGGGCGGGAAATCCGTTGTCAGTTTATTCAAACAGTTGGATTTGGCCTATCCCGAAGTCTGAGCGCTTGAACGGGACCACCCGTTAGTGTTCTGAAATCAACGCAGCAGTTCCTGCCCAGCCTTCTCTGTCTAGCTGGGCTCGGTGGCTCACGCTGTAATCCCAAAGTCCTGGGAGGCCGGGACGGGAGGATCATTTGGGCTCAGGAGTTCGAGATCAGCCTGGGTAGCATAGGAGACACCCCCGCCCCCCCCGCCCCGCTGCCACTGCCACCTCTACAACAATTTTTAAATTAGCCGGGCTTGGTGGCGCGCACCTGTAGTCCCAGTTACTGAGAGCTTGAGCGCAGAAGGTCGAGGCTGCAGTGAGCTGTGATCGTGCCACTGCACTCCAGCCTGGGTGACAGAGAGAGACCCTGTTATAATAAATCAGAGCGTTTTCTGAGAAAAATAAAGCTTTTTTTTTTTTTCCAGTTTAAAATTTTTTCCAGTTTAAAATTTCTTATTGGGGATTCTTGGCTAAAAGTTTGAAAAACGCTGTGTTAAGTACTTTTGTGGTCCCTTGCAGACCTCCCTGGAAGTTGAAACTGCAGGCAGTTCTGAGCAACTAGTGGAGTTTGGTAAAATTTCCAGGCTATGATTTATCCAAGTTTAGAAATAATATCATTCCTGTCCTGAATATCTACATATATATATTGGGACTACACTTATACATTAATTCAATAATTTTTATTATAAAAGCAGTGCATGTCCTTCACAAAACAACAAAAAGCAAAAACATAGAACACCCAGAAAGTGACAGGTGCTACCCTTGCACACACATGCGATATCTCCTGGGAGATATACTTTTGGTTTATTGAAGGCTCCACTTTGGAGACACTTTCTGCTTGTCCACACAAGAGCTGGGAAGTGCAGTATGCATGAATCACTAGGTTTTATTCATTTAAGCAACAATGACAAAAGGCTGGGAACATCAAGTAATGGAAGATGAAATTTCTAGAGGACATTAAGGACAATTCCAGTATACACTGCACTTCCTGGTAACCCGTCGGCCCAGCTTGGATACATTCATTTTCTTTTTTTTTTTTTTTTTTTTTTTTTTGTATTTTTAGTAGAGACAGGGTTTTGCTATGTTGGCCAGGCTGGTCTTGAACTCCTGGCCTCAGGTGATCCACCTGCCTCAGGCTCCCGAAGTGCTGGGATTACAGGCATGAGCCACTGCATCCAGCCTGGTACATCCATTTTCGATCTGGGCATGTGCACTGCAGGACAGGAGTTGACGAGTGGGTCCTATTTGGAATCATATTAACCTTGTCCTCATTGGGAACGAGTTCTAGCCCAGTTGGCATGAAAATGACACACAAGAACACTCTGACTCAAAATGAGAATGACCCTGGGGAAACAGAGCCAGTGGAGTGCTCCCAGTAACAAGGTGCTCAGATTGCACATGGGCACAGGTATGTGTATGCGTGGGGGAGGTGTCACAAAGTGGGAAATTTCATCCAAACCTGGCAATTTGCTGTAATAAATAGTGGAAATAAATATTTCCATGGTGCTAAAATCATAAAACTTCCTAACAGGAAAGAGGTATCAGGGTGAGCTGGAAAATACAGTAGGCAGGAAGTTAGTGGACTTGATTTCTCATCTTGCTGCTTCCTGGAACTTCCTCTGCCAGATCATGCCTGGGCTGGTTCTTCATTCCAGTGTTGGTTCTGGGATTTTTTTTTTTTTTTTAAGAGACAGGGCATCACTCTGTAGCCCCAGGCTGGAGTGCAGTTGCACAGCCATGGCTCACTGCAGCCTTGACCTCCTGGGTTCAGGTGATCCTCCCACCTCAGCTTCCAGAGTAGCTGGGACTAGGGGTGCACACCACCTTAGCTAATTTTTTTTTTTTTCCAGAAATAGGGCTTTGCTCTCTTGCCCAGACTGATCTTGAACTCCTGGGCTCAAGCAGTCTGCCCACCTCGGCTTCCCAAAATGCCGAGATTAAAGGCTTGAGCCAGTGTGCCCAGCCAATTCTGTGATTCTAAGAAAGTGCCTGTACCCTCTCTGAAAAGACCCTGGTTGATCCATCCCAAGCAGCTATAACTGGTGGAATTTGAAAGGGGAAAGTCCATTATTTCAGAAACCTGAAAGTAACTCTTGTGGGTGGCTCTTTTCTCCTCTAGCTCAGAAATATGTGCCCAGGGCCGCCCTGGTGGACTTAGAGCCAGGCACCATGGACAGCGTGCGCTCCGGGCCTTTCGGGCAGCTTTTCCGGCCTGACAACTTCATCTTCGGTACGTTCCATCTTTCTCACGTTCTTCTTTAAAAAAAAAAAAAAAAAAAAAAAAAAAATCAGTTTATATGCCAGGTTTAAAGCATCATGGGTCATACAAAAACTGTGAATGGAAATCAGCAGTCCCCAGCCCCACCCCTCCCGCCCCCAGCTGGGTTTATCACAGGGAACAGTTTTTTTAAAATCTTGACTTTTTTGGTAGGAAACGACCTCTGTATCTCTAAATGAAATTCTTCTACTGACAGTTCTTGATTAACAAGCAAAAACCAAGAAACAATTTTAGACATCAGTTTTTTTCTCCCTGTCATTATAAAGTTATTTTGCCTTTTGTTTTTGGTTCCTATATTGGTTTTATCAGAATTAGGTAAATCCTTTTTTCCTTGCTTCTTCCACCTAAAAAATGATGGTAAAACCGATCTTTCTGTAGACTTCTAAAGAAAATTATATAAAATTAAATGAAGTGGTACCATTAGTGTTATCAAGTAGAACCTACAAGATACGTGGCAGATTTGGAAGTTTCCCACGTGACTGTTTTATTGCTGGAGACCACATATCTATTTACATTATTGCAAAAAAAAAAAACCTCACCCAACCAAACGTATTTCCAATACCTGAGAAAGGTAGTGTTTTCCAAGAAAATGTCAGCATTTGTAGGCTGATTCTAGCTTAAAGGCACTACAATGTAGGCATCAAATACATCATGAAAAATCTACATTCCAACCCCTTTCTCAAAAAGCACCAACCAGGAAGAGATAGTTTAATTGAGGGTAACAGGCTATCCCATTATCTAAACCATTCCAGAGAAAAAATAATGGGAAACTTCCAACATTTCCAATGAGGCTAGGTAGCTTCTGCTAGAACATACACGTGAAAGCTCTATATCAAACTCACTTAAAAATATAGATGCAAAAATCCAAAATAAAATATTTAGAATATCAAATGCAGTTGTGTTTTTAAAAAATATTAATAGCACATTGTGACCAAGTAAGACTGAGAGGCAGACAGTGTAATGGTTAGGAGTCTGGCTGTGCTGCCATACTCCCTGGGTTTAAATCTTGGCCCTGCCACTCACTAGGTGGACTGAGACTTATTTAACTTATTTGTGACTTAATTTCCTCATTGTAAGTGGGACTGTCTACCTCTTAGTGAGATGTGAGGATTAAATAAATACTTAGAATGTCTAGTAAAAAATCAGTGTTTGATAAATATTAGCAACATCCCAGGAATGCAAGGATGGTTCAACATTAAGAAGCCTACTAATAGATTAAAAACAACATTTTAATAGATGCCCCCAAAAGTGTTTTTTTTTTTCTGACTCCCAGCAGGAAACAATTTTTATTCTTTTTGACAGAGTCTCACTCTGTCTCCAGGCTGGAGTGCAGTGGCGCAATCTTGGCTCACTGCAACTTCTGCCTCTGGGGTTCAAGCGATTCTCCTGCCTCAGCCTCCCAAGTAGCGAGGTCTACAGACGTTTGCCACTACACTTGGCTAATTTTTGAATTTTTAATAGAGATGGGGTTTCACCATATTGGCCAGGATGGTCTGAATCTCTTGACCTCATGATCCACCCTACTTGGCCTTCCATAGTACTAGGATTACAGGCGTGAGCCACTACGCCAGGCCAGGAAACAATTTTTTTTTAAAAAAGATAAAGTTTTGGATGTGTTCCTGATTTGCAGAAGACAAAAAATTTCTTTGTAAGTTGGAAGTAGAAAGAAACTTCCTTTATTTACAGATTATCTACCAGAAACCCATGGCAACATTATACTGCCTGGTGAAACATTAGAAGTGTTCCCAGCAGAATTAGGTATAAGAAACAAATGTCCATTTTCTCTATAATTATTCCATGTTCTGAAGGCTTTAGCCAGTGCACAAAAGCCAGAGAAGGAAAAGATACAAATATTGTAAAGGAAAAGACAAAACTGTTATTTGTAGATGAAATTATTCTCTTGGAATTTCCAGATAGGCTGTCAGCTGAAAAATGACTAGAACTTACAAGACTTCAGTAAGGCAGCCAGACACAAGATAAAAGTATTCAGAAATTCATAGTTTTGCTATCAGGCGACCGGTCCTTCTGATTAGCCTGGAACTGGGAGAAGGTGTTCCCCAGGACGTGAGACTTTGAGTGCTAAAACTGTCAGGGTCCCAGGCAAACTGGAACAGAAGAATCACCTTAAAAGCAATAATCAGTTATAAGATACATGGGGGAACACATCCTATTCACAATTGTAATAAAAGCTAGAAATACCTGGGGACAAAATGTCCTGGTGACTAGAGGTGACAGGCAATTAAAACAAAATATTTTTTCTCCCACCAGATTGGCCAGTATTTTAGAAGCTGCTAAGAGCTAGTGTTGGTGAAAGTGTTTGGGAAAATAACAGCTGTTCAGAGAACTACTTTTAACAGATTGAGCAAATCAATAATTTCCATCCAAGAGTTCCAGTTCAAGGAATCCGTTCTGCAGAAATGCCCACACATGGAGGTTGCAGATTGGCCTCCAGAAGAGCTGAATCCATTCGCACGCCCACATTGGGTGTCTGAGAGCCCCTCTTGCCCTTACCACCACCACATGGTGTGTCATCCTTAAATTTGGAAGGATTGCTCTGTGAGCACTGTAGTGGACCTGACTTGGATAACATTAATACTCTGTATTGTGAGGAAGGAAAAAGGACCACCCCATTTTATACAGATCAGCACTGAACAACTCACTTAGTAGGTATAGACTCAGCAGCCACAGTTTCTTTCTGGACCACATTCCCAGGTCACAGAGTTAACATAGCCAGGAAGACATAGCACCACACCAGGAGAGGGAAACTGAGCAGCTGACCCTAGCTCTGCCCGTTGGTGGCATCAGTTCCCTTCTCTGAGTGTCTTCACTTTACAGTCTGAAATGAAGGACCCCCAAGCATCTTGGTGTCGTAGACCCATGTAAGAATCTGCAGGAAGAAATGGCCCTATCACCCCACTTCCTTGTAGAATTCTGCCCAGTCGTTTCCCCTTGAGGTTCAGTGGATTTTTGGTAAGAATCTGAGTGGACTGCTAAGATATCTTGAGTCAGAATTACAGTTGCCTGAGTCTGCCATAGTCTCAGCAAGCTTTACCAGACACAATTCATGTATTTCTAACCAATACACCTTCTAGAAATCACACCTCTTAGATAGGCAATGTGTGCACACGGTGCGCAGCTGGAAAAGGCCTCACAGTGAAAGCCCGCCTCCCTCGCCACCTGCCTCCCCCTGCAGGAGTGCTTCCTGAGATACAGAAACATTTCAAGCACATCTGTGAATTTTATAGATAAAGAAGATCTTAAAGTTTTACTTAAGTAAAATATATAACTTCTTCAAAGAAGGATATGAAACGGCAGTAAAAGACAGGCATAAACGTAGCAGTTTACAACATAGGGTCAACTGTGAGCTCAGCTGTAGCTGAGAATTAATTTTAGCTCTGAGTTTCTGGCAACTAAATCCAAAAAAGGAAGCACAGCAGGTGACACAGCTGACATCGTCTCATGAAGGGGAATATAACCTTTTAACATATTTAAAAGGGAGCTCTCCCTGCCATCCTGAATGACTTGTATTTATTTCTTTCTGATTTTTACTTTGCTTTGCTTTTATTTTTCAGCAAAAACTAATATAATCACATTCTTAAAAAGTTTAAAGCTAGAGTTAAAAAAAAATTTCATACGCTCTTCATGTTAGTATAATCATTGTTAGCACTGAGGTATTTTTTCACCTTTGTTTCTTTCTATTTACTGACTTTCATTAGTTGTAATCACGATATCATTTATATCTTTTTCCATTGAACATTATATTATAAACCATATTTCATATTACTGTTTCGTTTCTAAAATACATAATTTTCAATAGCTCCATAATGTGCAATTAATTCTTTATGTAACTTTATAATGGCCAATAATCAGGAAGCTGTTTCTTTCCAACTTTTTGCTCTTTTTTTTTTGAGATGGAGTTTTGCTCTTGTTGCCCAGGCTGGAGTGCAATGGTGCGATCTCGGCTCACCGCACACTCCGCCTCCTGGGTTCCAGCAGTTCTCCTGCCTCAGCCTCCTGAGTAGCTGGGATTTCAGGAATATGCCACCACGCCTGGCTACTTTTGTATTTTTAGTAGAACAGGGTTTCTACCTGTTGGTCAGGCTGGTCTCAGACTCCCAACTTCAGGTGATCCGTGTGCCTTGGCCTCCCAAAGTGCTGGGATTACAGGCGTGAGCCACCACACCTAGCCAACTTTTGCTCATAAAAGGAATATTGAGGCCAGGTACGGTGACTCATGCCTGTAATCTCAGCACTTTGGGAGGACAAGGCGGCAGATCATGAGGTCAAGAGATTGAGACCATCCTGGCCAACATGGTGAAAACCCATCTGTGCTAAAAATACAAAAATTAGCTGGACATGGTAGCGCATGCCTGAAGTCCCAGCTACTTAGGAGGCTGAGGCAGGAGAAGTGCTTGAACCCAGGAGGCGGAGGTTGCAGTGAGCCAAGATCGTGCTATTGCACTCCAGCCTGGCAATAGAGAGAGACTCCGTCTCAAAAAACAAACAAACAAAAACCAAAGGAATATTGAACATCTTCTTAAATTTGTATATTCCTGACTTTGACTTCAGAATAGATTCTCAAAAAGCAAAATTACTGGGTCAAAGAGTGAGGAGATACAAGCCCTTTTTACACACTTCCAATTGAATTAATGCCACCAGCAGTAAAACCCTATTCTACTGAAAACACAAAATTAGCCAGGCGTGAAAATACAGTTTTTGCTGCACTTTTGCCTGAAATTAAACTTTTCAAAGAAATGTAGCAACTGAATGCTTATTTTGTGAGAGACTCAGGGCTTTATAAAAAATGTAAGAACTGCTCTGAATTTGGCTTTCTATGCTGACATAAATTGTCATTGTGAAAAAGAGAAACCTGCACACGTATCACACCAGGACCCGCACATAGAGGAGCCAGAAGACAGGACATTAAAATGCATCTCAGTGCTTGCTGCACTGTTCCCAGGGGCAGGGTGGTTAGCCGAAACTCACACCACGCCCATTACTGCTTTTTGAGAGAAAATAGGAAAAAAAAGTATCCAATTCTACATGGTTTAGTATGTTCACACTCAGACTTGTTACACAGGGCTTCATGTACCCGTGGTCAGTTTTAGTTCTTAAATGGGTGGTAGGTGTGTAGAGATTCATGATATTATTTTTCATATGCTCTTGCATGCCTTAACTCTGTCAAAAGAAAGATGTCAGTTTTCTAAAAGGTGTGGTCACGGAAAAGGCAGCTTTCATGGAGAAGGTTTACGGCAGGTCATGGCTGTCTGGCCCAAGCCCAATCTGCCCCAGTCTTGGCAGCAACTGAGGGAGCCATCCAGTCTGGATGGGCACCTTGAGGTGGCCTTACCCACCAGCTGTCAGCACAGTGCAGTCGGGACCTGGCCAGGTCTTAGAGAGAGTCAAAGCCATGAACTGACCTTTATGAAATGAGTGCATCACAAACTGTGAAGTGGTGAGAAGCTAGTTTGTCATAGCCGCCACTTCAGCAATTGTGTAGGTTTTCTTCAGTTTATTTGAATCGAACATTTGGGAGAGTGTAAGTTCTGTCTAGCTGTTGATAATTGGGATCACGAAGATTAAAACAAATTATGACAGACCTATGGTACTCATTTAGTTATCTAATTGTCCCTGTAAGCTTTCAAAAATGTTAGAAATGACCTTTGGTGTTTAAAAGCTTTCCCAAAATTGCTTCTTGTATCTTTGCTTCATCTGACATGCAACCCTATTTTTGATTCAGAATGTTTTAAGTTTTCAACAGGTTGTTCTGACATGATATGCCTTTAATTGGAATTTTAACAAGTTGACACTATTTTTAGTTAAGAATTGTGAATTGTTTAAATGAATATGCTTGTTTTGTTAAGATAACATATTTGTTAGGCCGGACACGGTGGCTCATGCCCATAATCCCACCACTTGGGGAGGCCAAGGCAGGCGGATCACGAGGTCAGGAGTTCGAGACCAGCCTGACCAACATGGCAAAACCCCTACTAAAAATACAAAAAATTAGCTGGGCATGGTGGCATTCGCCTATGATCCCAGCTACTCAAGTGGCTGAGGCAGGAGAATGACTTGAACCTGGGAGGCAGAGGTTGCAGTGAGCCGTAATAGTGCCACTACACTCAAGCCTGGACGACAGTGAGACTCCGTCTCAAAAAATACATATTATAATAATAATATATTCGTTATGGAGAAGAGAAGTATCCAGAATGTATGAACATTCTATATTGTTTAGCTAAATAGTTTTTAAGTTGTTCTCCAGTAAAAGAGGCAGGATTGTCTGTGAACTGGAGATGATCCATCCTCACTGGCTTTATACAATATTGTTTCAGTTAGAGTTGGTAAATTACAATAAACCAGTGTCATTACATTTTCAAATAGAGTTTGAAATGATTTAGGAAACACAAACTTACATTAGTAGTGTATTCTTTTAAAAGTGAAAGTTACCTGTAATCTCGACACTTTGGGATGCCCAGATGGGCGGATCACCTGAGATCAGGAGTTCGAGACCACCCTGGCCAACATGGTGAAACCCTGTCTCTACTAAAAACACAAAACATAGCTGGGCATGATGGCAGGCACCTGTAATCCTCAGCCTCTTGAGTAGCTGGGATTACAGGTGCATGCCACCATGGCCAGCTAATTTTTATATTTTTAGTAGAGACAGGATTTCACCATGTTGGCCAGGCTGGTCTCAAACTCCTGAACTGGTGGATCCGCCTGCCTTGGCCTCCCAAAGTGCTGGGATTACAGGCGTGAGTCACTGTGCCCAGCCCAACAAATATATTATTTCAATAAAATAAGCATATTCATTTAAACAATTCCCAATTCTTAACTAAAAATAGTGTCAACTTGTTAAAATTCCAATTAAATCCCAGCTCAGGAGGCTGAGGCAGGAGAATCGCTGGAACCCGAGAGGCAGAGTTGCAGTGAGCCAAGATTGAGCCACTGTACTCCAGCCTGGGTGACAGAGCAAGACCCTGAAAAAAAAAAAAAAAAAAAAAAAGGAAGAAAAGAAAGCTTCCCAGTTGGGCACAGTGGCTCATGCCTGTAATCCCAACACTTTGGGAGGCTGAGGCAAGTGGATCACTTGAGCCCAGGAGTTTGAAGCCAGCCTGGCAACATAATGAGACCCCCTATGTACAAAAAAATTTTTTTTAATTAGCTAGGCGTGGTGGTATGCACCTGGGGTCCCAGCTATTCAGGAGGCTGAGATGGGAGGATCGCTTGAGCTGGGAGGTTGAGGCTGCAGTGAGCCGTGTTTGCACCACTGCACTCCAGCCTGGGCGACAGAGCAAGACCCTGCCTCAAAAAAAATAAAAACTTTTCCTTAATGAATTGCTGGTTGTATAGCAGGAGTGCCTATTCGATTGTTGGAAAGTTTTGTGGGAAAAGAATGAAGCACCAGAAAGTTAAACATTCTTCCAGTCTCTTTCTACATTGCTAACTTTTTCTTCCAGATTCAGGGCTAGAAGACCGGGCAGGGAATGCACAGACCCTTGACACTTACTCCATCACCCAGTGTGAGCTCAAAACCAGAGGGGGAACTCTGAGAAAACCCTGGGGACCTGTTGCAGCCCTACTGGCAAAGCTTAGAGTTGGCAGCCTCGTGCTAACTGTCTGGCGTCACTGACTAACATCACACCGTATCAGTACAGAAGACGTTCAGCTCTTGACTCCCAAATATTTAACTGGAACGTCTGTTGCTATGAGACAGTGGCAAAATATTTTTCACAATTCACCAGCTTCCTACTTTCTTCAAGAGCACAGAACACTTCATGGCTAATCATAGTGTAAATACGGAGGAAGCTGGGTAAATGGTGTGAGCTGTCGAGGTAGTCAAGTTTAGCATCTCCATCTACTCACAGCTAGCTCAAGTCTGATTGGTTGGGGTTCTATGTTTGCCAAAAACCACCTACTATTTTCAGCTGTTGGTTTCTGATATTTTAATGAATTAGGTCCTCGGCTATTTTGACAGTTGCCCTGAGTCTTTCCTTTGTAAAATGTGACAGTTCTGGCCCCGAGTGTGGACCAGCCCCGAGCCTCTTCCTCCCAATGCCTGCATTGTAGTCCTGCCAGGTGCTGCCTGCTGGGCTGGGTGGAGAAGGGGTGGGGAGAAGTTGGTGCAGGCTTAGGAAGGACAGTGACCATTTTCTCATCTGCTAAGAGAAGGCAGTCAGCTAGGTTTCACTGTGCAACACAGCTGGGCAGGAAGAAAGAGAATCCTTGTTCATAAGAGAACAGTCACATTCTAGATGCTGTCTAGGGCTGTGAACAACACAAGGAGACGGCCATCTGAGAGGGCTGAAGTGGCCGGGCCACGGATGTGCTGCTGGCACACAGCAGGCATCTGCCTAGCTGGCCCCTCTGCAGAGCCACAGGGCCTGTCCTGCCAGTGGCATTGGGCCTTGGACTGCCAAATGGGGCAAAGACAACAGAAGAGAAAGGCTGAGCTGACTTCTCAGTGGGGCTGAAACAGATATCTGGGGTGGCTGGTACTGCAGACCAGTGCAAAGGCCCGCTGTAGTCAGTTTCGGCTGGCCAGTTCTGCTCACTGGAAACTTCAGTATTTCTTATTTAAATGTGTGGTTTTGTTTGTTTGTTTGAGATGGGGTGTCGCCCTGTCACCCAGGCTGGAGTGCAGTGGTATGATCATAGCCCACTGCAGCCTCAAATTCCTGGTCTCAAGCAATCCTCCCACTTCACCCTCCTGTGCTAGGATTACAGGTGTGAGCTACCATGGCTGGCCTTAAAGAAAAAAAACAAAACAAACAGAAAAAAAGAGTGTTTAATGTTTTCACATCAAAGTTAAAGCAAACTGCTTGTACACACTTTTTTCAAATAGTACACATAGATTGTGTATACAGCGCAGAAAGGGAAAGCCTTCATCCCTTCTACTGGTGGCCCCTGAGGTTTTATTCCGTAGGGAGATAACTGAGTATGTAGACAGTTGGGCTGTGTCCTGCTGGCGGTTTTTTTGGTTTTTTTTTTTTTTTTTT
>NW_016107557.1:2170627-2198344 GCF_001604975.1 Cebus imitator | reverse complement strand
TTTGAGACAGAGTTTCTCTTGTCCCCCAGGCTGGAGTGCAATGGCATGATCTTGGGCTCACTGCAAACTCCACCTTCTGGTTTCAAGTGATTCTCCTGCCTCAGCTTCCCAAGTAGCTGGGATTACAGGCACCCGCCACCACACCCGGCTCATTTTTATATTTTTAGCAGACATGGGATTTCACCATGTTGGCCAGGCTGGTCTCGAACTCCTGACCTTGTGATCCGCCCGCCTTGGCCTCCCAAAGTGCTGTGATTACAGGGGTGAGCCACCCAGCCTTCTGATTTTTAAATATATTCTATCAATACATTTAACAGAATGATATGAGTTCTTTAAGGTGATTATACTGTTCTCAGAAATTAAAGTTATATTATTTGCAACTATTTATGAAAAAATAGATGTTAACTTTAAAATGAATGAGAAGTATCTAGCATCTAGTTTTTTCAGATGTTCATTAGCCAGGTGTAGTGGTACGTTCCTGTAGTCCCTGCTACTCAAGAGGCTGAAGTGGGAGAATCACTTAAGCCTACGAGTTCAAGGCTGCAGTAAGCTAGGGTGGTGACAGTGTATGCTAGCCTGGGTGACAGAGTGAGTGAAAGCCATTGCATTGTGTGAAACTTGCAGTGCCCAGAAAAGCAAAAATGAAAATTATTTCCTCCCACTCCTCTTTAATTGCATCTGTTCATAGGTACACATAGACCTGTATAATTTTTACAGTTGGGAAAAAATGCTTTTGCTAGTGAAATATTCAATTTTAAAATGAGATAAAATGAAAAACAGGATTTTAAATTTAAGAGCCAATCTTTCAGATTCAATTTTTTTCTAGGTAAAGTAAGGTATACATAAGCTTGTCTGGCGAAAATGCACCATTATGCAGAAAACAGACTAGGTCTTTTATTTTATTTTATTTTATTTTTTGAGACAGGGTCTTGCTCTGTTGCCCAGGCTGGAGTGCAATGACATAATCTTGGCTCACTGCAACCTCTGCTTCCAGGGTTCAAGCGATTCTCCTGCCTCAGCCTCCCATGTAGCTGGGATTACAAGTGTGTGCCACCACGCCCAGCTAATTTTTGTATTTCTAGTAGAGACAGGGTTTTGCCATGTTGCTCAGGCTAGTCTCGAACTCCTGACCTTGTGATCTGCCTGCCTCAGCCTCCCAAAGTGCTGGGAATACAGGCGTGAGCCACCATGCCTAGCCACTAGATCTCTTTTTAGTTACTTGAAATCTGGATAGAATACAGAAATCTTTCAGGCATATTAAGCTCCTTTTCTCAACTGGCCTGGAAACAATTTGAGGGCAGGAATTAATCCTGTGCTTACTATTCAATTATAGGTACAGAATAAATAGTTCTGCAAACACTTTGCAACAGCAGTTCTGGATGATGAATGAGGGGCTCCACTAACATGAAAAAGTGTCAGTTTTGCAAAGAAAATACTTATACATAGTACAAAATTCAGAAAGCCCAAAAGAGAGAAGTCGGTTTTTTGTTTTTTGTTGTTTTTTTTTTTGAGATGGAGTCTCACTCTTATTGCTCAGGCTGGAGTTCAATGGCGCAATCTTGGCTCACTGCAATCTCTGCCTCCCAGGTTCAAGCAATTCTCCTACCTTAGCCTCCCAAGTAGCTGGGACTACAGGCACCTGCCACCACGCCCAGCTAATTTTTGTATTTTCAGTAGAGACAGGGTTTTGCCATGTTGCGCAGGCTGGTCTCTTAACTCCTGACCTCAGGTGATCTACTGCCTCCGCCTTCCCAAGTGCTGTAATTACAGGCATGAGCCATCGTACCTGGCCCGTTAAGTTTTGTAATGTATATCTTTTGTTCCCTTTGAATTCTACCATGTGCGAGAATTACCTACTTAACGTGGAACAACCAGGCCAAAATGCATATACATCTTTAAATTGATTAGTAGCTACTTTGACTTGCCTAAAAACGTGCCAGTGTATCTGCTCAGCAGCGCCTTGGTGGGTGCCTGTTTCCCCGGCCCCTCCCTTTGGCTAACCGTACATCATGGAATCTTCAGGCTCTCCTTGTCGGTGACCATTTAACAAGCATGGTGATGGTACAGCCCCTTCCTGTTTAAACAGCAGGGGACTCTCTTGTTCTGTTGCAGGCCAGACGGGCGCAGGGAACAACTGGGCGAAGGGGCACTACACGGAGGGCGCGGAGCTGGTGGACGCGGTGCTGGATGTGGTGCGGAAGGAGTGCGAGCACTGCGACTGCCTGCAGGGCTTCCAGCTTACGCACTCGCTGGGCGGCGGCACGGGCTCGGGCATGGGCACGCTGCTTATCAGCAAGATTCGCGAGGAGTTCCCGGACCGCATCATGAACACCTTCAGCGTCATGCCCTCGCCCAAGGTGTCGGACACGGTGGTGGAGCCCTACAATGCCACGCTGTCGGTGCACCAGCTGGTGGAGAATACCGATGAGACCTACTGCATCGACAACGAGGCGCTCTACGACATCTGCTTCCGCACCCTCAAGCTGACCACGCCCACCTACGGGGACCTCAACCACCTAGTGTCAGCCACCATGAGCGGGGTCACCACCTCGCTGCGCTTCCCGGGCCAGCTCAACGCCGACCTGCGCAAGCTAGCGGTGAACATGGTGCCCTTCCCACGCCTGCACTTCTTCATGCCCGGCTTCGCGCCGCTCACTAGCCGCGGCAGCCAGCAGTACCGGGCCCTGACCGTGCCCGAGCTCACCCAGCAGATGTTCGACGCCAGGAACATGATGGCCGCCTGCGACCCCCGCCATGGCCGCTACTTGACCGTGGCCACCGTGTTCCGCGGCCCCATGTCCATGAAGGAGGTGGACGAGCAGATGCTGGCCATCCAGAGTAAGAACAGCAGCTACTTCGTGGAGTGGATCCCCAACAACGTGAAGGTAGCCGTGTGCGACATCCCACCCCGCGGCCTGAAGATGGCCTCAACGTTCATCGGCAACAGTACGGCCATCCAGGAGCTGTTCAAGCGCATCTCCGAGCAGTTCTCAGCCATGTTCAGGCGCAAGGCCTTCCTGCACTGGTTCACGGGTGAGGGCATGGACGAGATGGAGTTCACCGAGGCGGAGAGCAACATGAACGACCTGGTGTCTGAGTACCAGCAGTACCAGGATGCCACCATCAATGATGGGGAGGAAGCTTTTGAGGATGAAGAAGAGGAGATGGATGGATAGGTAGAATAGAGGAGCCGCCCCAGCTCAGATCCTACAATAGGCAAGTTCCTTCTTGAACCCTGGTGCCTTCTACCCCATGGCCCTGAATGGTGCACTAGCCTAGGTGTGTTGGTGTTGGTCCCTCACAAATGCAGCCAAGTCACATAATCAGTCATCTGGAACAAAGACAATACTTTAAAACAGCAGAGAATTGTGCGTTCTACCCAGTCAGAAGATAATACTATGGAGACTTTCTACTAGAGGACTTGAAAGAGAACTGAGGGGCCACAAAATAAACTTCACCTTTCATTAAGTGTTCAAGCATGTCTGAGAATTAGCAGGGGAGTTAGAAACAGTCATTTTCATCCTTTGTGATGAAGGCTGAAGCTGTGCCGTGTTGCCTTATTTGAATATGCAGTATGGGACTTTGAAATAATTGATTCATAATAAAATACTAAATGTGTGTCTTCATCTCTCTAGCCATGTGCATACATAAGTTACTTTGTATGATTACAATGGCTGCTCTGGTCACTGGTCTCCCTGGGGTGAACTCCTCCCCTCCTCCAGTTTACTAAAACAACAGAGCAAACAGATCTTTAAATGGAGGTGTTAAGGGGGCAGCCAAAACTGTGCACAGCTGAAAAGCAATGCAGCACAAACAAAAGCCCCTCTTCCCATCCACAGCCACCTTTTAGACTCCCATAGAATCTTGCATTTTCCCAAGTCAGATCCTGGGCTAGGGTTCCCTAACCTAGCCAAGGAGCCACAGGAAAGGCCTTTGGGTCTCCAGACAAAGCCAGGGGTGCTGGGCAGGAGCTGGGGCACCAGCAGCCAGCCCTGTGTAGAGGGATGGACCATTTTCTGCTGTAACCCATCACACTTGATGGCCATGTCTTTGGAGTTTCCAAAGACAAACGACGGGCACAGGCAGTAGCTTCGTTACTGCCTAGTACAGACCCCACTGTTCACAGCATTTCTGCTTTACTTCTTCCTGCGCTCCTGAAGCTGTGAACACGGGACTTACTCCAGCCACAAGAATGAGCATAGCGTGTCATCAGCAGTTGGAAGCATCATGTGCCAGTCATGTGCCCTACTGCTCTGCCTCCCATGTAGGCAGGCCCCCAGTCCCTCCTGTCCACCTATCTGGGTCCCTGGGTGACCATCCTGGGCAGAACCCGCTGTGGCCTGTGTTGGACAGGCAATGAGAGACAGACAAAGCTTTGTCATTTGGGGACACTGAGGGTCAGGGTTCCCACAGCACAACCACAATGCCCTCAGTCTGTGATCCCAGGCCTTACGTTCACTAGCTGTATTTATTTTGTGTTAAGCCCCAGCCTTGGGCAGATGGAAAGTTCATCACTAAACACAGCAGCATGGCTTGAGGTGATCACAGATCTTTTTGCATAAATCTGAACTGAGACCACAGTAAAAATAAATCTTACCAGCTCACCACCCACATCTGTCCCAGAAACATGCTGCGTGTGGCCGTGGAGAGGAAAAGATCTATGCGTGAGCGGGCCCCACGTGGCAGTGGCACAGGTAGCCACTGTTCTTCCTAGCACAGAGGGCCACTTGCACAGGCTGAGCAGCAGCTCTAGGCCACACTGGCGGCCATCGAGTGCCTGGAGCTTAAGGTGGCTCACTTCACCAGAAACACAGGTGATGTAGGTACTGTCTGACTTTTGTCACTTTTTTTTTTTGAGACGGAGTCTGTGTCACCCAGGCTCACTGCAACCTCCACCTCCTGGGTTCAAGCAATTCTGCCTCAGCCTCCCGAGTAGCTGGAATTACAGGCGCCCACCACCATCCCTGGCTAATTTTTGTATTTTTAGTAAAGACAGGCTTTCACCATGTTGGCCAGGCTGGTCTCGAACTTCTGACCTCAGGTGATCCACCCACCTTGGCCTCCCCAAGTGTTGGGATTACAAGCGTGAGCCACCGCACCTGGCCTCTTACTGTCTTTGTCACTCTTACTGTATCAAGCCTGACTCACAGTAGGCCACATTCTGATCCCCCGGGAGGCCTCACAGCCAAGGCCTGTGAGAGGGCAGCCCACGCTTGCTCCATGCCTTGCAGTGGTGGGGTAAGGGGTAAGAGCGTCTCCTAATCGTCTACCGCCTGTGTGGTAAAAAGCACAACCAACATCCTCATGACTGTGTGAGCCTCAGCCTGGAAACAATGCTTCCATTCGGCACCTCTCGAAAATGCCCTATGAGGAAAGAAGCTGGCCAGTGTAACATGCCGGCAGGCCACCGAGACTGGCAGGTGCAGAGGTCAAGCTGGGGGTGGTCATTCTCCTGGCATGCTGAGCCTGTGGAGTCCAAACAGCTGCTTCCATGGCCTGCCAGAGGACAGGTGGGTACCTAAGGCTGCTGGGAAGTGGCCACAGATGGAGCATGTGTGGCCTGGGGCCATGGCAGCGATGCCACTGGATTGTGTTAATTCTAAGTCGCTGTTCCCACATCAACACCACACAAAGCAAGCTGGAGTAATGTTAAGATACTACTAAAAATGTAAATAGTTAAAAATGCCAGTGTCTCCTCCATGTACAAATAACATCTGATTGAAGACTTAGCAGATCTTCCTCATGCCGTCTTTTTCTAGGAATTTTGATATAGGTTTGCAACACTGCAGACTCACTTTTCTGGAAGCACATACACCAATAACTCCCTTCTAGCAGAGAATAGGAGCAGCTTACCATTCAGACCACTCTTGAGATGTCCTCAGAGATCCAGGGCCCAGGGGATTCCAGCTCAGTTCCATTGTCCCTTCTCTCAAATCCAGGTGACAGCTCAGGTCAGCCTGTCAGGCTACAATTATATGTTAACTTCTAGACCCAGGAGGTGTGGTCAACATCTGGACATGACTGACCTCTTGAGGACCTGCACTGGGGTGGTTATCATGGATTCAGGCTCAGGACTCATGTACTTTATATTCACAGCTCAGTGCATCTTTACAGGACATACAACTCTAGAAGGTTCCAGTCTCCTGTGGGAGCTGACAGAACCAGAAAGATTGAGATTATGAAGGATTCCCCTCTAAAAAGCAAGAACATTTAATTTCTTGTCATTATGTTTTCTAAAAGTATCCAGAGCATAAATAGGGACCCATTGTGTGTTCAGGAAAAAACGTACAGTGTTGACATTTTATTTTTGATGTAAAGAAGCCATATTTACATAATACATTCATATTTTTAAATATGTTACAGCTCTCTGTAGAAAACCATCCCATTAAGACAGCAACAAGTGATCTGGATTCAATCTTTAAAATAACAAATCAAATTAAAATGTTCTTATCAGGACTCCAGTTTAATTTCACAGCCCAAGTGCACAGGGGAACTGAGGAGAAACAGGAATGAACGGTGGGCGACAAAGAGAAAGCATCCCTTCCCACACACCAAGAGCCCAATGCAACGATCCCTGCCACAGGGTCCAGCCTGACTGCTCTGGGCTCAATCTTTCCAGCCCATCTGAGAGCCCAACGAGGCTGTGGGACAGTATGCATCTCCCTCAAGGCCTCTGGAAAGTCACCTGCCACCCACTGTGACCTCCAAGGCTGAAAGGATTAAGGACTCCTCCCCATCATTTCAGCTGGGCCAGTGGCTGGCTAAAATCAGCGCAGTATTCCCGTTCTTCTGAAAGCCAGAGCTGAAATAACGCACCAGCTGAAACCACAGCGGACAGACTGAGATGGCCTCCATCTGGGCGTCTAGTTGGCAACTTTCTCACCCGGGGGCTCCTCTTTCTCCTTTTCCCGCTCCTTGTTCCAGTCCTTAAGGCCTTCTGGAAGCGAGGTGTCCTCATCCAAGCTGCCAGTGCCTTCCACAAATTCTTCATAGGTAGATTTTTCTGCAAATGGTCTGGGGCCCAAAAGTTCAACCATATCATTCTTATCTAATACTTCTTTTTCTAACAACAGAAGAGCAACCTGAAAAATGAACAATTTCCATTAAATAGTTACTCAGCAAAATCTATTCAGAAATATTAATTTTTTATTTACAGGTGACCCCATTCCAAAAAAGGATTTAAGACCAATGAAAGAGATCTCTCATACATAAGGCTGCATAGTTTTAGAGTAAGATGTGCAAAATATCAAAGCAACCAATGTCCATCTGTAAAGGACATACTTCCATAATAGACACATTTCCATACATCTGCACAATGAACGTTGACCATCTGTAATAAAGGAGGAAGCTGTATGTTCTATATACATCTCAGAGATACACCACATCAATTAAAAAACAAGATGTTCAGCGTGCACAGCATCTTATGTTTGCTTTTCTGAGGTGGCAGGAATGTATTTTTTTTATGTGCGTTAAGCAGAATGGGCAGGAGCCATTAGCCTAGGGCTTTTTCTGCGCCCATAACCCATCCATACAAAAGTAAACTGGAGCTTAACCTAGAGGTATTCCTTGTAACTAATTTCAAATTAAGCTTCCACCAATCCTAAACAGCCAACCAGCCAACTGGTGGCAGAACTTGGGACTATGCACTGGACCACACAAACAAGGCAAATGCCCAGCAGCAGCTAATCAAGTAGTCATGCACTGATAACAACCTTTCAGTCAATGACCGGCCACATGCAGACAACGGTGGTCCCATAAGATAATAATGCCTTATTTTTACTGTACCTTTTCTATGTTTAGATGTGTTTAGATAGCCTGAAGCATTCAGTAGAGTCACATGCAAGTAGGTTTGCAGCCTTGGAGCAATGGGCCATATCACACAGCCTAGGTGTAGTGTACTCTGATGCCTGCATGATGACAAACTCAACCAACAGCCAACTCCTCAGACCGTATCCACATCGTTGAGCAACAGGTGACTGCAGTTTCTTTATTTTGCTTCTGTGCTCAGCCTACGAAAGCTTGCTGCTCATGCTGTCGGAGCAGAGCTCTGAACTTCTGATTCTGAGGGCTGCCCAATTCCTAAACTGTTCTTTATGCAAATAAACTTATTTGTTAAATTTATTTTGTCTAAAGTTTCTTTTAAACAGTACATAAAAAATATCTGGCCAGGCGTGGTGGCTCATGCCTGTAATCCCAGCACTTTGGGGTGGCGAATCACCTGAGGCCAGAAGTTCAAGGCCAGCTTGGCCAACATGATGAAACCACGTCTCCATTAAAAATACAAAAATTAGCTGGGTGTGGTAGCACTTGCCTGTAATCCCAGCTACTCGAGCAGCTGAGGCAGAACTGCTTGAACCCGAGAGGCGGAGGTTGCAGTGAGCCAAGATCAAGGCACTGCACTCCAGCCTGGGTGACAGAGGGAGGCTGTCCCCCCGCCCCCTCCGCCCACACCCACACACACACACACACACACAAAGGTCAGAGATACACAATGAAGGCAAGAAGGTTAAAATAGTTTACATTTAAGTTCATTTGTTACGGCTGGACAATAAATTTGACACTACGTGTTTTAAGCTACAGAAAAAGGGACCCCTGCCGGATTAAACACATGGAGGTGTGATGGTATCATAAGAGGAGGGAACAGTGTTAATGTTAGATCATCTGCCTAATGTGAGGAAAATTAAGCAGTTTAAATTATAAGCTGAACTCATAAAATGGACTTATTTCTTTTTTTTTTTTGAGAAGGAGTCTCGCTCTGTCGCCCAGGCTGGGTGGAGTGCAGTGGTACGATCTTGGCTCATTGCAACCTCCACCTCTTGGGTTCAAGCAATTCTCCTGCCTCAGCCTTCCAAGTAGCTGAGATTACAGGTGTCCACCACCGCATCTGTCTAATTCTTTGTATTTTTAGTAGAGATGGGGTTTCACCATGTTGGCCAGGCTGTTCTCAAACTCCTGACCTCAGATGATCCCCCTGCCACAGCCTCACAAAGTGCTGGATTACAGGTGTGAGCCATGTACCTGGCCAGACTTATTTCTTGAGATTACTCCTTATTTGAAACTTAATCTATCTGTAGTTTGCAATAAATATTATGTTTTTAAAGATATAAAATTATGAAACAATTGTCTTTTATTATAAAATGCCTCAGATAGGTACAAAAGTAGAAAGAATGGATAATCTCCATGTAACCACTATCAACAATGATCAACTTAGAAACATTCTTGTTTCAACTCTCTAGATTATTTTTAAGAACATACCAGACGTCTTATCATCTTATCCATATATATTTTTTTGTCTATATCTCTAAAAGATTAGGATTTTTAGAAAACCATACTACTATAATGCTCTGATTTTTAAAATATATTGTCTGCATACATGTGAGGGAAAAAAAGCCTAAATTTAGGATTCCTCCTTAGACCATCTTTATTTCTCAATTTGTGCACGCGCACACACACACGCACCCACTCCATAGTTGTGGGAGATCACTTAAATTTCAATAATCTATTTTATTTAATCCAATATATCAAAAATGTGTGTGTGTGTGTGTATATATATATATATATATATATATATATATATATTCCTGAAACAGGGTCTCATCACCCAGGCTGGAATGCAGTGGTGTGATCACAGCTCACTGCAGCCTCAACTTCCTGGGCTCAGGTGACCCTCCCATATTAGCCTCCAAGTAGCTGAGACTACAGGTGCCACACCACCACACCTGGCCAATTTTTAATATTTTTAGTATAAATGGGGTTTCACCATGTTGTTCAGGCAGTCCTGAATTCCTGGACTCAAGTGATCTGCTCACTTCAGCCTCCTGAAGTGCTGGGATTATAGACATGCGCCACAGGGCCTGGCCAAAATATTATCATTTCAACACGTGATGAGTGAAACATGATTGAGGTGTTTTACATTCTTTTCTTCATGCTGAATCTTCGTAACCAGCATGCACTTGACATACAGCAGGTCTCGATTCACAGTGGCCACCAAGTGCTGAGCAGCTCTCTGCAGCTACCTCGCAGGGCCACACAGGCTCAGGGAGAGGGGAACAGCCAGGGCTCTGCAGACAGGGCACCTGGGTCAGACCCTGGCTCTGCCACTTACCCAACTGTATGACCCTAAGCAAAGCTACCTGATCTCTCTCTGTAACAACTTCTTCACCAGACACTGATGTAAGAGGTCACTAAAGTTAGCCACACCTCAGGAGGTCACAGGGTTTTCAAAAAGGAAACCTCAGGCAGTGGCTGGTACACAGGTGTTGGGTGAATGCTGGCTGGTTACCCTTATTATCCTAGGCACTGTGTCCAATCCTCATTCCTCAGGTGCACACTCCATGCCCTCACAGAATCTGGAAGGCAGTGGTTTCAGGACCACAGATCCCAGCCCCTCTCCTCTCCATAGCCTCCCTATCTTCTGGCTGGCTCTGCAGTATTCTGCACATGGCTCATTTTCTCTGATGGACCAGAAAGTACTTCAAAACTGTCTAGTGTTTCAAGAGCCTCACGGTGATGACCCAATTCTCCTTTCAATACACACACTTGGTTGTGCAGAGTGCAGACACTGGGACTAGGGACGGGTGGGATAACTGGGAAGACACTCGCATCACTGCAGACCTCCTCAGTGCCTCACAGAGGGCTCATCTGGACTGGGTTCTTCTGCCTTCCTGTCTTTCACAGCTCAACACCCAGCTATCTGACAGCCCTGACCCCCGTTCATATTCTGACTGCAAATGTGCCTTGCTCAAATCTTCTTGCTTGTTGAGACCAAACCCTTTATCACTCCCTTTCCTCCCCCTGCCCAGGGATGCCTTGGAATAATTCTCGGGCTTTCTTCTCTTTTGTTCTCTAGGAAGTCCTGGTTTTCCAGCTCTGCCTTTGCCTTTTTATTTCCATGGCCACCATTTCCTGTTCCAATCCAGCTAGCATGCTGCTACCACACTCTCCTGAAATTACCTTTTCATCATTTCTGCTCAAGATTCCTTAAGGACTCCTTTAAGAACTACTATAAAATAAGGAGGCCGGGTTAGATCATTTTAAAGATACTTCCACTTCCAAAGCCACGTGCCTCAACTTTCTACCTAGCTCTGGAGGGCCTGGGGCTTGTAAAAGCAAAGTAAAACTTGGGGACCCTAAAGTCATTATGCCAAGAGGAAAAATTAAGTTTGGAAATTGAGTTGCACAAAACCCGCCTTCCTTTTGTTCCTAAAGAGATGGTTGCAAAGACAGAAACCATTTAACTTCCCAGGTGGCCTCCCTCATTCATTGCTCACAAGGAAATTCCTCGTGGGCTCTAAAACCTTTACCCTGAAACAGAGTTCTGCTGGATCTCACCCTGACAATGTGAACAGCTCATGTTACAGCAACAGAAAAAGACAATGCCAGAAACCATCCCACTGCCGACCTGAGACAAATGCGTATCTGACTTCTTCCTCCACTCTATGTTTATCACATATAAAATGCAGACTTACTGAACAAGAGACACATGCATAACTGATGTCTCTCTAGCCCTCCTTTCACATGTCACATATGGATTCAGTGAGTGAAAATCAAAGCCTCACAAGAATGTGACCACTCACCTCACCACCTATCCTCCCGTTTTCCCTTCCTCCTTCCCTTCCAGCCGCCCTTTTCCCTTTAAATATTCAAGCCCTCAAACCTCTCTCTGGAAAAAGCAGAGGCCACAGATCCCACTGTAACTGGTGTTGCTTTTTCCCTGCGTACATCCTCAATCTTAACAAAACAAACCTCTAAGCTCACAGATCTGTCTATGACACTCTTGGGTCTGCAGGATCCACCACCGGCAACTGCAGCAGGCTCAGGGGTGCCCCCGGCTCCATGCCACACACTCCTCCCTCCCCTTCCTTCTGTGACATGTTCATCTTTCTGGGTACCTCGGCCCTGTCTCCTGCAAAGCCTTCCTGGACCACTCTGCCCACGCTGGCCTTTTCTCCCACAGAGCCCTGCTGCATGCTTTCCAGTGTTTTGGGGATGCTGGCTTGCACTCTTTTCACTGCACATTTTCGTGAACTGACAGCATGGATTTTTCTGAATCACGTAACATAGGGGGAACTTACAGTTGGCTTCTTTGAAGACTTGCTGATTAAATAGCATAATCATAGTGAAACTGACTTTGCAAAATTATAACAGCAAGAGCAATTTGGCATGGCTGACTCCATCTTGCTTCTATCCTCACAAGCTATCCTCACTAGTTCCTGGGTGTGGGACAAGCTAATTTCGGGAAGAATTTATAGTTTAAATGATAACAGCGCTTCCCCAAAACTAAATTGCCCCTGTAAAACTAATGAAAGGCTACCAAGTGAGGAGGATGAGAGAAGCCTGAATTCTACTAAGATGTAGGCATGGTTAAATAATTACCAGCCATTATTCTGGAGGTCAAATTTGCAACTTCCCCAATTATTCACGCAGATAACATCTCTACTATAGAACTTAGGTTCGACATTTTGAAACAGCTTTTCAGTTTTTTGCATTTCTGACAACCAGTGGCTCCACCTGGACTCAACAACTGGTCCTGTGGCCTTACCCAGAAACTGACTCAGCACAGGAGGACAGCTTCCATGCCTTAGGATTTCACCTGCACCCCAACCAACCAGCATTCCCCACCCACCAAACTATCCTTGAAAAACCCTCCTCTCAGAGGAGACTGATTTGAGTAATAATAAAACTCCAGCCTGCCATTCAGCCAGCTGAATTCTGGCTGAATTAAGCTCTTTCTCTACTGCAATTCCTGTTTTAAGAAACTGGCTCTACCTGGGCAGCAGGCAAAATGAATCATTAGGCAGTTACGTGAGAATATGCTTTTGTGTCAATCCCTTATAAAAGGCTTTTTCATTGTGTTTTTCTCATAGAATATTTATTCAAAGAGATTTTGAAATTCTAATTTTATTCACATGGACTCTGGAAAATGAAGAGGTTACCAAATGCAAGAAATCCACTGAGTTCAGAAAGGGTCCCTTCCTTTTGTAGGTGCTATCAAATGAGGTACAACAATGACAAACACAAAGTATGCTTTCTCGTGGAAGTTCACGAGCAAGCCACAGGTAACTTTCACGCACCAATTTCCTACTTATCAGTTTGGCTGCTTCTTTTACTTGCCCTTGTCATCTTTCACGACCTATTAATTTCAGAGGTGAAAAACAATGGTAAATTCCAATCAGGCAATCGTGCTTCTCATTAGCAGTACTATGAACTATCTGGTAAGGGAGAGTCCTGATTTAATTGTTTATTTTGTAGTTGTTGACATACTTCATTAATCATTCAGTCACATTCCTAAGAGCCACAGGAGCCAGGACAGTGTCCACTTCTGCTCACCACCACATTGCAAGTCCCCGTGAAGACAGAGCAGACAATAAAACATCAGAATGAATGAACTCATAGGTGAGCCAGAGAGAGAATTCTGCAGTCTACATACCAATCAAAATGGTCCAACTATTACTTCAATTTTTTTTTTTTTTTTTTTGCAAAACTGTAGAGAATTATTCCCACAACTGGCACCTACCTTCTCCACATCGGCTTTCTTTTCTGTGAGAAGAGCTACTGTTCTTTTATAAGCATCATTAATAAGTATTCGTACTTCGTCATCTATCAATCTTGCAGTGGCTTCACTGTAAGGTTTCTCCAATACCATGTCCCCCTGACGTGGGAGGTCAAAGGAGATTTGCCCAACCTTTTCACTCATGCCAAACTGAACAATCTGAAAAATATATGATTAGTGGTGGTTACATATGATTGCTCTTTAACCAGACAAAATCTACATGGCAGCCTGGAGCCAGCTAAAGTGCACAAGGGTGCTCCGTGTAACCAGCAGCAGCAGCAGCAGCCGCCGCAACACAGTGCTTTAAACTCTCAACTAGAAACACAGAGCCAGAAGCCCAGGCATAACTCCTACAACAAAGTAAGAACGCAAATCCCAACAACTGTATGATATTACTATCTAGTTTCTTTCTTTGTTTTTTTTTTTTTTTTAGACAGTCTTGCTCTGTCACCCAGGCTGCAGTGCAGTGGCACAATCTTGGCTCACTGCAACCTCCACGTCCCGGGTTCAAGCAATTCTCGTGCCTCCCAAGTAGCTGGGATTACAGGCACCCACCATCACACCTGGCTAATATTTGTATTTTTAGTAGAGACAGGTTTTCATCATGTTGGCCAGGCTGGTCTTGAACTCCTGGCCTCAGGTGATCTGCCCGCCTCAGCCTCCCAAAGTGCTGGGATTACAGGTGTGACCGACCCCTCCTAGCTACAACCTGGTTTCTTTTTTTGTTTTGAGACAGGGTCTCATTCTGTTGCCCAGGCTGGAGTGCAGTGTGTGACCATAGATCACAGAAGCATTGACCACCTGGGTTCAAATTATCCTTCCACCTCAGCTTCCCAAAGTGCTGGGATTACAAGTGTGAGCCACCATGCAAGGCCTGATATTACTACCTGTACAAGGGCAAGTAGAGAAGAAGCAAGAAGCACCTGATAGACCTGAAGAAACAAGAACCCCCCCGGCTGCCAACAGGTTCTTCCCAGAAAGAGTGGCGTGCCACTCACACTGAGGAACACATGAGACTGGAAGGGAACCTGCACTTCCTTGTTCACTGAGTCCATGGGACCCATAGGACAGTCTGAAGAGGCTGATCTAGTCTGGACCCATTAGCCCCTAAAACTAACTAGCACCACATAGGAGGAAGCTTCTGCAAGTAAGATCCAAACTGACTGGAAAA
The DNA here is from genome assembly GCF_001604975.1 of Cebus imitator. Lineage (NCBI taxonomy): Eukaryota > Metazoa > Chordata > Mammalia > Primates > Cebidae > Cebus > Cebus imitator. Next base: position 2,183,621 of record NW_016107557.1, on the reverse strand, counting down.
AAAAGAAAAGGCCTAGATATGGGTGGAGATCAAAACCAGCCAGGGTTGCTTGGAAGGCAGGAAACCACATTCTCACCACTTCATAAACACAGCCAGAAAAGCTCCTAGACCTCCTCCCACCTAAGAGAGCAGTGAAACAAATTTCATGTAAAAATAAGCAATAGAAAAATCCTTTAGAAAGTCATTATAAGAAAAAAATAAGCTAAATAGTATCTCCAGAGATAAGAAAAGTGGGATAACAAGATGTGTCAAATATTACAGAGGAAATCCATATCTTATTAAGTTCAAAACAGGCTAAAAGATCTTTCATATCATATGATATATGACATGATATGTGATATGATATGATATGATATGAAAGATCTACTTTAATCAGAACTAGAAAAGCTTCAATGAAGTGCTGGGAAAAAATACATATCAAACCCAATATACCCGGCCTGAAATAAACTTTAAATACTGTAATTTTACAAAGGTTTCTCAGCCCAGCACACTGGCTCACGCCTGTATTCCCTACACTTTGGGAGGTGGAGGTGGATGGATCACCTGAAGTCAGGAGTTTGAGACCAGCCTGGCCAACATAGAGAAATCTGTCTCTACTAAAAATAGAAAAACTAGCCAGGTGTCGGGTGTGGTGGTGCATGCCTGTAATCCCAGCTACTCGGGAGGCTGAGGCACAAGAATTGCTTGAACCCGGGAGGCGGAGGTTGTAGTAAGCCAAGATTGAGCCACTGCGCTCCAGATTGGGCAACAAAGAGAGACTGTTTCAAAAAAAAAAAAAAAAAATGTCTCTCAAGTTTTAATTGCTTTAAAATGAACTTATTTTAAGAGATAAACCTTGCCTAAAAAGTCTAAAACAGTCAAGCAACAACAGTATTGTTTCAGAGCCATTCATGGAATATCAATTTCTCATGCAAATATGAAAAATGAGGAGAAAACGCACTCTCATATACTCACTTGGGCATATGCACTCTGAGTTACTTTTCTCAAGTCATCTTGAGCACCAGTTGTAATTCTTCCAAAGAAGATTTCTTCTGAGACTCGACCACCTAAAGTCATACACATCCTATCCAAGAGCTGCTCTTTGGTATAGAGGTATTGTTCTTTTGGTAAATACTGAGCATAACCTAGTCCTTTGCCACGTGGGATGATGGATACCTGGTAGGTAGAAAACACAAAGTGTTGAAGATCCTACTACAGATGGAGACTTGATCAAAACATCTGTGTATAAACAGAAAAACTCGACTAAAAAAATAAGCACAACAGCCACACAGTCCATCGGCCTTGGTGGGATGCGATCTAGTAGTCCTGACTGCTCAGAAGTATTTTCTCTCAGGATAATTTCACGTTAGAGTTCTATATGGCTTTTTTTTTTTTTAATTTTTAGTAGAAACAGGGTCTCACTTTGCTGCCTGGGATGGTCTTAAAACTCCTGGCTTCAAGCAATTCCCTCACCTTGGCCTCCCAAAGTGCTAGGATTACAGGCATGTGCCACCACGCCCAGCCAATTTTTTGTTGTAAAACTCAATTGAAAGTATTCCATCTTGACATTCCGACAGTTCTGAGGCTGTGCAGGATTCATTCAACTCGGCTGTCAGACGTGGCCACACCCTCCTTCAGAGGAAGAAGGGCACAGCAGGCCTTCGCTTTCCAGTCCTCTTTTGCAATTAAGTAAATTCCTTTGATTTTTAAAAAAAATTCACTTTGAGAGACGACATATACGGTAAAATGCACCCATCTGAAGTGTAGAATTCAATGAGTTTTGACAAACATAACCTTAAGCCACAATTAAGATAAAGAATATTCTTTAGAATATTTTTTATATTGGTAGTCTTTCCCTCCACACCCAACCCCAGGCAACCACAGACATGCTTTCTGTCCCTACGGATTAATTTAGTTTCTAGAATTACATATAAGTGAAATCGTATGGCACATACTTCACTGTTTGGTCTCTTTCTCAGTTTTTGAGATCCATCAATACTGCTGTGTATATTAATAGTCATTCATTTTTACTGCTGTGTAGCATTCCACTGCTGCAAATATACCAAAAACCCATTTCATTCTTGATGGACATCAGAGTAATTTTCAGATTATTGATATTATAAATAAAGTAGTAACAGTCTTTGAGTAGATACAGATTTTCATTTTTCTTGGGGAAATAAGAGTCGAATTGTTTGTCACATGGAAGTGTTTGTCTACCTTTTTAAGAAATTGCCAAACTGTTTTCCAAAACAATTATATCATTTTATATTCCTTTTCTTTTTTTTTTTTTTTTTTGGCAGAGTCTTATTCTGTCCCCCAGGCTGGAGTGGAGTGACACGATCTCTGCTCACTGCAGCCTCTAGGCCTCTTGGGTTCAAGTGATCCTCCCAGGATCCAGCGATTCTCCTGCTAGGACTACAGGCATGTACCACTATGTCTGGCTAATTTTTGTATTTGTAGTAGAGACGGGTTTCGCCATTTTTGCCAGGCTGGTCTCAAACTCCTGAACTCAGGTGATCCGCCTGCCTCGGCCTCCCAGGCTGGGATTCCCGACGTGAGCCACCACACTAACTCCATTTTACATTCCTATCAGCAAAGTGTGAGCATTTCAACTGCTCCGTATCCTTATTAACAACTAAGACAGTCTCTTTTTCATTTTAAACATTCCAACAAGTATGTTCAGGTAGCTCATTATGGGTGAATCTGCATGCCTCTGATGACTAATGAATACTCCGTGTGAGCTAAATGCCCTCTCATATATCTCCTGTGAAATGCATGTTTACATCTCTCACCCATTGTTTTACTGGGTTGCTTGTTTTCTTACCATTGCGTTCTAAGAGTTCTTTATATGTTCTAGATACAAGTCCTTTGTCCTATATATGTACTGCAAGTATTTTCAGACGGTGTAGCTTGCCTTTTTATTTTCTTAACTGTCTTTCATTCAAAGAGAGTCTTACATGTTGATGAGATCCCATTTATCAACTTTTTCTTTTATGGTTCATGCTTTTTGTGTCCCAAGAAATTTTTGCAAACTCAAGGCCACAAAGATGTTTACCTGTGTTTCCACCTAGAAGTTTTATAGTTTTAGTTTTTATGATCTATTTCAAATTAATTTTTTGCATATGATACAAAGGTTAATGTTCACCTTTTTTCCTGTGAATTCTCTGTTGCCAGAACCACCCGTAGACAAGGCAATTCCTCCCCCTTGAATTATCCTGGTACCTCTGTTGAAAATCAATTAACCAAAAGTGTGTGAGTTGCTTTCCAGGCTCCATTCCACCCCACTGGCCTGCGTGCCAGTCCTCTTACCAGCACCACACTCTCGTCACTGTAGCTGCACAGTTTTAACACTGGGTTGAGTGACTTCAACTGTTTTGGCTACTCTTACTCATCTGTATTTCCATATCGATTTTAGATTCAGCTTCTCAATTTCTACAAAAAAATTCTGCTATAATTACAAGAGATTGCTCTGAAATTATCAATTAGTTTGGGGAGAACTGACATAACACTCCATGAGCCAAGTCTACCTCTATTTTTATTTAGGTCTTGTTATTTAAATATGCATGTCCTACAAATATTTTCTTAAATTTATTCCTCCATATTTCAAGTTTTTAGATGCTACTGAAATTGCTAATGAAAATGAATTTTTAAAATTTCATTTTCCAATTGTTTACTGTTAATACACAGAAATACAATTTGGTCTTTGTATACTGACCTTGAATTCTTCAACCCTGCTAACTTTACTTATTAGTTCTAGTGGCTTCTCTGTGGGCTCCTTAGGATGTTTTATGAAGACACTCTAATGTTGTCTTCTCTATGAGGGATCCCCACATCCCTGGCCTGCCTCAATTCCCAGCAGCCCTGATACCCATCGCAAGGCAGGGAGGCAGCTGTTTTATATCAACTGTGCTTCAGCAGTTAGGGAAACGCCCAGTCGAAAAGCAGAAAAATTTTAAAATCTCACTTGGTTCCCGGCTGTCTTTCGGGGTAGATTTCTCTTTGGTCTCTGCTTACCCTTTGGCCAGGCTCTCTTGGATCCCCACTATGCATGTGTAGTTTAGTGGTCGACCTGGGATTTGGGCAGTTCCTACTTAGATTTGGGCCTCCTCCTTTGTAGTTTTATCGCTTCTGGGATTTTTCCCGTTAAATTTCCAGTATTCTTCAAGTCCCGGACTATCTCCACTACCACCTCAGAATAATAAAGCCTATGTCTCACACCACTGTAGTGTGGAGATTACAGAAAATCCTTAGGCAAGAAAGCCACAAACTCCCAGTTCAAACCCACTGCAGCTGCTGCTTTTTAGAAGCAAACTCTCCTCCAGCTCTGGCCTGCTTTTGGACACTTTGCAGTCCCTTTAAATAATTTTCTGTCCAAATTTTACAATTTATCTATGGAAAGATTTATGCAACAATTTCATTCAACCATGATTACCAGAAGTTTTAGCTAAAACCTTCTAAATATCTTATTTCCCTCTCCTTTGTGGGAGTGTAGCTTGCTTCTTGAGTGGCTGCAGCAAGCAGCTGCTCACGCGTGCACTGGCTGCCTAGTGCAGCCACCCTGCTTCACCTTTAAAAGCGGGTCTGCATGCTCCAGATACCAGCCGGCAACCGCATGGCCTGCTTCGTGGTATGCCACAGTCTTCTTCTCCTCGGGCTGCAGAACCTGCGTTTTCTTCTCTAAGCCTAACAAAACAACAACAAAAAATCCCAAGCCACTATTTTAGTGATGCTGACATTAAAAGACAGTTATATAGCACTATACAGTGTCTTACCTAAAATGGAGTTTGGAGACTGAGTTGCCTATCACAATCCAAAAATTCCCAATCAAGGCCAGGTACAGTGGCTCATGCCTGTAATCCCAGTACTTTGGGAGGCTGAGGTGGGCGGATCACTTGAGGTGAGGAGCTCGAGATCAGCCTGGCCAACATGGTGAAACCCCATCTCTACTAAAAATACAAAATTAGCTGGGCGTGGTGGTGCTCACCTGTAATCCCAGCTACTTGGGAGGCTGAGGCAGGAGAATCACTTGAACCCAGGAGGCAGAGGTTGCTGTGAGTTGAGATCACACCACTGTACTCCAGCCTGGGAGACAGAATGAGACTCCGTCTCAAAAAAAATAAGTAAATAAAAATAAATTTAAAAAAATTTTTTTAATTAATAAAATTTCTAATCAAGGTCAGAATAAAAGCAAAAGATCAAGTTCGAAATACATACAACTACAGCAAAAGGCACTTACCTCCCCTATTCCTAGGCCTGCTTTCACCCTATCTCTCTCTTTTAAGCCACATATCCAGTGTTTTAGGAAACAAACAGAAATGTAAAATAAAATTCAGCACTGAGGTCAATTTGAAACAGGTAAAACTTACAGAAACCCAAACTCTGGAAAGGTCCTAACTGCTCAGTCTAGGTATTCAGAGTTTTCAAATACTGGACACACGAAGATCCCTGCCATAAGACACTACCTGTTGTCTGCTCTGCTGGAAGGCAGAGGAGAGTTTGGGAATGCAGGGAGCCAGTTCAAGATCTGGAGCTACCTACGTGGAGCCAGCCAGGCTGATGCTGCTGCACTCTCACCTAACCAGCCGGCCCTATGGCTCAGAGCGAGCTACAGAGGTGGCAGGGCAGATCCAGAGGGCAAACCCTGGAGACACAAGGCCCACAAGACCCGTGCTGGAGCTTACGCACACCACAGGGCTGACCAAACTCCAGTCTGAGCATGATTCTTCTCTGGCCTGGATCAAGGCAGGCTTTGCCCCTCACTCCATACCTTTGTGCTGTAAAAACTGACGGCACTGTTTGTACTAAAACAAATCATCACACAGTGGCAAAAGTAGTTTTGCTGTGTTTATGGTAATTCACCTGAGAGAATTTCTCAGCTGACAGCATATTAAGGAGACTGGAAGACAAAAACAAAAGCTGTGCTCCCAATGACACAAGCCAAGACAAGCATATGCCACAGAGCGGGAAGTTACAAAACAGGAGTTAAGTCTGTCTGCAGATGAGCACTTCTGACTTATCTTTCCCCACAGTTCGCCTCATTTTCTCAATGCCCATCTCACTACAAAACACTGCCAGTGGGGGCAGCTGCTGCCTCGGAGCAAAACCTATGGCTGGACGGCTGCCTGGTCTGCCCCGCCTTCTCTGATTACTTCTCTTTAACCTAAAAAAGGCACAAATACACAAATTTCACCTGTCTCTACAGTTAATTATATTTTGCTTCATTCCATTCACAACTCCATCATTTGAGGTTTTTTCTTTTCAATAACAAATTTATAGAATAAGAGGTCTATTTATAGAATAGAATTGTTTGTCATTTATCCAACAATTCATTATTTACTAAGCACCTAGCCCCGGTGAACCACATGGCTCTATCAGCCTCTATGTCTTCCCTGGAAGCCCCACTTGTCTGGTTTTGTACCCTCTACTTAGCTGAACTGTCAAAAGTCACCATAACAGCCTCACTGCCAAATGCAAATTTCCCCTACCTCCCCCAAACCCCAGTGCAGCCTTGCCCTGCTGCCGGCGCCTCATCTCCTGTCCCCTCCAGGGTGTGGGCTCTGTTATTGGTACCTCTTCCTCCCTTGTCCGCTGATGCACCTTCAGTGCCTGTGGTGCACCATGAGGGCCAGTGACCTTGCTGACTCACCTTTCTCTCCTTTTACCAAATGTGGGCAATGGCTAACATTTCCTCTGCAACTCCCTTTCTCCCAGGAAGGCGGCTCCAAGTGTCCCCATCCACCCTCAAGTGTCCCTACACCGCTCCAAGTGTCCTCACTCTACTTGGTACACCGTGGGACCACCACTGCCTGTTCCCAAGTCACACAGGCATACCCTACCCCAGCTCACACGCAGGATAGCTCATTCTCTGCCGTGCCAGCTGCCTCTGTGAGTGCCCCATGCTCCTGCCGTCTCTTACTCTGTCCTCATTTTTTTTGCTGGCTGTCACCTGTGCTCCCCCTGCTAAGCTGCGGGCTCACAGTGCTCACAGTGATGACTGCAAGGCTCTCTGCCTCCAGATGCTTCCTTCCTCTTCAAAGCCAGATTCATTCTCCTGAAATACCACTGGTCATTATGTTACTCAATGGCTTACACTCATTATGTTACTTAGGCAGCAAGCAGTGGCTCACACCTGTAACCCCGGAACTTTGAGGGGCCGAGGCAGGCAGGTCATCTGAGGCTGGGAGTTCGAGGCCAGCCTGGCCAACACGATGAAACCCCATCTCTACTAAAAATACAAAAACTAGCCGGGGGTGGTAGTGGGCACCTGTAATCCCAGCTATTCGGGAGGCTGAGGCAGGAGAATCACTTGAACTCAGAAGGTGGAGGTTGCAGCGAGCCAAGATCAAGCCACTGCACTCCAGCTTGGGGGACAGAGGGAGACTCTGTCTCCCCCCCCCCAAAAAAAAAAAAGGAGTTCAAGACCAGCCTGGCCAACATGGTGAAACCCATCTCTACCAAAAATACAAAAATCAGCCAGGTGTGGTGGTGCATACCTGTAATACCAGCCACTTGGAAGGCTGTTCACTTGAACCCTGGAGGCAGAGATTGCAGTGAGCCGAGATTGCGTCACTACACCCCAGCCTAGGTGACAGAATGAGACTCTGTCTCAAAAAACAAAACAAAAAAACCCCACCTTAATTCAATACTGGCCACAGGACAAAATTTTAAAAGTTTTTGAGCTTAACATTCAAGGCTTTCCAAAATCTAGATTTAAATAACTTTTTGCAACATTACCTTACTTTCTCCCAGGACCCTGTATCTGACCAGTTTACTCTCCCTCCCTAACTAAACACAGGGTGTCACCCAACTGCCTCAAGTCCATTTTGCCAGGCCATTTCCACACCACACCCCAGCTTTCTCCTGAGCCTGGGGCATACTCCTCCTCCTCCTCTGTGGAACTGCCTGGCACAGGGCTTCCCCCTCCTTTGAATGTCCAAGTACTTGAATTGCTACTTGTCTTTGGGGATTATATCAGAAGCCCTATGGAATGCAAAGAAAATGTGCTGTGTGCCCTCCCACTGTGCTGGCTGAGGAAGCACTTCCAGCTCCACACCTGTTACAGCTATTTTACACCCATTGCCTGTATCCAGCACAGAGCACCTCTAACTCATGTGATGAAACTTTTGTAAACAGAAAGGTTGTGAGCTTTTTAACAAACTTGACTGGTATAATTCATAGGTAGACACCTCGCTGCTGGCTGCCTGTACAAGCAAAGTATTCATGAGCTGCCATCTCAAACTCACCCAGCACCACTGACCTCCATGCAGAGGACAGGGGCAGGGGATACTGGGGAGAAGGAGGAGAAGGAGGGGAGGGGCCATGACACCAGGAGAGCACGTATGGTGAGCCCCAGGGCTGGACGGATACACTTTCTTTGTTTCTAGTTCTTGCCCAGAGAAATCCCTGGCCTCAAATTCATTTTATCAGCCTTTCTATTTGAGTTACATTCTGTTTCCTTACCACCAATCACTCGCTCAATTGCCTGTTCAAAGTGTTTCTGATTTATGGAATCTGAAAGGTGCCTTGCAGCAATCAACGCAGCTTCATTACAGACATTGGCAACATCAGCACCTACAAAATGAACACAGAACAGCTTACCCACTGAAATATGCCAAATATGGACAGCCAAATCTATAATTTTTAAATCAGCAGTACAATGAATAAAGGTTTTATGTAAATATAACAGTTTGGCTCATGATAAGCCTAAGCTATTCTACCTTTTAATGTGACCCTGGTATACTTCTGGCCCTCTGAACTAAGATGAAATTAGTAGTAAATAATTAGACAACTATTTACCTTAATAAGACAATATGGCTCACATAACAGAAAACTAAGACAGCATTTAAAAATGCTCATTTAAATAACTTAGTTCTACCACCTGTGTTGGGAAGATGGCTTGCATGGCTATTAGGTGAAGTACTAACATATATGAGAAACCTAATTTTTTAATCACCTAGTATGTTCAGTGAAAAAACTAAATTTACATATAGCTAAAACTTGTCAAATGGTTTTCAGATCCATCTCTTTAAATATTCAGTTAAGTATATGGCAACACAAATAAGCTATATAGCACACTGTATGTGTTCAATAAATAAATATTAAAACATTATAAATTTCAGGCTGGGCATGGTAGCTCACGCCTGTAATCCCAGCACTTTAGGAGACCAAGGCAGGTGGATCATGAGGTCAGGAGTTCAAGATCAGCCTGGCCAAGCTGGTGAAACCCCAACTCTACTAAAAATACAAAAATTGGCCGGTTATGGTGGCAGGTGCCTATAATCTCAGCTACCTAGAAGGCAGAGGCAGAGAACTGCTTGAATCTGGGAGGCGGAGGTTGCAGTGAGCCAAGATTGTGCCATTGCACTCCAGCCTAGGTGACAGAGTGAGACTCTATCTCAAAAACAAAAAAAAAAATTATAAATTTCAAAGTCCAAAGACAAGTAAAAAGTAGGACCCCTGGAACATTTAAGATGACCATCTTCTGATCACACTATTGTATACAATCTTTTCATACATCTCAAACTGTTCTTTATTTCATTTTGAATTTCAGATGGGGAGAAATAGTGAATGGGAAAGGATACTTTAAATTATTGGAATATGCACATGAAAAGATGCTCAACAAACATCACTAGTGATTACAGAAATGCAAATCAAAACAACAGTGAGATGCCAAATCACGCCTGCTAGGATGGCTATAATAAAAAAGACAGTCATGAATGCTGGCAAGAATGTGGAGAAACTGGGACCCTCACATATTACTGGTGGGACTGTAAAACGGTACAAGTAATTAAAACAGCCTGGCAGTTTCTCAAAAAGTTAAACAGAGTTACCATATGACCCAGCAATTCCACTCCTAGGCATATACCAAGAGAAACACTGTGACCACAAAAAATCTGAACACCAACGTTCATGGCAGCATTATTCGTAATAGCCAAAAAGTGGAAACAGCCCAAATGGCCATAAACTGATGGGGAGATCAACAGGATGTGGAATAGCCAAACATGGCACATTTACTTGGCCACGAAAAGGAATGAGGTTCTGATGCCTGCCACAATTTGAATCTATCCTGTTCCTTATGTTAAGTGAACATAAGCCAGGCATAAAAGACCACGTTTTTATTTTATTTTATTTTATTTTGAGACGGAGTTTTGCTCTTGTCATTCAGGACGGAGTACAATGGCGCGATCCCAGCTCACTGCAACCTCTGCCTCTCAGGTTCAAGCGATTCTCCTGCCTCAGCTTCCCCAGTAGTTAGGATTATAAGTGCCCGCCACCACACCCAGCTTATTTTTGTATCTTTAGTAGAGACGGAGTTATGCCATGTTGGCCAGGCTCGTCTTGAACTCCTGACTTCAAGTGATCCACCCGTCTCAGGCTCCTAAAATGCTAGGATTACAGACGTGAGCCACCACACCCGGCCAAAACATGTTTTTACATAAAATGTCCAGAATAAAAAAATCTAGAGAGACAGAAAGTTTGTTTTGAGACGAAGTCTCGCTCTGTCACCCAGGCTAGAGTGCAGTGGGGTGATTTCGGCTCACTGCAACCTCCGCCTCGCGTGTTCTAGCGATTCTCCTGCCTCAGTCTCCTGAGTAGCTGGGGTTGCCGGCATGCACCACCATGCCCAGTTAGTTTTTGTATTTTTAGTAGAGATAGGGTTTCACCATATTGGCCAGACTGGTCTCCTGTCCTCAGCCTCAGACTCAGCTTCCCAAAGTGCCGGGATCACAGGTATCAGCCACCACACCCAGTCCAAAATGTTTTAAAATTATAGTGATGGTTGTACAATTCTGTAAATATACTAGAAACCATTGAATTATACACTTTATCCAGGTGATTTTTAATTTTATTTCAATAGAGCTTTTAAAACAATGCTTAGGAATAATTCCTACAATATTTACAGAAAAAGTATGTTGTCAGGAATTTGTCACAAAATACTCCAGAGGAAGCAGAAAGAGATGAGGGTATAGGTAAAAGTAAGGTTGGAGGTGAATTAGTAATTGTTCCTGGAATTAGGTGATGGGTACAGATAGGTTCATTACACCATTTCCTCAAAATCTGTATATGTTAGAAATTTCCCATAATAACAAAGTAAAAATAGCCAGGCACAGTGGCTCATGCCTATAATCCCAACACTTTGGGAGGCTGAGGCAGGAGGATCACTTACAGCCAGGAGTTTCTGACCAGGCTGGGGAACACATTCAGACCCTGTCTCCACGAAATCAAAAATCCAGCTGGGTATGGTGGTACATGCTTGTAGTCTCAGCTACTCGGGAGCCCGAGGCAGGAGGACCACTCAAGCCCAGAAGGTCAAGGTTACAGTGAGCTATGGCTGCACCACTCAGTCCAGCCTGGCAATAAAGTGAGATCCTGTCTCAAGAAAAGGGTAAAAATGAGAATATATGCTTAGGAAGCACACAGTGAAGAAGTGAAAAAGTAACAAAGTAAACTGGTACCTGGTGACTGTTACTGATTTTTAATGTACTTCGCAAGAGGGTCCTGTTATTTTCCACTCACCTGAAAACCCAGGAGTTAAAGACGCCAGTTTTCTCGCCAATTTCTCCTTCTCCAGGCTACTGTCCAGTTTTAGTGGTCGGAGGTGAACTTTGAAAATAGAAGCTCTTCCTTTTATGTCTGGTGGTCCTTTAGAAATCATTTTTAAGGAAAAGAAAATCATATTGAAACAGTCACAACTACATTCATGAGCACTGAAACTGCCCCAGGGAACATCATCTCACCAATAAAGATCTGCCTGTCGAAGCGCCCCGGCCTAAGCAGTGCAGGGTCCAGGATATCTGGTCGATTGGTGCCGGCCAAAATGACGACATTTGTTGTTGTATTAAAACCTGAGAAGATAACACAAATGCAATCACTATTAAATGACAAGAGGCAGAAAGCAACAGTGCAACATCAGGAACATATGAGCATTGCAAATTCACAGCTACACTGAACACATTTTCTATTCATTATCCAGTGTTTTTTAAATTGCAAACTTAATTTTTCTTACTATTCGGCTTGTCCTTAAAGAAAATAATCACATATTAAAGTTGTAAGAGTAAAGGTCCTAAAGACAAATAACCAAATATTTAAATTTATTTAACTAGAAATTTAAAAGATGATACCAATTTTAAAAATGTCTTAAAACCAGATTAAATTTGCAAGGGATGTGTCTGACACCCTGGGCCACAGACAACTAACTGCCTATCTGAAGTTGGTTCACAACTTCACACTCGAGCAGCTCAATTCTCAATGTAAATCCCATGGTCCCAGACCCTTCACCCTTATGACTCTGGCATGGCAGGAGCTCCTGGGTGAATTTCCCTCAAATGTGGTGCTCCAATGTGAACCCAACATGGGCTGGCCATCACAGGACGGAGGAGAATCTCCACCTTCTTATTCTGACTCTATGCCTGGCATTGATGACTACTGACACTGTGCTTCCCCTTTCTGTACAAACAACCAAGCATCACATATCTTCCAGCAGGAAGAACACACTACATCCTGAAAACTGGCAAAGAAAAGCTGGCTAGCATGGAAAGGCTGCTATTCTCTTAATAAAAAAGTATTCAAAATTTGCTAAATTCACACTTGGTTAGGCTTAGACTTTCCTTATGCTTCAGAGATGGTGATGATTTTGAGAATGAGACAGTAATTCTTCTGTGACTCATTTAACCAACTCTTCTCTTATTCAAACACCAGACACAAACAACATCTTAACACCAACATTAAGTTATGCAGGCGGCCAGGAAATAATATTTTGCTATTATTTGTACTGGTATAAAAGAGCCTTTTATAAGAGCTATTTGTTTTAGGGAATGCTTTTTTTGTTTATGATACTCAATACTGGAATAAGGACTCTCATTTGGGGGAAATGAAAGGCCTAAGAAAGTGGAGCTTAAACTTAGGAGGCTGAGGCAGGAGGATGGCTTGAACCCAGGGGTCGGAGGATGCAGTAAGCTGAGACTGCACCACTGCATCCAGCCTGGATGACAAAGCCAGACCCTGTCTCAAAAAA